>NC_081161.1:25839477-26189477 GCF_012432095.1 Onychostoma macrolepis | reverse complement strand
CTTTTTAAGCATTTTGTGTTTCCATTCTTAACAAGTAATATAGAAATAAACAGTTCACTCAAAAATGAAAATGTTCATAATTTACTCATCCTCATGTTTCGGCACACAAATGAAGATTGTTGTCTTTCCACCAAAACTTTAACACTTTTAATCATGTGAAGGTAAACCTGACTTGTTCTCGTGCATCAACATGGTTAGAGTTTCCATTTACCATATTTGAATTGCTGTATGTATGCGTGTTTATCAATGTTTATACTTTGATTTTTGAAGACTAATGTCGGTCTTATGGGGTTGTAATGAGATGAGGGTGAGTAAATGAACAGTAGTAGCACGGGTAGCCTTTAAAATACGAAATGGTTCGAAAATTCTAGATTTAACATGAGAGCAGTTGACAGCGGCTTGTTCTCTCTTCTAGATTCACAAATCCTATCATGCTTTGGGAGAATTATGTATAAACCTTGAAGGAAATGAAACCAAGACCTCTGACTGTTGTTACGTGTCGGCACTGATGCTTTGATTTAAAGCCAAACTAAAGGTTTCATGGGTAATTCTAATCGCCTTCATGTTTGGCGATGCCAGATTTATATAACATCATTGAGAAACATTTGCAAATACACATTTTAAATTAAAAGTAATATTCCAAGTCTGAGATAGTCAGTTAGGTTCTTATCCTGGCAGCACTGGGAAATCATGGTGATTCATGTTTCACAATGACCTGTGTGTAAGGCAACAAATCATAAACCTGTGATCAGTGAACTTGCTATAAGCATATAAAGTGTAAAATGATTTATTCTATAACAATGCATACAAAACAGAGGAGACGGCAGGCGTTCCTCACAAACACTGCGGTACAGAAAGTCAGCGCAGAAACTCAAACCATGTAAATTCAGTCACTGTATAACACTCAGAGGGCTGAAAACCCAGAGAGGCGCATAAGATTTTCAATCTCAATTGAACATTTATGCCTATGGCTTCATCTTTCACCAAGCATTCTCACAGAACAGAAGCGGAGACCGTCTGAGCAAATCAATTTACTGCAATGTAAGCTAAGATGCATGAATACATCCAGTAGCAAATTTACAGCTTCGGATGAGTGAAGCCACAGAGCCATTTGGTCAAGATCTAAGAAAGATGATATGAAAGCACACTTTCACTTAAAGTGAATTGAATTTCAGTCAAATTTTGTTTCCCGGTATATGTAAACATTTCTTAATAGTTTTCGTCTACCATGTTATGAAGCTAAGGAAGGCTCATCTCAAACATTCACAACCTCAACTCAAAGGCAACAGCAAATCAACACTGCTTGTCAATATTTGGCATTTAAAACACGTGGCAGTTGTTTTTAAAGAAAACAAACCAAAAAAGAAAAGAAAATCATCCACAGTATGTAGATTCAAGCATTTTGTTGGTCCAAAAGTTGACAGAAAGGTTTATAATAAGATACATATTTTAAATGACTGAAGAAATTCTAGATATTTTAACGTCTGCTCATCTGCGATGATGGGTTTGTGCCTGCGAGCTTCAAATGAGACTGCGTGCGAGGCCAAAACTGGCCGACCAGCTCAGTCATCCCAAATCAGTCTAAATCCAACAGGATCAAGGCCACTATGACAGCAGTACTCAGAAAGTCTGAGAGCAATACTGAGAACCAGTATTTTCCTTCACAGAGCTCAGTTACCCACTGTCTGTGCCGTGGCCTGTTTCCCATAAGAGGATCGCAAAGTTCAGCTTGTGTTCGTGTGAGATGCGTGTATGTATATGCTGCTGTATGTCTGAGAGTTTCAGTTCTCCAAATGCTGCCAAAACAAACTCCAACATGTTAGAGTTAGAAAGAATGTGCAGTTCTTTAGACATGCTCTAAAGAAACAAATCCAGTAGCAATAAAACATTCTTAAATGAAAACAAAGAGATCACATATAGGTTCCGGAGTCTGTGTGTATGTGCGTGTGTGTATGAAGCTGTCAGTGGCTGAGGCTTCCGTCTCAGCTCAGACCGATGCCCTGCTGTTTGCTGGAATCTGTGCACACAAAGAAGGTTTTGAGCTCTCCTTTGCCTTTCACATTTATCAGGCCACGACACTCACATGAATAGCCCAGCTTCTGCAGGACATCAGACGTCTCCTCTGTCACCTGCAACACAAACACGATCACCATTTTATTTGATTTGATTTGTTAATGATTTAGCTATTTTGAAAATCTAAAAGTGAGAAGAGAATCATTATCATAGTGGATCTAGAGAGGTGAGAACTGTAAGAGTGATTCAGTGCATACTGCATACCTGTATTTTACCCAGCTCTCCAGTGCTTTCCATCCGGCTGGCCACATTCACAGTGTTTCCCCAGATATCATACTGTGGTTTCCTGGCTCCAATCACCCCAGCAATCACTGGGCCATGGTTTATACCTGCACAAACAAACAAGCACAGATCAATGAACAAACTCTGCAAATATGACATTTATGTGATGTTTAAAAAAAGCACTACTCATGCAGAATATTGCATTCCCACTTGCACTTCACGAATAACCCAATCTCAGGGCACATGCAGAGAGGAGTTCATGTGGAGCAGCATTTTCTGCAGTCTTTTTATTTATTTCAATTAACTTGATAAATCTCACTGAACCATTTTGGTTTTATTTCAATTAGCCCTAGTCTCCTCTGTTTTTAGCGTCAGTGAGATTACTCTTTAAACCTCATATTTTTGGCTCACAGACATAATTGGCATCTACTAACCTGAAGCATAAAGTAGATCTAGTGAGACAGTGAGTGTTGATCCGCAAGTGACTGCTGGAATGCGCTTTTCCCTTTTTCTAATAAGTCTTTTAGATGGGATTTGTGTCTGTTATTAGAATTTTTATCAGATCTCTGCCACAGATGGGCAATATGCACTCAGACTCTTAAATGGAGCGTTTATGAAGCATTTCATGCCAGTTCCCGAGTGCATCTGTTACCCTGAGCTGCTGAAGATGCCCAAGATCTCTCTTATGAGCTGCCTCTGTTTTCAATGAGAGTTTTAGCTACATCCTGTACATATTGGTTTCATTTTTAACCCTTAATCCAGAAGTAAGAGATGCAAAGTCTAAAAAGAAATATCTATGCTGGAATTAAAGTGTTCTTCATCTTGAGTTTGACTAAATGCAAGTATTAAATATAGCTGCAAGCAGCAATTAAAGTGCCAAGCACAACAGAGGTAAAATGAAGAGCTCAGGAACGGTCTTTAATTAATAAGTAAAGACCAGCGCTCTCCAACCCTGCTGGAGAGCTACCTGACTGCAGACCTAAGGTCCAACCCTGCTTCAACACAACTGTCTGTAATTAAGCAGCCCTGATCACCTTAATTAGCTGGTTCAGGTGTGTTTGATCAGGGTTGAAGCTGAACTCTGCAGTATGGTAGCTCTCCAGGAGCAGGGTCGGAGACCCTGTTAAAGAGATTTGTTGCATTTTACTACAAAACTCAAAATGGCAGACACCCCAAAAGGCCTATAGAACATAGGAAACTTAGAAATCATTCAATTCAGTATGCCATTCCAAATCTAACAAAAGCAATCTTATAATTTTTGGCCAAACCAGTCAGAAGTTATAAGCAAAAAGGTCATTTTGACCATTTTGCTTTTGGCCAGTAGAGAGCTCTGTGCCAAAACTACTCATGTGCCCTCAAGTCATGCTTGTTGTAAAGCATACCAAGTTTGGTCAGAATCTGCTGAAGCATTGCAAAGCTATAGGCTCATGTCCATTTTTGCACAAACTTTTGTCAAATTCGTAAACATGCTTTATGAAAACAGCTTTTGATACATTTTTGCCAGAATGCTCATAAGATGATCTGAATTTGGTGAAAATTGGACAAACTATCTAGGATGAGTTTGGAAAACTTGATTTTTGGGGAAATTCAAAATTGTGAAAAATTTTGACCTGTAGAAATGTCAATTTTGATATGCATTCGAGCCAAGAAATCAGAGGAAAAAATAATTTTGCTTTTAGACCTTACGGTTCAAAAGTTATTAGCAGAAACATGAGTGCAAATGTGGCCTGTTGGTGGTGCTAAAGAGTTTACGTTAGAGAGGTTAATGATGAGACTGTCCTCCATCTGTGTGCCAAATTTCAGAACTTTACCGTAAGCAGTTCTATAAGATAAGATTCATAATAGTACGTCAAAGCATTTGTAAAATACAGCATTTTACTACAAAATTCTAAATGGTCCACGCTCAAAATGGCTGACATAGGAATAACATTTGATTTGGTATGCAGATCTCGTGAATTTTGGTCAATCTGTAACAGTAGGCGGCGCTGTGCTGAAACTACTCATGTGCCCTCAGGTCATACTTGGTATAACATGTACCAAGTTTGGTCAGAATCTGCTAAAGAATTGTGAAGCTATAGCCTCATGTCCATTTTTGCATGAATTTTGTCAAATTTGTTAACGCACTTTACGAGAAGTTTGGTCTATCGGAAATCTTTTGATAACTTTTTGCCAGAATTGTCTGAAGATGATAGCCAATATTGGTGAAAATCAGACACACCCTCTAGAACGAGTTCAAAAAAGTTGCAGAAATGTAAATTTCAGTATGCATTCAACTCTTTGAATACTTTTTCGAAATTTGCTGTGGTTAATATTGAGACTGTCCTCTATCTGTGTGGCAAATTTCATAACTTTCCCGCAAATGGTTCTATGGGTTGCCATAGATTTCCAGAGCGGAGAAGGAGGAGGAGGAGAAGACGAAGACGAAGAAGACAACTAATAGATCAGATATTGTATGTATACAATATGTGCCTAAGCACCTTTGATTCAGACTCGGAGCAATAACTGAGTAAGTAACAATGGAGTGGAATTGAGGTTTCTGTAATCAGACTTACCGACACGAAGCCTGAACGTGTTGAAGGAGTGTCTGTTGATGCCATCCAGCTTGCCGATCAGAGCGATGGCGAATTCCACCATGTTTCCTATCTGAGCATTCTGCCTCTCACGGTCCTGAGGGCACACACAACAAAGCTCAGTCAACCAGAGATACGTAAATTATGTAGCTTGAAGGACACTTTTGCAAAAATGCTGGGTGACCAGGGGTCAGAGAATAAAATGAACTGCATTGAAGAAAGGAACATCTCTTTCAGTTGGTTCTTAAATGTGCAGCCTCCTATTTAGGGTTGCAAAGGGGCGGAAAATTTCCGGAAGGTTTCCGGAAACTTTCCATGGGAACTTCGTCTGGGGAACTTTGGAAATATTCCAAATTTGAAACTTACCAGGAATTTATGGGAATTTACGGGAATTCATTGGAAATTCATAAAACTGAATCATATACAAACATAAATATATATATATTTTTTTTGATCATAGGCTCACTTGCATGCAAACTAATACAAATTTTAAAAATGACATTTGGGGGTCTGTGATGCTTTTTTCAGGATTTATTGATGAATAAAAACTTATGAACAGTTTATATATTTTATATATATTTTAAAACAGTTTTATATTTTCTAACAATATAAGTCTTTGCTACTACTTTTTAAAAATTAATTTAACACATCCTTGTTGAATAAAAGAGAAAAGATACTGACCCCAAACTTTTGAATGGTAGTGTATTGTTAAAAAAGGATTTATATTTTAAATAAATGTGTGTGTGTTTTTTTTAAAACTCTTTATTCATCAAGGAATCCTGAAAAAAAGAATCACAGGTAGTAATAATAATAATAATAATAATAATAATAATAATAAAATATTAAGCAGCACAACTGTTTCCAAAATTGATAATAAATAAGCATATTAGAATGATGTCTGAAGAATCATGTGACACTGAAGACTAGCTTTGATCACAGAAATACATTATATTTTAAAGTATATTACAACAGAAAACCATTATTTTAAATTGGAATACCGGCAATACTGCACAATAGCACAACACTGTTTTTTTTTTCTTCTGTATTTTTGATCAAATAAATGAAGGCTAAAAGATATGCAATGTTTAAAAACATTAAAAATGGTAATGTGTCCAAACTTTTGACCAGTACTGCACCTCTGTATGATAACAGAAAACTTGCTAGCAGAAGGAGCATCACAGCTTGAGCTATATAGCACATAGCCTACCTCATAAACTGTCTAGCTACTGTATAAACACTTTTTGGTATTTACTAGTTAAACGTGAATCCCATAGATCAAATATATTTAGAATATCAAAACTTCGATGTAGTCTTTGGGCTCAAATGCAGAAAGTGCGGCTTCAGAGAAAATGGAGGGGAATCCCCCTCTTAGGTGACTAGAGAGGATTGTGTGTGGGGCGAGGGTCATTTTAAACTTTTGTTTTATTATTATCTCACCTAAATGTTTGTTCAGTCAGTGTATTTGTTTTTACTATGGTATAGCTTAATTTAGTTGCACAGTATATTACCAGAGGTGTAAAAAGTACTCAAAAATTTTACTCGAGTGAAAGTACAAATACTCAGTGAAAATTTTACTCAACTAAAAGTACAAGTATCTGGCCAAAAACATACTTGAGTAAAAGTAAAAACGTACAACTTTAAATTGTACTCAAGTATTAAAAAAGTAGAAGTACTTTCTTTTCTGACAGACATTCAGAAGTTTGGTTAAAGGGAGAAAACGAAACAAAATGCAATGGTACAGGTCAAACATGAATATCTAGTGCAACAACAATTAAAATGCAGCACAGCGGAACACCGGGAAAAAAAATGCAGGGAAAGGGATTAAACGAAACTCCATCCTTTCCACCCTCATGCCATCCCATGTGACTTTCATTTATCAGATGAACACAAACTAAGAGTTTTAGGGGGAAAAAATCACGTGTATGGGACATCCAAAAATGACACTTCAAAAATTTAATATGACAGTAATGCATGCAACCCGTTAATGAATCAGTGTCTTCTTAAGTGAAATGATAGGCTTATGTAAGAAGGATACAAATACTAATATTTTAAATTTGACCATCGTGTTCACTTTGTGTGGGTTCTGAAGTGGTTCTGTTTTGCATTATCTGGACTAAAAATCTTTGCTTGTGTTCTTCTTAAGAAAGAAAGTCATAAACATCTGGGAAGACATGAGGGTGAGTAAACGATGAGAGAATTTTCATTTTTGGGTGAACTATCCCTTTGAAGAGCAAGATGTGATGCAGAGGATGGAAACATATTCCACAGAATACTAGAATGTGTTGAATTAATGAGGAGAGTCATAGAATTAAAACATACAACATTAACGTTTTGAAAGGACACTTTTTTGTGTGTTGTTAATCTTTTAATTATTTATTTGGGGCTTTTAGAGTTTTTTTTCTCAGCAAATATTGATAAATAATTATTTGTTACTATTTAGATTAATTAATGAGCAAATCGTGTAATTAAAAATATTTTTAAAAAAAAAGAACATTGACAGTCCTGATTCCTACTCAATGTGTCATATAATGACATATTATAAATACAACTTATCCACTACCTGGTAAGAACATCACTAAACATGAATTACAATTAATTTAACAAACAATGCTTATTTAAACACTTTTGGAGATTTTTAATTAATTAAGAAAATATTTCCACAAAAATATTAATGGTATTTAAATTCTCATCACTAATTTTATTTGCACTCAATCTTGTGCATTCAGCTAATATATTACACAGCTAATGGCTCTATCAAAACAGAACAAATAATGAATAAACATTTTTTGGGAAAATGCAACTTTGCTACCTCAATATGCTTCCTCGGATTTGATGGTGAACTTTTGAAGCCAGACATTTACCTGATGAAAGTCATAAATGAAGTAGAAATATGTGTGCTTGATGCATGAAATAATGATCATTGCTTCTCATGTCAAGCACGCACGTTTGAGCTTCCGTTTACCATATTTAATGTGCATAAGATAAAATAAAAATGTAATGTACTTTTCAAGATGAAATAAAATTGTAAGGAGTAAAAAGTACTGTTTTTTCTTCAGAAATGTAATCAAGTAAAAGTACAAGTAGTCCGTTTAAATTGTACTTGAATAAAGTACAAATATCCCAAAATAATACTTAAGTAAAGTAATCAAGTAAAATTACTCAAGTATTTTACACCTCTGTATATTACACACAGCACAAGGAAGTTTTAAACATTTTTTGTAATATTCATGTAATTTATATGAATACTTGCCAAGATGGACATTTTGATATTTTGTGTGCAGGATTTAAGAAATGATATGTGCATGTAATGGTAGATAAGCACAATGCATGTAAGGGGCGTGGCCTCGATAGCCCTGCAGTAAGCAGTGTGCTGTGTGCGATTGAGCAATGTGTAGAGTAGAAATTAAACTGAAATTGCATTAAATCTGGTTGTTTTAACCAAGATTATGCTGCAAGTTTTTGTTCTCAACCACATTTAAGTTCCCAGTTCCTGCAATTTAGCAAATTTCCAGTTTATTTCCATTAATTCCCATATATTCCCGTTAATTCCCATGGAAAGTTTCCAGTCTTGAAAATTCCTGGAATTTTGCAACCCTACTCCTATTTTTATCACCTCATTCATCAGTGCACAAGTCACAAGTGCTGGTCATCCTTTTCATTTTTCACAACAATACAGTCAAGGTGAATTAAAATCTTAAAGCACACATGTGTTATTAAAATTCATAAATTCTTTCAGCATGTTAACTTCTCAGCTATGTTCGCTTCACATGCTTTTATGTAAATCATATACAAGAAAAGACAAATTTCTTTGAAGTCAAGGACATGGCATTGTAGCATTGTAGACAGCGTGAAATAAGAAATTCATCAGTCTATTTTGCATTCAATTATAGTAGATTGGTTTCTATCAAGCTTTTGAAATGTGCTGTTATTTAAGATTTTTGCTACTTAATGAAACCCATTTTGAGGTTTAAATATGTTGCTATATGCACCAGTCATAACAGCAATCCTGATGCTATACATTTATTCATATAGAACTAACAATGTATCTTTTTTTGTTTTTTAGAATTAATAAGCAACCATTCTAATCAACCACTTAACTGTAATTTACAGATATGTTTAACACCCTGCCTACACTCAAAGAAAGAGGTGTGTTTCAGTGTAATAGAAGTAGCTCTTTTCTTCCATATTGTGCTTACTTGAAAAATGTAGGGCAGGGATTAGGTTCTAAATTATGATGGAGGCAGATCTGAAAGTGAGTTTGCAGTGGACTGTAAGAAAGGGGCAGAATTTAATCTTGACTAAATGATTGGAGATTTCCAGCATGCTTCACACAGATGCATATTTACAATAAGATCAATAACATGCTAGGGGTGTCCCCGACTAAGGATTTTCATAGTCGAATCGGAATTTTCGAATCTTGCTGATAGTCGACTCATATGTTTGGGGGCGGGGCAAAATACATTACCAAGAGTCAAGTCAGACAATCAACAGTCATAATTACTGAAGTTAATACACAGGGAAAATGTGTAATGGACGCCTCGCATTTACAAACGGAGTGAATAATGTTTTATGTTTTGATTAAAAGATAGCTAACATTAAACGTCAGCGAAACCCTAAGAATTCACAATTTTTTTTTACAATAGTGCTCTCATTATAACGTTATGTAGGATATGACAGTTATTAATGTTCTGCATTTCTGTTTTGAGCTGCGCGCGCTGAAAGACCAGTAGAATTAATCATTTGATAGCAGGTTTTTAATCAATGGGATTTAACTCATTTATCTCAATACACTTCATTATTTATAC
Organism: Onychostoma macrolepis; assembly: GCF_012432095.1. NCBI lineage: Eukaryota > Metazoa > Chordata > Actinopteri > Cypriniformes > Cyprinidae > Onychostoma > Onychostoma macrolepis. The sequence continues at coordinate 26,179,807 of NC_081161.1, read as the reverse complement.
AACATAACGTTAATATAACAAAGGCTATCTGCACAAAACGCCGCGATGCATGAACGTGTCTGCGCGGCTCTGAATGAATTAATTCCTTTTGAGGACGCGTTCTTCACGCAACAACGTGCAGAAACACGAGAACTAAACTCTAAAAATTCACAGCGTTTTATTATAATAATGTTCTCATTATAATGTTATGTGTATATGACAGTCCCAGTCATAATCATTAATATTCTGCATAGTTGTTTGTCCTGCACGCGCTGTGCGCTGAAGAGATAATCACTGTTCAATAAAGCGCTTTACTGCAGCGACTCAACCAAATGCATCTTATAAGAGATAAATAATATATACACCATATATATAAACCGGCTGAAATGTTTTGAAATCACTTGGATCCTACCTGATCGAAAAAAATCCAGTCTTTCACTCTGCGTCTGTTTGAGTCTTGTTAAAGTTTTAAATCCTTGCCGCCAAAATGCTCCTCTGTTGGTCACGGATTATGGAAAGTGACATTTAAATCTATAATAGGGGTGGTTGGATTTATTCACGCACGTTAAAATATTTATTTAAAGCTTTTTTCTTTTCAGATTCTTATTTACAGCATTATCATAATAGGCTGTATATTAACTTGTTGGGAGAAAACCGGTAGTTCGATGTGAAATCAGACACTGAGCTGTATAGCCAAAATGGCATGATCATAACACCCCGTGAATATTCGACTGTGAGATTGGGAGTCGAATCAGGCTCCTCGAATCCAAGCATCGAATCGTCGACTATTCGGGGTCACCACTATAACATGCATTTAAATAATAGATGTGAATTTTCCTTTGAAACATTACATTTAACGTGTGGATTGAAACTTCTGTTTTAGTAATCCTTGAGCTAAGCCTCAGGATATGCAAATACTGTCCCTGATTGGTGTACAGTGGCAGACAGCATACTCAAACTGCCTGCTTTCCATTTAGCAGCAAAAATGTGAGATAATAAAAAAAATTCTTGAATAATAAGTACCCGAGAGGTAAAGACAATTGAGAAATTAACACAGTGTAATTGTTTATGAATTTTAAGAATGCATTTATGGAGATTTATGTGTTTAAATTCCCTTTGCTCTGGATGTTTACATAGTGGTATGTGGTAGTGCAGTACCTGGCTGCTCTGTTCTGGAGGTCCACTCAGTCCTGCAGCAGCCATGTACGTGCTGCCGATGGTTTTAATCTTCTCCACACCACTGAACTTGGGCTTAGACAGCAACTGCAGGTAAGGAGAGGAGGGAATGGCCAAGTGGATATCAGTGTTTCAGAGCGGTAGAAATGCCATGGTGTTATCTTCTTACATTAAATGACAGAGATAGAATGAGAGAATAATAAGAACTGAAAGAAAAAGAGGGAAAGCAGCCAGACCACACTGAAACTCAGTACTAGCAATATGTGAAGCCTGGATTTAGATCCCTCTGGGTGAAGCAAGTTGCTGCCAGAACTGTTGGCCTAAACATTTTTGTAGTCAGTCAACCCAGGGCTTTGTTGTGGTGGTGATCACCAAACAAGTCCTGGCCCTTTTCCTGCTGAATCCTCAATCCAAAATCAGCTCACACAAAGAAGCAGTTGAAGTGATATGAGTGTACATTTACACAATGGCTGCCTCATTTCATTTAACTACCCCAGTGATAGCTGAGGTGACGCCCTTAGAGTTAAAAGCATTTTGGACGTTGGCAGAGCTCTATTCATACACAATGATTCATCCATTCATTCAGGGAATAACAGGAGAAGAAAGACTGGAATAAGGAGATCAGGGAAAAAGCAGCACAAATGCATATACTTTGACACATGACATCATTCTGACCTCATCAAAGTCGGCGATGATCTCATTGAGGAGCCTCAAACACTCCAGTCCCTCTTTATTTATGTCACACTCAGTGTAGAACTCCTTGAAGTCTGGCACCGAGGCAAACATCACACATACGCAGTCATACGACTTATAGTACAGGTCCTGAAGAAGAGGATCAGAGAGACAAATGCAGCAAGAGCTCAGGGCTTCTGTCGCAATAATTCACATGATACAACAGAAACAACAAAAAATGTTTTATGACGGGACATTCACAGACCGTGTGACTATATGTGTACAGGTATGAGGTACGATTGATACATGACATGGGTGTTTTGAGTAACAGGACGAAAACTGTCACTAATTGCACTCAAAAATCAGAGAGGCACAAGACTGAATGTATCGAGACACCTGATGAGCTGTTTCACAAATAAAACATCTGCATATTAGACAGAAAAATAAATAAAAATCAAATTCTATACATATTGGGCTATTGCTTAAAGGGTCAGTAATATTTTTAAAGAAATTAATAGAAGGACATTACATTCATCAAATATGACAGTAAAGACTTTGATACAAAAAAATACTATTTCTAAAAATATTTTTTAACTTTCTACGAATCCTGAAAAGAAAAAGAAAAAACAGTTTTCAATAGTGATAATAATCATAAATGTTTTTGGGCACCAAATCTGCATATTAGAATGATTGTTGAAGGATCACGTGACACTAGACTTCTTTCAAAAATAAATAATCTTACCGATCCGCAAATGGAACCAGTAGTGTGTTAAATGTTAGTGTGTTAGACACACAGCTTCCGTCTTACTTTTTAGGGCCAGATTTACTAAACAGCGCAATGGGGAAAATTCTGCATGTGATTGTTTGTTTGTTTTTTTATGCTCTGCACCCCTTTACCTAAATTCATTACTTCAGACTTATGTGCCTCTAGAAGCTTACGTTCTGCAAGTGAACGTCGTTTTATTGTTCATCCCAAAAAGGCACAAAATCACTTTCACAGACTTTTAAATGAAATGTTCCCTCCTGGTGGAATGACCTGCCCAACTCAATCCGAGCAGCTGAGTCCTTAGCCATCTTCAAGAAACGGCTAAAAACACATCTCTTCCGTCTTTATTTGACCCTCTAACTCTAGCACTCTCTATTCTAATTCTATTCTTTAAAAAAAAAACTAAAAAACTTGCCCCTTTTAGACTTGCACTCTATTCATTTACTAACTGCTTGTTTTCTTAAAATAAAAGAATAAAAAAACTAACACTAGCTTCTCTATTCTTTTTGTATTCTGTCTATTTATTTTCTTTTTATTTATTATACAATTAACAAAAGCAAAAAAGGGCCTCTAACACTTGCTTGCTCAATTCTTTTTCTATTCTGTCTGTTTTTATTTATTTATTATATAATAAAAAAACCTTGTACTGCTTAAGGCTAACTGAGACTTGTTATAGCACTTGCCTATCATTGCTCTTTTGTTGATTTTGATTGCTTCCATTGTCCTCATTTGTAAGTTGCTTTGGATAAAAGTGTCTACTAAATGACTAAATGTAAATGTAAATTAACAAAATTATTTCTAGACAGTGAGAAATAGGAAATAAGACAAAACCATTGCACTTCTAGATAATTGTAATACTATACTAACATTTCTTGAAAAATGCAGATCAGGGAGGAACAAAAATCTTTGTAAATAAAAACTTATAAATCACAATAATTACTTCAGGCCTATTTTCTAACCTAAAGTTCTGAAACTTTCTTTATTATGGTAGAAAATGGTTGAGAGGGTTACTATAAACTACAGTGTGGGATGTCTGGTATTCTCTGTATAGTGTACATTGTGATCATCTTACAGTATGATATTGGAATGGTATTGCATGATTTTATCTTGTGTGGTATATGGCAGTGTTTCCCAACCTTTTTTATCTAATGCACTGCCACAGCCCAATCTGTAAGACTTACAAACATTAATCTTACACACATTATAAAAAAGATCTGCAAAACCATTAAATTATTCAAAGTTAGTAATTTTAAAGAATTAACATTTGTTTCTGTTTTAAATATTCAGCAAAGCAAAAATCTAAATCTAAAAAGTGCCCTCTGGAACCGGCTTTAGGTACCCCTGGTTGGGAATCACTGGTATATGTCTGGTCTTGTATGGGAGGCATGAGGTTGAGACATGAGACGTGATATACAGGCTCATCCCACTCATTTGAAGCCGGTTCCTACCTTGTATTTCCGGTTTAGTAAAGAGATAGTGGACAGCAGCCCCACCTCATTCTTTTTGTTCTCGCCCACGAAGAGAGCGGCCACGTGTGCAGGGAGAACATTCTCCAAGAGGAGACGATTCAGGTTTTCGCACAGCTCGACTTCTTCCTTATCGGCCAGGTTCTTGTTCTTCAACAGGAAGTCCTGACGACAGCAGTACTCATTCTGAGAGGAAGAGAGAGAGGACAGAGCAAGGATTGGCATAATTCTCTGCCCTGACAGTATGGCACTGTATGTGTGTGTGTGGTATGAGGTGTGTACCTGGCGGGATATAAGCAGCATGGTAAAGAGGAAGAGTGTGATGTAGATGCAGCTCATGAGTTGAGGGTGCTTCATAAGTCCTGCTTTGCGAAGCAAACTGTCCTCCACACTACAACAGACAAACGCTGGGCATGATTATACTAGAGATGCACCAATATTACAATTCAGGCTAATACTGATCATTATTTCCATGTTAGGGCCAATAAATTGCCAGTGTTAAAATTCAATTTAGTCTAAATAAATGTAAAATAACACAATAAAATTTTTTAAAAGCCCAATATGAAAAATGGATATTTTGAAATTTTCTGAAGATTACCTTTACGAGTGTTATTCAAAAGGTTAATAACGATTAACTTTAAGCAACTGGGGGTTAAACATCTGCAATTAAATATGCAATAATAAAAAAAATTATGACAATCAACTGCATGTGTGTTTATGAGAGTGTACCAGCTGCTGTTCCTGTACAGCAGGCAGCTGTAGCTTCTGAAGAGATTTTCCTGAGAGTAGAAGATGATGATGTAGGAAATGGTAGAGACGATGAAGAGGAAGGCCACCTTCAGCTCCAAACTCACCCTCAAAAACACGCCACAGGCAATCAATGCCAATATACAATTATATACAGAATACTGGAAAGACAAAATCATACAAAAACCAAATGAGTCATTTTTGTACAGTTTTTTCCCAACAAGACAGTTATAATACTCTCACAATCTCAAATCAGGGATATGACACATCCTCATTTACACAGATGAGAAATAAATACAGTAAATAATGTAATAAATAATGCAAATAATTTGTCTGGGTTATGATGTGGATTTATAATATTCATAATTAGCTATATATAAAAATAACAGAAGTATGTCTCCATGTAGCTATCCAATTAAGCGTGCGTGTGTAATGTATGTGCTTGCTACTCACAGGCAAATATAGAAGGACATGCACAATAGTTGGATCAGGAATGCTGCTATTATTTCGTAGCAGAGTGTGGCAAAAATTCTCCAGGGTTTTGAAATACTGTGGAGTGAAAGAAAGTTTGATAGGCAAAGATGTTAAGAGGCCAACCTACTTTTGTAGTGCTTCCACAAAAACATATACCAACAATAATGTCTAAGCATTAAAAAAAGCATTACAAAGTTGAACATGGCGATGATGACTATGACTGCGGTGGCCACGGTTGCCAATGGGAGGCGCAGAAAAGGTCTCTTAACCACTGCTTCTGAAAGAGCCGAGAGCCACGTACATGATTTTAACTTCTCTGGAAACATCCTCTGAAAAATAGAGAAAGAAAAAGAAGGGAAAAACAGCTGTTAAAAAAAAAAAGACAGAGCTGGATTTGACCCGAGCAAAAGCTCAAGGTTACGGAAGCCAGAATGTGTTGGAAAAAGCAACAGTGTATTTGAATGAGGCAGAGAGGACACTGGGAGGAACACTGTGTGCTTGTCACAGTATGTATATGTATTTATGTTTGATCATATATTTGATAATGGGTCAAATGGTTTGATAATATATTTATATATTTAACTTATTTGATAAGAATTTAAAATGGGGGAAATATCATTATGAAATAAATGTTTTTCTCTAATACATATTGGCCACAATTAATGGCACCCTTTTATTCAATACTTTTTGAAACCTCCATTTGCCAGTTTAACAGCTCTGAGTTTTCTCCTATAATGCCTGATGAGGTTAGAGACACCTGACAAGAGATCAGAGACCATTCCTTCATCCAGAATCACTCCAGACCCTTTAGATTCTCAGCTCCATGACTGTGCTTCTTCTCTTCAGTTCACTCCACTCACTTTCTACACTCTCAGAAATAAAGGTACAAAAGCTGTCACTGGGGTGGTACCTGTTCAAAAGGTACATGTTTTTACCTAAAGGGTCCATTTTGGTACCTTAAAGGTACATATTAATACTTAAAATGTACATATTTGAACCTAATAAGTACAAAAGTGTACCTTTTGAAAAGGTACTGCCCCAGTGACAGCTTTTGTACCTTTATTTCTGAGAGTGTATAGGGTTAAGGTCAGAGGACCCATTTTTTTGTTGTTTTTGAGGTTTGTGTTTGGATTATTGTACGGTTGGAAGATCCAAACATGGCCCATTATAAGATTTCTAACAGAGTCAGTCACTTATTGATTTTTTATCTGTTGGTATTTGATAGAATCCATGATGCCATGTGTCTAAACAAGATGTCCAGGACCTCCAGCAGAAATATAGCCCCACAACATCAAAAATACAGCAGTATATTTCATTGTACACATGGGGTTCTTTTTATCCCTGTGTTCACCAAACCCATCTTGAGTGTTTGCTGCTAAAAAGCTAATTTTTTAGTTTCATCTGACCATAGAAGCCAGTCCCATTTGAAGTTCCAGTCGTGTCTGATAACTGAATATGCTGGAGTTTGTTTTTGGATGAGCTAGGAGAATTTTTCTGGAAACCCTCCCAAACAACATGTGTTGATGTAGGTGCTGTTTGACTTTTTTTTTTTAAGGTTTTCTGACCCGAGACTCAACTATTTTCTGCAATTCTCCAGCTGTGGTCCTTTGTGAATGGGAATATACTTCAGAGATATTCTACTCATAAGAATTTCTAGGGGTGCCAATAATTGTGTCCAACGTGTATTTGAGAAAAACATTTATTTCATAATGATATTTCCCCCCATTTTAAATTCTTATTATCCAATGAAAGGTTAGACTTTTGTGAATGTTTTAAATAAAAGATCAAAAGTATTAACAATGCAGATTAATTTTCACAGCCTTCAATGATCATTATTGATGGGTCTTTCTTGAACGATTCATTCATTTTGAACGAATCTTTAATGTGACTCGGGAAGAACGAGTCGTCTCGGGGAGTGATTCATTCAGTCGCGCATGTGCAACATCCTATAGGTTCTGCACTGAATTAGTTCACCTGTTTCGAGTCTTCGGGTTTGAGTCATTTGTTCATCACGTGACAGCCCCATACGCGTAACCTATGCAGTTTGAGCCGGAAAGAGAATTGATTAGTTCATCTCCCGAGTCTTCGGGTTTGAGTAGTTCGTTCATCACGTGACAGCCCCATAAGCTAAACCAATGCAGTCAGAGGGAAAAAGACTTAATAATAATAATAATAACCAACTCTTTAGTTTATTACCTTTGTTACCACATTCAGTGTTATGGAAAAGAACCATCATGACAGAAATTCACACATTTATAAACTGTAAGAAATAAAAAGCTACAATTTGAGACCAGAAACGCATCACGTAACTGTAAGAGTAAATAATAATTATAATAATAATAATAATAACTATGCAGCCGTTTGTAAGGAAGGTTGTAAATGAACTAATTTCTCTATCCAATGCTGTCATGTAGGCTATGTGACAAAAGAACGAATGACTCGAAAGACTCGGGAGATGAACTAATCAATTCTCTTTCCGGCTCTGGCTGCATAGGTTTAGCTTATGAGGCTGTCACGTGATGAACGAACGACTCAAACCCGAAGACTTGTCAGATAAGAGGTGAGGTGAGCAAATCATAGACTAAAGACCCAGGTAAACAATGAATTAATTTTTTTCTGTTTCTTATACCATTATAGTTTTGTATTGTTTGTAGTGTGATCAACGTTTGCATAAGTAGTAGATGTGTTAGGGAAGTAGCACGTAACATTTTAATTATATTTTGCTAAAATGAACGAAATGACTCAAAAAAAGATTCGTTCATTTTGCTGAACGAGACTCAAAGGTCCGAGTCAGTAAAATAATCCGAACTTCCCATCACTAATGATCATATTTACCAAGGGTGCCGATATTTTTGGCCATGACTGTATATAGAAGGTGCACAGTGTCATTCACACAAACACTAAACACCATCATGGTGAGACTCATTAAACTGAAATATGCAATAAACATTCATTTAACAACATTAGATGTAACATACAACCCTAATAAACATAACTGATAAGAAAAAGCTAAGAAGAAACATAGTTATTTCGAATAAAATTTTACATTCTTTTTCACTTCCAAAAACTGTATTTTACCGTAAAATTGTCTGAAATGTCTATTACAGTTTTTCACCGTATATATTAGGAAACTTACCGTTAACCATTTAACAGCATTTTCACAGTTTTTTACCATTAAAATCACGGTCATTTTTTACAGTGCACTGTAAAATGCAGTGCTACGTGCTCCAGCATCTATAAAACCACAGGGGAGTGGGATCTTTATTGTGTTAGGCACACAAAAATACCCCAGAACCCATTAGACCAACTGAATGTCTGTGCTAAGGCAAAGGAAGGCAGTGGTGGTCTAACCTGTATATGACCTGCAAAACAGATGCACAGAGTCAAAAGCAGAACACACGCCAACACTGCAAACGCCAGCCCCAGCTTTTTACGCCTGTGAGAGAGAGACAAAGAAAGAGTCACACACTCTCAGGGCAAATGGCTGTAACATATGAAGACACGTTCAGTATTAAATCAAGTCTGTCTATGGTATTCAGCTTTTAGTCATGACACTTACTGCTCGGTAACAAGCATCTGGATGATGAAGATGCATAAAAAGATGAAGGTGGCACAACCAATGTAGTATTTAAAACTTGGCATCTCTATAGTCCTGTACTGAGAGAATCACATACACATACTTGAATATCTATTTATTTCTTTTATATCTTATCTATTTATGTCTTATTTTTTTAACATGTGGACAATACACAGTGTATGAAACAACAAAAATCCCAGTCCAAAAAAAGTAAAAAAATAAATAAAATAAAAATGTAGACATTCAAGTTAAGCCCACAGTAAAATACCTACCTGCTTTTCCAGGTCTCTTTTAGTAAACCACAGTGTGAGGCCAGAGATCTCTTCAGACTTCACCCACTGCCTGCACACACATAGACACACACAAAAACTCGTTTTCATGCATAATAAACATGCAACTTTAACCAAGCTGGACTTAATTCCATCCAAAATGATTTAGCATGCTTGTTAAGACTAACTTGCTGGAGCTCAAATCATTGATGGTGGTGGTCATCTTGTCATGAAGTTCTTCATCAAACTTAGTCTTCTGTGATTTATTCCTATAGAGACAGCAGACACAGATCATAGAGACAGAAATAGAAAAACACTATGTACCCATGAAGTAACACACACAATGCACATGTCTATATACAGGTGCTGGTCATATAATTAGAATATCATCAAAAAGTTGATTTATTTCACTAAATCCATTCAAAAAGTGAAACTAGTATATTATATTCATTCATTACACACAGACTGATATATTTCAAATGTTTATTTCTTTTAATTTTGATGATTAGAGCTTACAGCTCATGAAAGTCAAAAATCAGTATCTCAAAATATTAGAATATTACTTAAGACCAATACAAAGAAAGGATTTTTAGAAATCTTGGCCAACTGAAAAGTATGAAAATGAAAAGTATGAGCATGTACAGCACTCCATACTTAGTTGGGGCTCCTTTTGCCTGAATTACTGCAGCAATGCGGCGTGGCATGGAGTCGATCAGTCTGTGGCACTGCTCAGGTGTTATGAGAGCCCAGGTTGCTCTGATAGTGGCCTTCAGCTCATCTGCATTGTTGGGTCTGGTGTCTCTCATCTTCCTCTTGACAATACCCCATAGATTCTCTATGGGGTTCAGGTCAAGCGAGTTTGCTGGCCAATCAAGCACAGTAACACTATGGTCATTGAACCAGCTTTTGGTACCTTTGGCAGTGTGGGCAGGTGCCAAGTCCTGCTGGAAAATGAAATCAGCATCTCTATAAAGCTTGTCAACAGAAGGAAGCATGAAGTGCTCTAAAATTTCCTGGTAGATGGCTGCGTTGACTGTGGACTTCAGAAAACACAGTGGACCAACACCAGCAGATGACATGGCAGCCCAAATCATCACAGACTGTGGAAACTTCACACTGGACTTCAAGCAACATGGATTCTGTGCCTCTCCACTCTTCCTTCAGACTCTGGGACCTTGATTTCCAAATGAAATGTAAAATTTACTTTCATCTGAAAAGAGGACTTTGGACCACTGAGCAACAGTCCAGTTCTTTTTCTCCACAGCCCAGGTAAGACGCTTCTGACGTTGTCTCTGGTTCAGAAGTGGCTTGGTAGCCCTTTTCCTGAAGACGTCTGAGCGTGGTGACTCTTGATGCACTCTCCTTGTAAAGCTCTCACAAGTGTTTGAATCGGCTTTGCTTGACTGTATTCTCAAGCTTGCGGTCATCCCTGTTGCTTGTGCACCTTTTCCTACCCAAATTCTTCCTTCCAGTCAACTTTGAATTTAATATGCTTTGATACAGCACTCTGTAAACAGCCACACCTTTCAGTAATGACCTTCTGTGACTTACTCTCTTTGTGGAGGGTGTCAATGTTCGTCCTCTGGATCATTGCCAAGTCAGCAGTCTTCCCCATTATTGTGGTTTCAAAGAACAAGAGATACCCAGAATTTATACTGTAGGGATGGTCATTTATTCAAACTCAAATGTAAATATTCTAATATTTTGAGATACTGATTTTTGACTTTCATGAGCTGTAAGCTCTAATCATCAAAATTAAAAGAAATAAACATTTGAAATATATCAGTCTGTGTGTGATGAATGAATATAATATACAAGTTTCACTTTTTGAATGGAATTAGTGAAATAAATAAATTTTTTGATGATATTCTAATTATATGACCAGCACCTGTATGAGCACTGTGGGATAGGAAAGATGTTCATAGCTGTTGTCATGCTGTTATTGAGTTATATTTGACTGCAGCCAGTACAGGGGAAGCTTGGGTGAATATGTGTGAAGTTTGTAGTTATAAATGACTTGACTAGTTTTATAGTTAATGCTTTGTGTAGTTAAGGGATCTAAATAGACCATAAGAGAGAGAAGTTCTAATTTAGTTTTATTGAGAACTGAGAATGTGTGTGTGTATTTGGACCGTGGCAGGCAGGATGCCGTGTGTTAGTTTAAACCCCCGAGAGAGATTGCGAGAGTCCCCTTGCAATGTGCCTCAACACGGCTCAGGAAGGAAAATGCAGTTTCCTTTCGCTCTCTCTCTCTCTCTCTCTTTGCAAGCAGAAACACATACGCTTGTCTAAGCCAAGAGTACACTGTAATCTGGAAACACACCACAGGTGTACTGCGGGAGTGCAGCTATATGGTCATGCTAACCGTATGACCAGTTAGCAGCGTCTCACTAAGCGTTCGCATTGTTAGTGTGGAAACTACGGGCCCCATAGAGCTGGCTGAGCCAGTATGGCTCCACTCACTTATATGTGCTCAAGGGAGGAGCAGGTAAAGAGAAGGGCTCCTCAAGAGACTCATCAAAGCTGTCAGAGAGCAACATTGAGAAAGACAACTTCAGCATCGCTGCTTCAGTCAGCAAGACAAAACCAGAGGCCATACACATTTTTTTTTTTTTTTTCATTGAGACACACACAAAACAGACAGACTGACGATACAAACACAACTCACCTTTCAGTAATTTTCGGTACTGATCTAAGAGGGATGTCCTAAAGACAGAGACAAACATAAGCATCTTGCATAACGAGTTGCTTTCATCATCAAAACATGTTCTGCATACAAAGATCATTTTATTGATGAGATCAAAAGAGGCATATGAACAGCTAATCTATAACAAATTTTGCCATAAGTTAAATATATTAAGTTTCTACAATATATAAATATATTGCAGAAACTTAATTTCCTGTAAAGCTGCTTTGCAACGATTTGTATCGTGAAAAGCGCTATACAAATAAACTTGAATTGAATATGAAGCTTGACAGTCATGGTCATAATAAAAAAATAATATATACTGTATAAATATTTTTTTATGAAAATATTTTGGTTTTGGACGATTATTCAAAATTTCAACGTTTAGTTGTTCACACGGTCTACCACAAAGTCTGATTCACCTTTTTTGCAATTGCTGTATGGTTTCGGAAACCCTTTTTACCCTTATTTGCCTAATTATCCAAAAAAAGGAGCTTTGCATCTCAGATAGTTCAATAAATTTGACGGACAATAACGAGGCGTTTTGGCACAACAATTTTATTGACTATTTGGGCTGTCTGTCATTTATCTGCCATGAGGTCAGTGGTCATTTTTGAGCATGTATTCCTTTAACGTGTGTATCTCTGACCTTGCAGCGACCCTTTCCATTGACCATAGCATCTGTGCTGAATTCCTCTCGGCTCTGCAGATGGGCAAAAGGTTTGACAGCCCCCCACGACTCCAGGAAGCGTGTCATACGCACAGATGCTCGCATCTTCAATCCATCACTCACACGAGGTTTGGTGACATTGGGAGCCATCAGTGATGAGTCTTTTGACTAAACACACAAACATCAACATGATCAGATTCACATACATTGACATATATACTGTATGTGGCAGGCACACACTGCTAATGTATGATTTAATGTTTCTACCCGCGGGTCTATAACCAGGTACGTCTTGATGTTAAGCTCTTTAAGGTAGGGATCTCTCAGGTGACCATTCCCCTCCTCCACCTCATACGCTTTGTTCAAGTGTTTCAGAGTCGCCTCTGTGATGTGAACTCGTCTAATGGAGAAAACACAAATGTAGCATCTTATCATACAAACAGTGTTCTGTATGAAACTTAAACAGTTCTTGTTTGCTAAGCAATTTTATTGTTCATACCCTGGTAATCCACCTGACTCCATATGATTGGCTAAGGTGACATCATGTGACCACACATCAAACTGCCATTTCCGTAGGCCAATCACACCACAGAGGACGTTTCCAGAGTGCACACCTACTCGCATGTTTATATCCACACCTGTTGCCTCACGCACCTGCCTGCAAGTGATGATTAGAAAAATATTCAGCCTGTCATCTGTCACATATCTTGGCCAGTGCTAGGAAAAAAACACTATAAGGAGAAATCCTGTACTAATAATGATTTACATGTTTTATAAACATATATAGACTTACTTGATGGCTTCACACATGTCCAGGCCCATTTTAACACAGTTTTTGGCATGATTTGGCAGGGAAACGGGGAGGCCAGACACACAGTAGTAACAGTCACCAAGAATTTTTATCCGCATGCACTCATTCTCCTACAGGGGAACACACACACGCATGCTAGTCATCTTCAAAAGACAACTAATATGTCAAATTCAGAGCACAAGTATCCAATTTACAAAATCAACAATGACATTTTTGTTTAAGAACCAAACTGACCGATGATAAGATTGAATTATAACAAATTGAATTATATTATATAATAATAAATTAATCACACACAATGCCATTCAAAAGTTTGGAGTCGGTTTTTTAAAAGAAATACTTTTATTCAGCAAGGATGCATTACAGTAGTGTGTAGAAAGTGCGTGTGAAGACAGTTTTAATGTTACAAAAGATTTCAAATAAATGCTGTTATTTTAGACGATCTGTTCATCAAGGAATCATAATGTACAACAGTTTCCACAAACATATTAAGCAGCAGAACTGTTTTCATCATTGATAAAAATCAGAAATGTTTCTTGAGCACCAAATCAGTATATTAGAAAGATTTCTGAAGGATCATCGAAGACACTGAAGACTGAAGTAATAGCTGCTGAAAATTCAGCTTTGCCATAACATGAATAAATTGCATTTTAAAACATATTAAAACAGAAAACAGTTATTTTAAATTGTAATATTATTTCACTATACTACTATTTTTACTTTATTTTTCATCAATGTTGAGCATAAGGGCATAATTACACTGGTGTTCAAAAGTTTGGGATCAGTAGGATTTTTCTGCTAATCAAGGCTGAATTTATTTGATCAAAATACAGAATAAAACAGTAATAATGTGAAATATTTTTACAATTTAACATAATGATTTTCTATTTTAATACACTTTAAAATGCAATTTAATTCTGTGGTGCAAAGCTCCAGTCTTCAGTGTCACATGATCCTTCAGAAATCATTCTAATATGCTGATTTATTATCAGTTTTGGAAACAGTTGTCCTGATTAATATTTTTGATCACTTTAATTTGATCACTTTTTATCAATTTAACATCCTTGCTGAATAAAAGTATTAATTTCTTTCAAAAAAATAAAAATAAAATGTACCAACCCCAAACCACTGAATGGTAGTGTGTAATGTTACAAAAGATTTCTATTTTAAATAAATGCTGTTCTTTTTAACATTTATTCAAAAAAGAATCCTGAAAAACGTATTACAGGTTACAAAAATGTTAAGCAGCTGTTTCCAACATTGATAATACATCATCATATTAGAATGATTTCTGAAGGATCATGTGACACTGAAGACTGGAGTAATGGCTGATGAAAATTCAGCTTTGCATCACAGAAATATACCGTAGTATATTTTAAAGTATATCTCTTTTCTGTATTTGTAATCAAATAAATGTCGCCTTGATGAGAATAAGAAACTTCTTTAAAAAACTAACCGATCCCTTTTTTTTTTCCTTCCCTTTTTTCTTTCAGATTGTGAAATTGTTGATGGTGTGTCTGTTGCTCCCCCCTCCCTGTTGTTTGTTTGAATGGATGTTGTTTTGTTGATTTAAAGAAAATAAAAAGTTGATCACAAAAAAAAAAAAAAAAACTGATCCCAAACTTTTGAATGCCAGTGTATATTGTATTATATACAGTGCCCTCCACTAATATTGGCACCCTTGGTAAATATGAGCAAAGGCAGCTGTGAAAATAAATCTGCATTGTATATCCTTTTTATCTTTCGTTCAAAAAATTCACAAAATTCCAACCCATCATTGAAATAAAACAATTAAAAGTGGGGGGAAATCTCGTTGTGAAATAAATGCTTTCTCTAGTTCATGTTGGCCACAATTATTGGCACACAATTATTGCGACGTCCTTTTCCCAGGGTTCCCTGATTTTTCTCCTATAATGCCTGAAGAGTTGGGAGAACACCTGATAAGAGATCAGAGACCATTTTCTTCATACAGAATCTCTCCAGATACTTCAGATTCACAGCTCCATGTTAGTACTTCTCTTCAGTTCACCCCACTCATTTTCTGTAAGGTTCAGGTCAGAGGACAGGGACAGTCATGGTAAAAGATTCATTTTGTGCCCAGTGACCCATTTTTGTGTTTATTTTGATGTTTGTTTTGGATTGTTGTCCTGGTGGAAGATCCAAACATGGCCCATTATAAGATTTCTAACTTAGGCAGTCAGGTTTTTATTTTATTATCTGTTGGTATTTGATAGAATCCATGATGCCATGTGTCTAAACAAGATGTCCAGGACCTCCAGCAGAAATATAGGCCCACAACATTAAAGATCCAGCAGTATATTTAACCGTGGACATGGGGTACTTTTTTATCCCTGTTTGTACTAAATTCATCTGGTGGGTTTGCTGCCAAAAAGCTCATTTTTCAATTTCATCTGACCACAGAAGGCAGTCCCATTTGAAGTTCCAGTTGTGTCTGATAACTGAATATGCTGGAGTTTGTTTTTGGATGAGCTAGGAGAATTTTCCTTGAAACCCTCCTGAACAACATGTGGTGATGTAGGAGATGTTCGTTTGATATATTTATTTTTAGGTTTCTGACCCCAAGACTCAACTTATCTCTACAATTCTCCAGCTGTGACCCTTGCAGAGTCTTTAGCCACTCAAACTCTCCTTCTCACCGTGCATTAGGACGATATAGACACATCCTCTTCCAGGCAGATTTTTAACATCTTTAGTTGACTGGAACCTCTTAATTATTACCCTGATGGTGGAAATGGGGATTTTCAGTGCTTTGACTCTTTACTTACAGCCACTTTCTATTTTGTGATGCTCAACAATCTTGTTCTGCACATCAGAACTATATTCTTAGGTATTACTCCTTGTGATGGATGATTAAGGGAATTTGGCCTTTGTGTTCCTCATATTTATAATCCTGTGGAACAGGAAGTCATGGCTGAACAATTTCATGCTCCTAGTCACACTGGTGTGCTAAAAAATGTAAATATGAATGGTAATATACTTCAGAATTTCTAGGGGTGCCAATAATAGTGGCCAACATTCATTGGAGAAAAACATTTATTTCATCATGAGATTTTCTCCCCACTTTCAATTGTTTTACTTCAATGATAGGTTAGAATTTCGTGAATTTTTTGAGTGAAAGATCAAAAGGATAAACAATGCAGATTTATTTTCACAGCCGCCTGTGCGCATGTTTATCAAGGGTGCCAATATTAGTGGAGGGCACTGTGCATTCACTCATATATAATTATACTTACTTTTGCAATCTGGTCAAATTTCCCAAAAAGTTCATTCAGCATAATCACAAGCTCCTTAGGAGAACAGTCACTGGCCAAACGTGTGAAACCCACGATGTCAGCATATAGGATGCTAGCAGAAAGCAGACATAAAGAGACACTCTTATGTGTTTTTGCAGGTAATTTTAGAAATGAAACAAAGGGGAAAAGCATGCCTGCTAGTTTGAATCTCAGGTCAGGTCAAATAGGAAGAGGAGACATTTAGGAGTTGATATGACTTTGCTGAGTCCTTCTTAATGAAGAGAACAGAAGCAGCTCAGTGTCAGCTGTCTAAACGCCCAGGAAAGAATAAAAACCTCATAAACACGGCTCATGGAGCTTAACCTTTAAGACCCAGCTGTTCTCAATGCTGACTACAGGACCAGACACACACGCACACACACTCCATGTCATCACACTCCTAATGAACGAGTTCTCAAAGAGAGCAGATCCCATGAATTTCGGCAGGTGAACAGCTAGCTCTCTATTGTTTGCTCACACATACAGGTGAGTGAATCTGTGTTCTATCTGAGCAGCTGTAAAGGGAGGCAAACAAGCCATCTATCTAAATATAAACAGCTGCCTGAGAACCGAGCATTGTGAGTATGGGACAAAGAATATTAATAGATGCATCCCATCCCCCATTGCCACTCTTGGGGTTGATGGGAAATAAAACTAATTAAATGAGAGGCCTCGTGATGAGCACTCTGAGAGTCAGGACTAACATACTGACCATTCATTCACTATCAGGACTTGATTAATGAGGAATTAAATTGGAGCATGCAAAACACAGAACAACACACAAACAGCTCCAGATATGTATGACGGTGTATATGTGTGTTTGCACATGACGTGTTACCTGACGTTCTCGTGTCTCTTCACATAAAGACTGTGGAAATTGTTATCACGGACCATACGCTGCTGTTCCTCTTTATCTTTACACTTGCAGCGCTCCATTATGGCCAACTTCATCTTCATGGAGATGTACACAGGAAGCACTGACTGTAAAAGGTTTTCCTACAGCACAACAAACAAACACACACACACACACACACACACACATATTTAAGGATAATAACTGTGATATCATATATCCAGTTCTGTAAATGTAATTTTATTTTTATTTACTTTTATCTTGAGTATCCTATTCTTTCTCATTCTAACTATTGTTTGACTGTAACAGCTTAAGTGTCAACAGGCTAAGGGAACTGGGCTATGAGAGGGTAATGGGAAACTAAGAGATTATACTATATCATTCAGGAGAAATAATTGCCTTTACTGTGTCTTGTGAGGACACTATTGCCCTGTGTGTAAAAATGTTTGTCTCTAAGGTTCACCGTCGGCACACTGTTTCTGAGATTCACTATACTGAACATATACCGTCAGGGAGGTTAACAGCCAGTCATTAAACTCTACTCTGCTTTTCCCTGTTCTCCCTACATGATTTCACTTCCTCGACAACACTCAAAACAAACCGAGAAACAAAAAGAGGTTGAAAAAGTTTAGCCTGTTTCAGTAGAAACCTCTTAGATTCACTTTTCAATGTCTGAAATAACCACCAGCTGTCAGATTTGAAGATAAATTAACTAATATATAAAATCATTAAAAAGAAAAAAATCCAAAATTTCAAGAGAAACTTTCTAAGCCGATATTCAAAGTTCTTTTAGAGTGAAGGTTGTTAAAGACTAATGTAGTTTGAATACCTCAGCAGACTGAAGAGAAATTCAAAGTCTGAGGGATGTCAGTCTTTTATTTGAAGAGAGATTTGTTTGAAAGCTATGTGGCTGCTAGAGTGTTGCAAAGGTGTTTTTCAGTCCAATCAATTAAAAACATATAAAAGAAAAGGCTGTAGGACTGTGCATAGTTCTGTGGACTTAAGACTACAGTATACTAATGTTTAAAAGACAATTGTACGCTAGGGTAATCATGGTGCAAATTTCAATTAGTGCATAGTATGTACATAATTTATGTGCGCTGCCATTTTTCTAACCATGTGTACTCTGTATGCACAGCTCAAATATGCGCCTTTAATATTTTTGCACTAATTATTTTGTCCAAAAGGTGACAACACTGGCTGGGACACTGTTTCACACTTGAAAAATAAACATGAGATTGAAAAACAAACAATTACTGAACATGACAGCAATAAAAACACATTAACAAGCAACTCTAGTTTAAACAAGTGCAAAGAAATCGGTCAGAACTTCTGGAGAGAAATAGCGCAGACACAGAACAAAGATTAAACTTTCTAGTGCTATCTATTTCTAATCTATGTGTCCTGTCTGTGACCATCTGTGTTACCGCACACTATCAAATGGAGGAAACTTTAAAATGCTATGTGTTCGGCATTCACGTCACGTGTCCACATTCAAACTAAAGGACACTTTGGGCTTTTGAGGGGTTACAAATGAATTATGTGGTCTCATTTAAGAAAAAAAATAAAAATAAAAAATACTTAACCCATGTTTGTACAATAACAGACAGTTCAATACTCTTGCATAACAGACAATTTAAAACTATTTGAGCATGTATATTTACACAGAGGATTATTTGCATTTGTTTTGTCCTATATGTTTGCTTTGGCTGTGTCTGTGATTTGTTGGAATGAAGTTGTATGAGCACCTGCTGTCTCTTCTCAATCTCCAGTTTCATGCGAATGCCAAGGCAGCGAAGAGTATCCTGAAATGTCTGCTTGAGAGCTTTCTCCATCAGAACCTTATAAAATGCACCAACCATACTTCCACAAACAAACACCACAGCATTTGACAGCAACTAGAGAGAGAGGGGGAGAGGGAAACTGACTTTTAACATATTAACATTGAGGTGTTACATCCTTCTCAGCTTCTTTACATACAGGTTTGCTGAAGCTGAAAACCTGCTTTCCTTTCAACCAATCAGAAACCAGATTTTCTTTTACCTGACTGATGAGGTGGTACTTGGTGAGATTGGGGGGTAACTCATTCACTGTGAGGTACACCGAAAGAACAATGATGTGAGACAGAAAGGAGATGATACTCAGAGTCACAGCATAGCACAACTGGAATGGCAGCATTGTGTAGACTGTAATGATGATGAAGAGGAAGAAGGGCACCTGGAGAGAATGAGACGAAGAGTGCAACATTAACATTTATTTAAGACTGACTAGTATTAAGTTATCAGTTACTGCCAATATTGCATGTTTCAATGCATGACAGTAAAAACTACCCTGTCATGTGAAATCTAAATAAAATATTATAGCTAGTGTGTGTTACCTGGTCCCATGGTTGTATTGGTATTTCGGATCTCGTGCTGAAAATAAAGGTGAATCCCATTGTGAGGTGTGTGGCCCACACGGCGAGGCCAAGTAAAGTTCTCCATCTCTGAGAGAGGGTCTCTGTACACACTAATATAAACACAGCCAGGAACAAACACAACGCTCCTCCCACAACTCCCACAAATACGCCATGGACCTTTGCATCCTGAAACACACACATGGAGAGAGCAAGGTGTTAGGGGCAAACATGCATAAACCAGCTCATTCAAGGGGTTTGGAAAAAACAGTGTGTGTGTGTGGAAGTGGGTGTATGTGCTAGAGTGCTTCGAAACAAATAAACAAATCTGGTCAAAAGAAATTAGTTAACGCTCTCTCTAGAAAAACTCTGTGAATGTGCGTGCGTCTACATGTTTGTGTAAGCAGTCTTTCTTGGAAACATTAGTTTTGCACATTAGTTGTCATGGAGCCATTAAGGGACTATTGCTTCCCGCACTATTCCTTCTATTTTCCCCCCTTAAGGCAGAAAAAACACAAACATAAAAAAAATAGAAGCCAAAAAGCCTTAAAAAGCTCCAGAGATCACTTGATTCCATCTGTCACAAAGCTAACACTAGTTTAAAACTAGACACCATCTGAGTGAGCTGTTTTTTAGTGCATATATATATATATATATATATATATATATTTATCATCTTAGCAGATACATTCAAACACACAAATTCATTAAGGAATGAAACAAGTGACTTATGAGTAAGTCATTGAATCATTTTCATATGCAGTTTAGTTCTAAAACATTGATTCATTCAGGAACGAATATGTAAATAAATGTTATTGGCATTGCGGCTTTTAAATATAATTTAGAAATACGGTTATTTTATTTTAATGATATTTCAAAATATTACTACATTTTGATCAATGAAAAATGAAGCTTTGGTGAACAAAAGAGACTTTCAAAAACATTAAATATTGCATACATCTTACTAACCTCAAACGTTTGAACAGTAGTATAATTTCTACACTAGTCATAGATTATCTATATAAAGTCCAGAGTTAATAAACAAAACAAAGCAAAATGATTAAATGACACTATCAGTCTACAAGTCCCTATGTTGGCAAATCACAGGCACTAGGTCGACCCCACCACTCACCCACGCACCAATATACACACTCACCACAGTGAGTCCTCCACTCATGTCAAGTCAACCACTCTGAATTACCACTGAGCTACATCACTGACTTAACTTTCAAACACTCAGAAATACTTCCCTCAGTCCACAAGCACACACAAGAAACACACACACACCTACATACTCCCATCACCCTATGGGCTTTGTGAAAGTTCAAATAAATAGTAAAACTCAACACACACACACATGCCCACACACAGAGAGCCACACTGGTTGTAATTCTGTTCCTCCCACGGCCGGTTGGTGTTGAGAGAGGAGGTTATAGAAGTTCGCACAGATGGTATAGTGCTTATCTGCTAAAGAGTACGGAAGGAGCGTTCACGGCCCCTCTTCTCATCCAGCTGACTCCAGAGATAGTTTATGTGAAAATGTGACAGAGAGAGCGAGATTATTATACAATGTGCTAC
This sequence comes from Onychostoma macrolepis, assembly GCF_012432095.1. NCBI lineage: Eukaryota > Metazoa > Chordata > Actinopteri > Cypriniformes > Cyprinidae > Onychostoma > Onychostoma macrolepis. The sequence goes on along the minus strand of NC_081161.1, from coordinate 26,158,395 downwards.
ATATTCCCCAAGAAAAAAAACATTCTGATGGACCTGGCATAAACTGCCAATTATTACAATTAAAACACTCAATTTCCTGACACGGATAATGCCAGTTCACATCAGCATTGTGATCGTCAGACTTCAGATTACGCAACTACAGAGGATCAGCACCTCAGTCACTGCAGGATTACGTAAGAGAGGCTGCTTCAATCATCAGAAACCATCTGAACAGCAAGGACCAAACTGATCCAGTACATGTTGAATATTGTCTTTGCTGTGGCAATTATTGTCTTTCCTAATTTTAATTGACTTGTTCAACAACGCACACTTGCGTGGGTGGGTGTTTGACCTTGGGCTGACTTTGGATTGTGGACGTGTGTAAGCAAGTAGTGCATTTGCATGAGTGTGGCATCTCACCAGCTTCAGACTGAAGAAGAGCACTAGCAGTGTGGCACAGGTAAGCATGCTCAGTCCCAGCAACAGAACGAAGGGCTGGTATTGGCTAATGCCAGAAAATTTCCTGTACAGTGCTTCCTGTTTCAACTTCTGCTCGTTCAGCAAGTACTTCCTTTTTGCTGGCATTCTGACCAACGGCAGTGCAGCGACTGAACAATACTGGCCAATCAGAGCAGAGCAATCAGATGGCACAGAAATACACCACCTCCCATCCAGCAGAGTGCGGCTATGATGAAATCCCCATAGAAACCACGTGAGAGCGTGTGGGAGGTCATTCCAGTGCAGAACACTTCTGCTCTCCCCTCCAGAGCACCATTCTGTGCATGTCCTTTACAATCCTTCTTCGTTCTGTATTAGCACTTTCAGCACTTTTCGTCCTCACTCGGGTGTCTCCCGGTCCTGTTGGAGAGGGCTTCAGGATACCACGCCGTTGGATGAGAGGGAATGCAATGTAATTATGATTCTTCCACAGTCCAAAAATTCCTGTCACAAAAAAATAGAGAGTTATTTATTAGATGTGCTTCAATGACTATACTAATACAACACCTCTATAGTCATTCTGACCCACTGGAGAGCCAAGAAACTAAAATCAGGAACTTTTCATTTAGAAACTAACTCGGTTTGATTCGAAACCTGCTGAATCATGCAAATTTAGAGAGCATATTTTCAGGTCAACTCCTTAGATCTCTATAAACACTGCTCTGTTCAGTCGTGCACACTGGAAGCTCTCTGTGTCTGTAAAAAGGCTTTTGGGTAGAGTTCAACATTTGTGTGGATTCAGTCCTCTCTTCATTACAGAGCCTAATGCTGATGGCTGCTGTCCATGGCACCTTCAGCCAAACCTCAGCTACAACTCACACTGAGACGAGCAGAGCTCTCCAAAGAAAAACCTGAGTGAACACTGGACACAGAGTATGTGAACTCTGCCCTGCTGGACACATAGAGACCTCGGTGCAGAGAGTGGTCAATGGTCTTACTGTGCTTGATGTAGTCACACTGCAAACATGCAGACTGTACAGGAAAGGAGAACAGTTTAAAAAGTTGGGGTCTGTTCGATTTTTGAATAAATTAATACTTCTATTGAGCAAGAATGCATTAAATTAAGCAAAAGTCGCAGTAAAAACATTTGGCCTATAGTGTTGCAAAAGTTTTCTATTTCAAATGAATGCTGTTATTCTGAACTTTCTATTCATCAAAGAATCCTGAAAATCCTGAATGCATTCTGGTTTCCACAAAAATATTAAGCAGCAATTATTTTCAACATTGGTAATAATCAGAAAGGTTTCTTAAGCTTCAAATCAGCATAATAGAATGATTTCTGAAGGATCATGTGACATTAAAGACTGGAGTAATGGTTGCTGAAAATTCAGCTGTTTGTAATATTACTCCACTATATTACTGTTTTAAAGGGGTCATGAACTGCCTCTGTTTTTTATTTTGTACTGTTCTCTGACGTCCACTTATAATGTTATCAAGATTTTTACATCAAAAACATAATAATTTAGAAGTAACAGGCTATTTTCTGTCCTGTTTTTGACGGATACAATATAGCCGGCACAGCATTGTCTTTTACTTTAAAAATACTGCATTGAATTGTGTCTGTGATCAAATCTGCATTAAAAATGAAATGAGCAAAAGTCCTAATGTTGGGATCAGAAGGAAGGCAATACAAAGACTGTTTTTTCCACAACTTGGCACTGCACAGCGTCTTGTTGTCTTCGGGGCCATCTTTATCGTTTGGTTTCTGCGTAGACCTGCGCATTCGCCTCTCACGTAAATAGGGATGCACTGAAATGAAAATTCTTGGCCAAGGCTGAGCAAAATGAAACACGAATACTGAACACGTTTTTTTGTGTTTTTTCCCCATGTTTTTTTCCAATTTTTTTCCCCCGTTGCATAAATTAAATACCCAAATTTAGCTTTTTACTGTTTTGTTGTGCTTTTCAAAGAAAAAATTAATTACAAAACAACAATTTACAAATATTTACTTAACACTGAACACTTAACACTTTTTTTTTTTGGGTGGGGTGATTTTTGAGACCCACTTCTTGAATCAGGCATGTATTTTTTGCTGTACAAATAAATGCATCCTTGCTCAGCAGCAGAGAATTCTTTTAAAACATTAGAAAATATTTCAGGTCCCACAGATACAAATCTATTACAGATTTGCACACTATGTGTGAATGTTATACTAAATGTATTAATATAGCTGTTGTAATTATTATTGTCTTTTTTTTTTTAGCGCATTAGCGCATGGCTTTGGTTGATCGTGTCACGTCATTGTATGATACAATTTATTTGGTCTTTTTTCTTATTTCGCTTAACAATTTCGGTTGGCAAACATTCGGTGCATCCCTACTCGTAAACACTACATGTGAGAAACGGTGGGTGGGGCTAAACAGGCAGCGATGTAGAAGCAGGTGTTGATCGTCCTCTGTGGAGGCAGGGGTGGACTTAAGGTGCGTTCACACCAGACGCGAATGAAGCGTTAAGCGCGAGTGATTTACAAGTTAAGTCAATGCAAAGACGCGAATAGACATCTTGCGGCGCGGTTCGCACGAATGAGGCGGCGCGAATGACATGATTTGCGCGAATTGAGCGTTTTGGGCGTTTGACGCGCTTAACGCGTGATTCGCGCGAGTTGAAAAATCTGAACTTTGGCGAAAATTCGCGCCACGTTAACCAATCAGGAGCTTGCTCTAGTAGTGACGTGATTACAACGTAGCGAGGGAGGCAGAAATCAGAAACAACAATGGAGGACAAAATCATCGTCGCTGTATGTGGATACCCGGAGCTGTACGATACATCTTGATACTTTTATAGAAACAGGAATAAAAAGGATCTTGCTTGGTGTGTTACTTTGTGCACAACATAGTAAATCATAATTTATAGCCTATTTGTTACATAAAAATATTATTTCTATGTTAAGACTACAATAGGCTACTTATGGCAAACATTTGTACATTCATTCTAATTATATCCTATTGCAAATACACTCACAATAGTATAGTAAAAAATAGTTATTTGTGATTGGACCAGTGTAGTGTAATGAGACTGGAGCCGCCTGGCAGAAGCCCCTCCTTGACGCGAATTCGCATCTGTTGTGACTTGAATTTCACACGCGAATGAAGCGAATTTCACGCGCGAATGAAGCGAGTAAACTCAAAATGTTCAAGTGTCCAACTACGCGCGAATAGCGCAATTTATTCGCGCAAGTCGCGTCTGGTGTGAACGCACAGTTAGTGGTTTGGGGGCCCTAAGCAAATTTCAGGTACTGGACCCCAACAAAATAACTATAACGCTCTTTTACGCATAACCCTTATTTTGCTCGCTAGCTCTCTCTCATTATAGCTATAGCTATTATTTATTGTAACTATTACTCCTTCACAACTTAAGTAGCCTAAGTAATTGGTCAACTTGATGCTGTTCTAAAGCCATATTAAGCTACCTTATTTTTTTCAGATAACAAAAAACATTATATTACTTAAATGCTTGCACTTTGAATTGTAAACTTCTTCAATCTTTTTCCAAAAAGGATTAAAATGTCATAAATATTATCCCATGCAACTCGTTCCATATTCCAAGTGTTCTTAAGGCATATGATAGGGTTTGCCGAGAAAAAAATCGAAAATATAATCTATTAAGTGAAAATCTCCAGTCATTGCATTCATGCATTTATATGAGTTTTCAGTTTATAGTTCATTTGCATTTATTGTTCGCACTGGTGCACCTAGGAAAAGCACACAAGAGAGTCATTTTGAAACATCAAGACAAATAAAATTATGACTTGAAACTATTTCTTTACTGAGGTGAATATAACTGTTCTGAGACGAGCGTAGAATGCGCGCAAAGAGCGCTCCGTCTATAATCACTAAAAGCTGTCACTCACTTCAGTTCATCGCGATCTCACGACGTTAATAAGCTCTCTGCACAATGAATGTCTTATTTACATCTTATCTACACGTTGTTATAATGAGAGGATTCATAAGCTTGCAGAACTCCACACCTGACAAAAACTCGCCATTTTGAGTGGTGAGTGAACATTTGACACTCTCCATAACACAAATACATACTGGTGCATTTGCCAAATATGTTTTGCGAATATCAGACGGGGCCCCCTGATTCCCCGGGGCCCTAAGCAGCCGCTTACCTCGCCTATTGGTTAAGTCCGCCCCTGTGTGGAGGCAGTGTTAATAGCCTATTGCTGCTTTTAGACTAACAAGAAAGTTTTGAGTTCTGAAACTTAAAGTTTGTTTTTATAGTACAATGACCTCTTATATGTCAAAAGATCAAGGGAATTTTGTTTTCTCAATTCATGACCCCTTTAATGTATTTTTGATCAAATAAATGCAGCCTTGGTGAACATACTATAAAAGTAAGACTAAATCTAAAAATTTTAATATACTAGCTGACCTCCTTTTTAACTAGTTGATCAGTTCATCGTCATTATCATCATCATGACCTATTCCTGATCTACATGCGCCAGAAAACAATCTGCCAAAGTACAACCACATTCTCAGGCGGAGGAAGCGGTCCACAGAGGAAAAGAGCAGAAGAGTCTCTGTAAATAAGCTGCTTCCAAAGGTCATGATTTCTCAGTGCAGGTTATTAATGTTTGAGGAGTGCAAACAAATGATCATGGAAGCGTAAGCAACAACTTCATATTTGAATGCAAACACACACCATGAAACGCACCTATGAGTAACCATCCAGAGTATTCAAGTGATGCTAAACCTGGCTATGCTGACGCATTTCTGACAACATGACTCAAACTCGAAAGCAAATATTATAATAAAATTTTTGTCTGTGTTTTCATTTCCTGTAAATTCATTGGATTACTAGATAAGTATTAGAAATATCCTCTAATACTATTACAAAAGCTTAATGCTAAAGGACACGATTTAAGGTGAAAGACAGAAAGGAACAGAGTTAGTGAAGGACAGAAATCGGAGAGAAATAAGCTCTAAAGCTCCACTGAAGTGCCCCTGAAAAGAAACACAGAAAACAGTAGAGAGAGAGAGAGAGAGAGAGAGAGAGAGGGTGAGTGATAGAGAACTAGGATGCTCCGTGATTTTCTCTTTGTTGAGGGTCATTAAAGACTGAATGACAGCACCGTGTCACTCTCTCTCTCTCCCAGACAAATGCACCCAAGCCAACAAGCAGCCTTTATATTCCCAAACTAAAGTTACCATGGCAAAGGAACAATCCAACAGGGCAATAACAGAAAGAAAGAAAGCGAAAAGGCTGGAAGAGAAAGAAAGAATGAGAGTGAATAGTCTCTCCATGCGAAAACAGGGAGGGTCAAATCCTCCTGGCTGCTGCTGTAGTTCCTGGAAGTGCACAGCAGAAGAGTGGTGAAGCTCTGAACCTAGGCTACACAATGATCTGACGCTTAACATGACACAAGCACAGCACTATAATCAGGCCGCCTCCTCAGGGTCAAACTTTATGCAGCTGCACATGAACAGCACAGCAGACTGCAGCACAGACCAGGGACTGCCAGTAATATTATTCACAATAATATTCAATAATAATAGCAATAATATTCACACCACCAACCCATGATGATCCAACATCATTGATGAATAATATACATTTTGTACAGGTCCATTATGTCATACATAGATTAAAATTAATAAAAATACTTATAAATGCAATAGAAATGCTTATATTGTTACTCAAATGTGGCACTGAGAATCACTTTTGTTTACTATTGTCCTCCTGCATTATCGAAACACACTGTTTTCCCGTTTAACACTGTAAAGCTGCTTTGACACAATCTGTATTGTATAAAGCACTATATAAATAAAGGTAACTTGACTTTTCAAACTTCTGAATCCAAAGTTTTAAGGCAAAAATCAACATCATCATAATTCTGCGTTCTCTCACTCATCATCATGTCGTTCCAATGACATTACTCTTTTCTGTAACATTATCCACAAAAAGATATTTTGAATAATGTTTTTTGTCCATATAATAAAAGTCGATGAGCACAAATGTTGTTTAGACCCCAATGACTTTCAAAATATCTTATTTTGTGTCCTACAGAAGAAAATCTGTCGTAGGACAGTTAGGAATGAAATGAGGGTGAGTAAACAAAGACAGAATTTTCACTTTAGGGTAAACTATCCCTTTAAGCCCTCTATTTTTTGATTATTTACAGTTACCAAAAATATTTTAATTGATGTTTTTCCCACTTTCTTATTCCAAAACATCATAAAACATGAAGTGCCCTCTCTCACACTCATCTTTCATCTGCACTTCTGTGGAAAAACATGTGATGGGAAAGAAAATATAAGATGGAAGTGCATGTGTGTACAAATCTCAGCAATCTAAATGTGAATTTTCAAGAGCATGTGATGTGAGAGCTGGTAGTCATTGGTCAAACCCAGGACAGTGGCCTTTCAACACATAAAAGCCCCATTCTCTGCTTTAATCCAGCAAAAACTATTAGAAAATTAACTATTTAAACTTGTTATCTACTCTGCTTTAAATCTCCCTTTTGCTGTCCATTCCATCACATAGAGCTGCACAATCCATTGAATTTTTAAAAATGCTGAATTATAGGCTAATCATTAGGGTTGTAATATGATTGTGATATGATTTTATTCAGTCATTGGTGAAGTTTACGGGAATGCAGAGACCTAAGACTGTGCACGTGATTATCTTCCGGTAGGGTGTGTGCACTAATGACATCATCCGCATAAAATAAGTAAGCAAGCAAGACAAGGTCCCTGTTTAAATTTCCATTTGATTTCCATTGATTCTGGAAAATACAATGTCACTTAAATAAAAGAAATGTTCACTTTGAATGACTGGAGTGATGTTTACCCAGTAAGATAAAGATACATACGGGATGTGTCATGAATTTACACACATACACATACAAAGGTTTCCTATTAAAAAATATCTGTTTTCTATTTAAAAATATTTTCGAAAAAGTAATTTACTCCTGTGAAGCCAAAGCTGATTTTGTACATGTATGTGTATAAACAGAAGAGCAATCATAGAATGTTTACTAGATCACTCTCATTATAGTAATCAACAAGGCTGCCTACACAGCACTAGTCAAATCTGAACAGTCTAGTTTTGTTGTGAGAAATCATACACTGTGTCTACTGTGTCAAATGTTTGCAGCATATTATTTAGGCTATACCCTCATAGAATTATTATCTGCCATGTTTACACATGATAACTGATTTAGCAGGCAGGATTCCTCCCTCAGGATTTCATGTTTACAATTGCAATCTGTCGGCTATTGTCATAGCTGTGCAACTATTGACCTATATCTTTTACTACCTGCTAAAGTAATTATTTAATATATTTTGTAAGTAAATATCTGCCAAGAACAACAATATAAATGTAGGTCAGACCATCAGTCACACTGGCAAACAAGTGACTAAAATGAGGACAATAAGAATATAGCATATAATAATAAAAGTATTGAGTGTTATATTGAGAAAAGCGAATCCTTAAACACAAACAATTGTGTCTTTGTGTGACAGGTACTACTACCCCTCAAAGTCAATAAATCCCCCATATGAGGGATATTGAATTAGCACTGATGAGGAAGACTAGGATGACAAGACTAGGGGCTGATTAGATTAAGTCAGATGCTATCCGAGGCTGGTTTGGCTAATCAGTGCTGCTGTTTGCAGTGTACACAGGAAGTGGAGACTGTCAAAGGCACATGCCCGTAAATGAATTCTGTCTTAGTCTGTTGTTGAAATTCCTCATCTTACAGTACGAAAGTCCAGTTTTCTGCTAAAATGAAGGGCTGGATGGTATCAACTTTGTAAGGTACATCAATATATTTTCAAATGAGATTTAGGATAAGAGAATACTGTAAACATTGATATATTCTGATGTTGCAAACATATCTGAAAAATAATGGATAACACAAAGTGAGCTGCTGCTTGAACATTGCATGATCCAAGCTGTCCTAAACATATAGGGATGTGAATCTTTAGGCACCTCACAATCCAACTGATTTTGATTCTGGGAATCACAATCTGATTCTAAAAAGATTCTTGATCTAATTATTATTATTATTTCTTTTTAAATATTTAGTTTAAATTTAATGTTAAGAATGAACTAATTGCATGCACACTAGTTAATTTTCAGGTGAACTACAACAATCATTTGACTTAAAGTCTAGTAAACTTTTTAATCTGACTAAAATCCTACCAGGTATGAATGCATTTGCTGTGCAACAATACAAAAAACAACAAAAAACAAATTTGGATTTTGCTATACCAAGACTTTCAAGACTAAGGCCAATACTCCTCCTGACTTGCAGGTCTGATCTGCAATCAAAGTGAATGTCTGGTGTGGGTTATATAACCAGACGGTCAGCTAGTTATTTAATTCAAGCGTTCACACACTTTTTCCACCCTGAAATGTGAATGTTTACACAGTGTGTTCAATAAAGACATGAAAATGTACCGTTGTTTATGTGTTATTTGTTTCAGCAGACTGTGTTTGTCTATAACATCGCAAATGCCAAGCAATATTCAGCTTATGACAGTCCTAACTCACATAAATGCACTGGCCTGACACATAAACATTATAAAAACATAAACTCTCTGTGAAATGTAGAGCGTATTCTGGAAAGTAATACTGTACTGCAGGTTCCTTTATTACTGTTTACACAATAACAAAAGTGCGTCACATGAACCACACGATGAGCAGTGGGGCCTACATAATTTTATGGTGACTTTACAGAATGTAGACTCATTTTTATCAAGAGATCAAGATCTGTCTCTGCATTCTCTCTCTCTCACACAGATGAGGTGTGGTTAATGGCTCCCTGCTGACAGAAACAGTCTCTTTGAAGGAAACATATTCCAGCATCAGTCTCATAAAGAGACATCACTGTTATCCTTTGGAAATGCAGACAATAGCAACCCTGCTGTGTGAGGGCAAGGTCAAGCTACAAAGGAATCGTGGTAGTGTTGCTGTGGGTGGAGATGTAATGTGTTTGAGTATGTGTTTTAAAATTACCGCACCCTTCCTTTCACCTACAGTATGATGAAGACGCCACAATATTGGCAAATGTTCAAAAAAAGCAACATGGAAAAATATAGATCCCTCTGATTTCAGTTTTACCCAAGAAGATTCTCAAGATTTTTCTTTTTTTGTCCATGACTGACTTTCATTGGATATTAATGACATGGGTAATTTGGGGCTATTAACTTTTGCACACAATGAGCTCATTGTAACACTTAGCATTAAGCTTACAATTTTAAGGATCTATTTCTTCTAAACAGACATTGGTCCAGTGGTACAGCCTACAAAACTGTGCTAGTCTCAATAAAACTCTAATTTTCAATGATTAATATGCCTGAATGCATTTCCTGGTAGCACACAAGGATGAGCAAAATGTTTGGTTTTGCAGTAGGTGGCACATAGTCGATTTCAGCATATTGCCTTATCAGGATGGAGTGTTATAACTCTCACATTAAGTGTTGCCAATCTGTTCACAGCATCACATTTCATCCCACGAGTTAAATTAGTTTTGCAATACAGACACAGTAGAGCAGCCATAAACACTATAACCATAGAAACATATGAAGTTAAAAAGGAAAACAGACTGTGACAATTATGACCTCATATGGCTCCACCCTGAACAGTCTCCTAAAGCAAATCTGTCCATTCTGCTATAGGATTCACACCAATCTGCTCTTAGGCAGATTAATCCTGTGCCCCACAGCATGCATCCTCTTTTAAAATATATTGGTAAATATTATATATTATTTAATTGTACCGCTCATTTCCCCTATTTCTCCATTTACACTTTCAGAAAAAGGGTACAAAGCTGTTAGCGGGATGTTATCCTATAAGGTACAAAAGCTAAAAGATACATCTTTGTAATTTACGTACATGTAAATGGTGCATGTATCCTTTTTTCATGATGCACATTATAATGTTGTAATGCCTAAATTTACTTGTAGCTTTCAAAACGATAGATTTTTAGCATTTAATTTTTTTATTTACACAAATCATACAGCATTTTAATAATACAGAAGATACCAAGTTGTGACATTGGAAGGGCTGTGTCAATGTGAAACATGGCGGAAACACTGTTATACCTGGTTAATATCATATCATCTAATCTATATAGAGATCACAGAGCGGAAAGCAAGTCTGTTGCAAATGGCGTTGATCTCTTAAATTCATGGTTTGCTTTACATTTAGTTGTGATACCATGTATAAATAAGTGAAAGATATATATATATATATATATATATATATATTATCATTCTGAATTTAGCTGTAGTTGTTTTACTGTTCAGACTATAATTCTTTTGTTTTGTTTCTAGATTACTTCCATGTTATGTCTCTGACTCTGAATGCATGACATGTTGTAATAATGAACTCACAACGAATGCCTGGAGGAACACGTTTCCCAGGTACACTTGAAAGGCGCCATTATGACAAGCTGCTGAAAGTATCTGCACACCCAACCAGGTCAGACTAGTAAATTACAAATAAACATTCACACTCTCTGCAGAATATCATTAGCTGGGGCGATGTGATGTGTAGTTCAGGTAAGTGTTGCACAGGAGGGCATTATTATCCTCCATCTGAGGTTAGAGTCAGGGCACCCAACCATTCCACACCTCCAATATCTGATTACTGTGCGTGTAATTATATGTGATGTAACTACCGGCGATCTGGTCTTTCTCTTTCATTAGGAGCCACCATCAGGACTAAATGGCTGACTCATCTCACTGTCTGTCTTTCTGCATGTGCGTTGATTTTTATTTCTGCCTCCTAAGTATCCCCAGATAGTTTCTCAAGGTCTGAGCCTAATATTTTTCATAATACTAGGGATGTGCAAAAATATTCTTTTTTAAATCAACTAGTCAGAGGGTTGCCTGAATGACTAGTCAGTTAATATAATTTAGTTGGTTTAAAATACATTCAAATTCAGGGGTCTCAAGACTCCTTTTTAAAAGTTGGACCAAAACCTAAAACACTTTTAAAACAGGCATAACACAATGCCAAAGACATCCATGTTGTAGTGGCTGAAAATAGTTGCTGCGTAATATATTTTTGGAAACCATGATACATCTTTTTCAGGATGAATTGAAAGTACAAAAAAACAGCATTTGCTTGAAATATAAATCTTCATTAGAAATGTCTTTACTGTCATTTTATCAATTAAATGCATCCTGGCTGTTGGTCAGCTAACCTATTAGTTTACCATTGTGACTTTTCCCTACTCAATACTGACTGTTCAGTAGAAAGAAATTACAGGATATTCTGTTTTAGCGTGAACTCAAATCTGTTCAGAATGAAGCTCATTCTCTGTCTTACTTCATGCATCAACCGTTTTCATTCTCTCCTTTTTCTCTTCCAGTCAATGAAAGCAGCTGTTGTGTCAGAAAGTGGTACCCCGGTGTTGCATTACGCTGTTTCAACTAAGTGTGCATGTGTGTGCGCAGAATCAACTGTGTTTTTGCAGGTGTGTGCATCTGTGTGAAGCTATGCAGGAACATTCAAGCAGAAAGTGTATGTCTGTGCATCTGCCCGGCACGATATCGTGATTCACTCCCTTTTTCTGTGGTGGATAGATACTGGAACCCACACAGAAGTCAGATTATAACCAGGAATAAGTAGTTTATTCACTAACATGCTGTATCAGTTTAGCCACTGATATGTGTGTGTGTTAGAGAGAGGGGAAAGCTGAAAGGTTGATTATTAGCTAAGTGGAAATGGCAATCTTGTACATTAATCACCTCCTTTAACGCCCTTTTTCTGGTCCTTCTCTAATTCCCACACACACAGATAAATGCACCAATACACTGTACCAGTAAGATCACAAATTAAAAAGTTAATTTCTTCCCTTAAGGGCAAAGAGCCTTTAATAACAATTGCTGTAAAGCCGCAGAAAAGAGACAGCATGACATCATCTCCAAGCTCACGTTACAAAAAACTCACTAGCTGTGTTCAGATCACATGCTTTCGCAAAGAAATACACTTCAACGTGTTAACCGTTAGCAACACACATGCATGCTAGGTGATGTTGTGAAAGACATGGTGTCAACATAGAGCTGCTTTTTGTATTGTTGTGCTGATAAAGGCGGTCGGAGTGAGTGGGCACTAGAATAATAAGTCGATGAAATACACATCACGTGCAAATGCAGAAGACAGAATCCACCATTTTCTGAGCTGAGAAAGTCTCATCAAGGACAACCTTAGATGTCTACTCAATCTAACCACACACCAACCCATTTCCTTAGCAACCGTGATTCATTTCCCTAACTACAGGGCTGAAGACAGTACAGTACAGGCAGCAGAGCAGTGAGGTACATCGCTTCGAACAACAATGAACCTTTTCTGAGAGATTTCAATGGAGAAGGACTGTCGTTTTCTCGAGCTCTGCAATTCACTTGTCACAGTACAAAGATAAGTGCGTCTCAGACATGTCATGTGACAAAAGACCGCAGCACCTGGACTCCTACAGAGCACAAACACACAGACTCTATCACTTCTTCTGGCCTTCAGGTGCGTTCACACATAAATAGGCTCCCCATGATTCAAGAAACCTGCTTCTAAAAAGAAAAACATCAACAGAACATTAAACACGACAAACCTGAAAAGGGATGATTTAAATGGATCATTCACCCAAAATAGAAAAATGGACCTTAGACATGGCAGACACTATGTTTCATGTGGATTAAAACAAGGCTGTGATGGAGACTTTACAATGGTACGTACTGTTTAAAGGTATTAGATCGCATCATTTTCATGGGATTTTTGTCACCTGAAAGTTTTTGGAAAGTTGCTTTGTCGGCCCAACAATCGGTATGTTGTTAAACAACCGTACAATCCATTGATTGAACGCACTATGCTTCTACACCTTACAGCCTCATTTGCATTCCTGTCAAACAGTAAATATGGCACTAAATCATTTGTGGGAGCCATTTAGCATATATTTCATTAATTACGCAACCTCATGTCATTCCCAAAAGTATCTCATTTTCTTTCTTCTGTGGAGCACAAGACACGATATTTGAAGAACGTTTTAACCATTTTGTCAATACAATGCAAGTCAATGGGGTCCAAAACAAGAAGTGAATAAATGAAACTGTTTTCATTTTTGAGTAAACAAAAATCTCCTTACTTTAATAAAAACGTGAAACAATGCATTGTGGACAACAGGATAGGTTTTTCAATGTTTTGTCTTAAGCCACACCATTCAGGAAAGAGCATCCCATATCAAAACCCATCCACAAATACTCACTGTTACAAATACACCCAAATCTGCCAACCCTAATATAACATATGCATAATAACAAATGCAAAACAACACAAAAACAATTGGTGTTCAACGCGGGCTGAAGAAAAACGGAACCGATAAAAACACCACCGCGGCGACACACCCTCTATACAACGCTTCACATAAGCACCTGAAATACCTTTCAACAGCAAATGATCTTCAGAAAGAGCTTCAAGTGTCACATCCACTTTTAGGACAAAGAGACAAGAGTGTCAAAAGGGTCAAGAGCGGGAGAACTTCCACACAGTCCACACTGCAAAGGGATAATGTCCACACCTCTGCGTCTCAGAATGAGAGTGCATGTGAACGAGACACAGTGAAAAAATGAGAAGACAAGGCTAGACAAAACATTACATCAGTGCTACGAGCAAACACACACCGCAAAAGAATGTTCAGAATGCATGTGACACACTGATACCACTCCTCCACTATATACTATAATCATAATATTTTTGACATTATCATCTACTGTTTGTTTATACGCAAGCCTTTGTGCCTGTGGCAGAAAAAGTGGGTTTTTGGGGGTTTGCGGGAGGGGATGGGCGGAGGATATGCATCAATTAAACAGACCTGTGCGGTCCAGTAGATGAGGGTAAAGAGGGAGGGAGGAAAAACAAAATGAGAGAATAAGAGAGGGATTACAGGAAAGACACCATAACAAAGACAACAGATATGTTTTTTTTCTATCAGCTCAAGTGTGCTTTATATGAGAGGATCAGATGGTAAGACGTGGCAAATGAAATCACCTCTTCATCTCTCACAGGCCAAAGACCTGACATGACCTTATATGATCTCAAAACCTGATGAACTCTTTGAAGTATTCGGCTTCATATTAAAGTCTCGTACAGAGTGTATCATGACCTCAGATGTGGATTTTCAAGAGGATAGTATTGTATAAATGCCATAGACCTTTTACGTGGTAAACTGCTACAGAGATTTTCAGGCTTCTAGGAAAAAAAACTGCACTAACATGTGGCCATTACATTTAAAATAGAGTAGTATGCAACACATTTTGCATACTCTCTTCTAGAAAAGGTTTACCAAAACATGAATTCCACAATGGCACGTCTGTTTTGGTAAACAGCACAGCACACTTGTTTGGAGTACAGATGAGCAAATGGGAGATTAGTACATGATCCAACCCTTCCTCTCCTGTCCAGTCTAATTGGAATCCAGTCCACTTTCTTCATTAAACATTTCTGAAGGTTATCCTAAAATGCCCATCAAAACAACACACACATACACTACCATTCAAATGTTTAGGATCAACACGATTTTCTGTTTTAAAAAAATAAATAAATAAATAATACTTTTGTTAAGTGAGGATGCATCAAATTGATCAAAAGTGAGAGTAAAGACATACATTGTTGCAAAAAAAATCTATTTCAAATAAATGCTGTTCTTTTGATCTCAAAGAATCATCAATGAATCTTGAAAAAAGTATATTGGTTTCTACAGTTTGAAATATTAAGCAGCACAACTATTTTTAACACTGTGACTGATAATAATAAATGTTTCGTGAGCACTAAATCAGCATATTAGAATGATTTGCAAAGGATCATGTGACCCTGAAAACTGTAGTAATGCCTACTGAAAATTTGGCTTTGCCATCACTGGAAAAAACTGCATTTTAAAATATATTTAAATAGTAAACAGTTATTATAAATTGTCAAAAAAATATTTCACTATATTACATTCTTTTTTTAAATCAAATAAATGCAGATTTGGTGAGCAAGAGATGTTCAAAAGCATTTAAAATATCTTACAGACCACAGACTTTTGAATGGTAGTACATGTGTGTGCTAGGCTATCAAGACAGGGACATACCATAGACTTCTACAGTAAATAATGCCAATTATAATTACTACAGACTAAACCTTATCTAAAACAAACCCTAAAAGTATGCATTTTTGTAAATTATAAAATAAAAATATATAAAAATACTATTGTATAACAACTAATATTTATTTTAGTTTTTATAGTGCAAAAATGTATGTACAAAATATGATAGGCCTATATATTTATTTGAGTCCACAAGGAGGTTAGTTGCATTTGGAGAAAGATTCTAGAGGCAACACACACACACACACACACACACACACACTCACACCCACAAGAGACCCTATCAGTCATCTGATGGCACTGACTGAAGTGTTTAGAATTTGACTCCTGCTAAGCTGAACGCCTTTTCAAGACATGGCTGCTAACTCTACAACTCCTCCTCACATTTTGAGCACACAAGTGTGAGATCTTGTTTTAACACAGAGCTGTAAAGCAACTCAAATAGACCAAATCTAAAATAGATCATACAGCACATACTTCACTGCCCACAAAGCCAGAACAGCAATAGACTGCACTGAGGGGAAGCGGGTTTGACCTACTGACTGACAGTCTGTAACCTTTTGTGGTAGCGATAATCACACTACATGAACTGTTTGCTTAAGATTTAATACAACAGATGTCTGGGATGCTGTCACTATACCTCAATTAACTGATCTCTCCCTCTCCCACTCTAAATTCTCAGTGTTTGTCATATGTGTGGTAAGGTTGAATTGCTGCAGATGGATCAGCCTGTCAGTCAAACAGCACAGCAAACCACAGCACTCGAAACGAAAACACAATAATGAACTGTCATATCAAATATCTCACTAAAGCCTATAAAGAGCAGCTTGGCACCACTCCGTCTGTTATTGGTTAGGTGATTACATTACTGGATGGATTGATTTTGTGTAATTGGCTAAAGGGATGAGATGAAGGGATTCAGTGGTCATCAACTCATAATGTACAAAACATCTTCATAGTAGAGGTAGTTCTGTCCAGCACTGAACCTCAAGTAGGGCTGAGTGATTTTTTTCTTCCATTTTTATTGATTTAAAAATTTGAAAGTTTTGTCATGATTATATATGTTTTTAAAATCAAGGAATCATTGTTTTGAATAAAAATATTTGCAAATGTTACAATTAGACACATTGTCAATACACCAAGGAAAACAGTTCAGAAAAAAATGATTTAACCGTGTGACGGTGCACCTGATTAACTGCTAAAATGTGAATGCTCTCTAAGAATATATCACTAAGAGGCTATTCACACAGAATGCATTTTTGCATTTGAAAAATATGAGACGAAGAAAGTGGAATGGGAAAGAAAAACTTCAAAAAGGTTATAAAATGCAAGTTGTTCTTTAACTTGAGCGCTGCATTTTTAGAATGTTGATTCATGTACGAGACGCTACAAAAGATGCAAAATGCGAGTGGAAACAGTCAAACATGTCCGTCAAGCATGTTTGCATTTGACTTTTTGACTTATACACATTTTTACTAAGATATATTTTGCTTTTTTCTTGTAATATATTATTTCTGAAAATATATGATATGTTTAAGACAAGTATGTACAATATTTGCCTCCATATTTCTGCAAAGATATTTAACAAGTGTTTTATATTTTGGAATGGAACTTTATTTAATCAGGTGGTTTTGCAAGTTTTACAAGATTTTAATAAAGAGAATGCTATTTAAATCGTGTTTTTAAGTTGACTAGTTTGTTAACCTGAATTGGCCAAATGTTCTGGAAATCTTTTTTCTTTTCTTTTTTTTGCCATATGGCCCAGCCATCACCTCATAGAACACATTATGAAAAGAAAACTGTAGAATTCCCTTAATAGTAAACCTTTAAGTCAAAATTGGAATCATTAATTATTTATTAATTTTATTTAATTATTTATTTTATAACAATTTAGATCAAATTTGCAGACGTTTTAGCATGCTAAAAGGACCCAAAGTAAGTTGAGGAAGTCACTCCCTTATAAAACACCACATTCCATTCAGTGAAAGAGACTGTGTGGATACATGGATGGTCAACTCCAGAAAATCTCCACAGGAGGAAGGGAGTGTGCTACACATGGAGCAGGGGTGGAAAAAACTCAGGGGACATCAGAGAAGAACATCCTAGACACACACACACACACACACACTTGAATGTTTAACCTCTCTACCATTTATAGATCTCTAGCATTAGCGAGAGACGGGTGGAGAACACGTCAAAGGTCAGAGGGGGTCCATGTGCTTCTCAAATTAAAGATAAGTAATCTAGCAGGTCTCCATTGTCTTAGAGAGTGATTGTGTGTGTCTTTTAAAGTAAGAGAGAAGAAAGTAATCTTGCCTGTCATCAGTCTCACAATATCCAAAGTTGGATAGATAGATAGATAGATAGATAGATAGATAGATAGATAGATAGATGATGGATGGATGGATGAGTATGCATGATCACTTCTGATTTTAGTCTTGGCCAACGCAACTTCTGGTGTAGTTCAGGGTATGGAAAATTAGTTGTAAAATTAGTTGTAATCAACAGATTTCTAAAAATATGACAAAAAGAGTTTACTACTGCAGATTGCTATTAGACAATACCTAGGAAATGCCTAGGCAGCTAGCAAGCACCGAGTCATTTTACAGTAAAAAAAAGTAAAATCTTATTTTAGATCAAAGAGGCAAATTACAAAAATTATAATTTAATAATCAATGAAATTGAATGGCAACATTTTAAGACATTGTAAAGTCCAAATAGAATATTGCACTAATGCTTACACATACATTTTAACTCATGCATGTAAACATTACCAATAGTCTGACCATAATGCATTAGCATGTTTGATGTGAGGTTATAATTAACCTCATGTCTGTAAGTAGCGCTGTCTGCCTCTCACTTGCTTTCCACGTTCAGACAGAATCTGACACTGCTCTCAATGAACTCAATAAACTCTCTGTTCAACACTGCACAGATGCCCAGAACAAACAACTCCAGCAGAAAATACAACACAACAATCCTTTGGGTGGTGAATCTACTAGCATTGTGCATATGCTACATACAGTATGTGTACTGTACATTTAGTTTAGTTTAGTTTATTTGTTTACAGGGGCAATGCATGCATTGTGGTACTTCCGTGAATGCACGTCGAGGACTGACACTAGAAGTTACTATTTTAACAATGTCCTTACTACCTTTCTGGGCCTTGAAAGTGGTGTTTCCATTGCTGTCTATTCTGGGTCAGAAAGCTCTCAAATTTCATCAAAAACATCTATATAATTTGTGTTCCGAAGATGAACGGAAGACTTGAGGGTTTGGAACAACAAGAGGGTGAGTAATAAATGACAGACTTTTCATTTTAGGGTGAACTCTCTCTTTAAATAGGCTACAATGTCGAATACTAACAAAAACACAAGTAACAAAATCCCACAAATAAATCATACTAAAACATTGCATTGTAGAAAAATGTGTCTAAACTCATATTGTGCTATATAAGAGGTAAAGAGAGATAAAGACAGATTAACATTTTAAGGCTCATAATGGGCATTTCTCAGAAGTGACAGCTGCATCAGGCATCTCGTCAAACTGAAACCTATATATCTCACTCTCAAAGATTTTTATAGATCACTCACTCTCAAAATGATAGCACACTCCAGTCTGCAATCCAGCAGGACAATTATGTTCCATTAGTCCATATAAGGTGACATTAAGCAGCTAATTTAGCACTTCCTAGCATATTTCTTGCAAAATTATGAGGCTGCTTTCAAGAAGCTCAAAAACTCCATTCAACAGACATTAGAAGAGCTGACAGAACAATACATAGTATGAAACAATTGCGACTTTGCAATTTTAGTTTAAAAAAAAAAGTACTTTAATTTTGTCAATAGGGATTAACAACCAAAAGGACCAAAGAAATAAACAATTTTGACTTGTTCCAATGTAAAAAATATTATTTTTAAACATTAGTAAGCGGTTGACAACATTGATGTTCTGTTCAAGTAGCTGACTGTTCACGAAACCAAAGATCAAAGATTTTTGTCATAGCAAACTTTCAGAATCACGTCCTGTTGCCTAAACCCTTTCATCGACCATGAACTTTTATGAGTGGAAGAGTTCATCTGTACAGTGCTGACTATGGCAGCCAGACTCTGTACCACAATGACTGTTAAGGTAAGATCAGATGTGTGTAGCATTTGGACCAATCGGACACATTTCATTTCACATTTCACAGTTCATTAGATTTAACAAATCAATTATTCAATAGATTAACAAACAATCACAGACCCAACGCCAGACTCGGTGCCTATATGTCTGTGAACAATCTCCTGGTCAAGACACCTCAGCCAGATCAGATAAACTTTACGACCTAGAAGTATGTAGAGAGAATCTTCCTCCCTACTCAATTCTCTCTAAAACCGACACATACTGTTATAGGAAATGACTTCTTTCATTAATTCATAGACAAATTTTTCTATGACTTTCCTATCATGCATATCCCCATGTCTTTGTGTATGATTACTACCTCCTTTATGGTTTTGTGTATTGTATCCTGTTTTATGTATGCTTATGATTGAACCACTCTTTCATGTAACCTTACCTATGCCATGTTTAGTATCTATCAATTAGTTTTCGGATGATCTGATCTAGAGTGAATACTACATGTTGATACCTATGCAACATATTAGTGTCCTAAGAATCTTTAGTAGTTTTTGCATTAAACCCAGGCAAATTACATATGCAAATTATCATGTTCAGAGACAAAGAGTCGTAAACTTTCTCTCCAAAAGTAAGACAAAGCTCTCAATGACCCGCCAGCAGTCTGCGGTTCTTTTAGATCCTAAGAGGATGAGGAGGATGTGAGCCAAAGTTTTTGCGCCAGGCCTTGCGACCTTTAATTTACATTCAACTAAAAAACCCTCGGATCGCAGCAGATCTCTTTCTTAGCTCTTTTTCACTTTCTACCTGGGAAGAAACTCCCAATCACCACCGAGCCAGAATAACATCTTTCGGAGTTCATAACCCTTCAAACCCGGAAGAAGTTGAAGAAATCCAACACCACCAAACCTACAAACCATCAGAACGTTCATCCGAGACTGCATCCGGACACTTGTTCAACGACCAAGGCAATGCAAGTATCGTACATTAACTAAACGAAACAGAGGTTTAGTATAAGCGGTAGACCCCGTTGTAAAACGGCACTGATGGTTTTTAACTCAGGTGGTTCTGTCTCATTTTTCCATAACTGCAGTCTCTGGTTTCTCTATTGTCTTCATTCGTCCACTTTAGCTCCCCTTTTGTATGTACATGTTGAGTGTTTATTCGTTTGTTTGTTTAGATTAGATATGTGTGTTAGCATTTAGTTAATAAAAGTTGTGTGCACAAATTACACAAGTTTCTGGTTCTGCCTTGCAAATTAATGTCTCTTTACGATTTTGACCCTAGCTACATGCTCTCTAATGCATTAATAGGAAAGTATTTTCTGTGGCCACGGAAATAACCTTTCTTAGAGTTGATATGAACTTACACTGAATGGGCCTCATTTATGAAACACGAGCAGAACAAATTTTTATGTAAATCTTTCGTATAGCTGTTCTGACGTAAAATTTCGGATTCATGAAAATGTTCGTATTATCAAAATGTTAGTTGGCACGAAAGAAATGTACACCTGCTCCTTACAACGTGTAAATGGTGCGTAAAACTTTCTGTGTTCTTTTTAGCAAACTGACGACACTGAATCGACACTGAATTTTGATGCACTGCTCGTTCGTTTTGCTCTGTTTTTTATTTTTTTTTATTTTATTTTTTTTTAAAGCTAAGAGTTGATAAACTGTTTAGCTCTGGGTAGAAAACGGCTTAGCTTTTGGTAGAACGCAGCGCTTGTCACTGTCACTTTTTACCCAGCCGTCCAATCAATGGAGGAGGGGCGGGACAAACCACACCGACCAATCATCCTACTTGAACAACAACTAAACAACAATAGAGAAGTTAATATTGCTGGTTACTGCATTTTTATATTCAGTAATATTCTTCAAAATGAGATACTAGTAATACTGCCGTGGATATTCCACATCATAGCAACCAAATCGACAGCTGGAATTCTTTTGGCTCGATACCACTTTTTCAGAACCGATCCCGATCCGATACCAAACATTCTGAGTATTTGCCTATACTGATATCGATCCGATACCTGGGCAGTTTTTTTTTTTAAATCAATGTTGAATTTGTATACCTCAATGTGTGTTGACCTGATCATGACTTGATCTACTACATCTACTAAATGGGTCATTGACATACAAGGATTTTCGACAGGCCAATTTTAAAATGTAAAAAAATATCCATTGTAATGGTTCAAACATTAAGAATGTACACAAATTTATATTAAAATGTAAAATTAAGTGATTTTAGTGTTTTTTCACCAAGATGAATTGGCTGTAGCCTTAAATGTCATGTGGTGCGACAATGATTTATATGAAAATTAATCCCTTAACATGCTTTACATTTTTAAATGTTCTCAGTAACTAAAGTGTTTAGAAACTATTAAAATTTTTGTTTTTTTGTTTGAGTTTCTGAGATCTCTTATTTTTATTCTATAATTTCAGAGTTGCCTTCTTAAAAGTAGTAAACAGACTTATTTTTCCTGTAAATTGCATAAAACTGATAATACCATTTACTTAAGCATACTGTAGCAGTGATTCATATTTCAACCACAGAAATTAGATTTTTTTAAATTTAATACAGTTATTGCTTTTATTGGTTGCAGTCGCACCACATAATGAGTGGTCGCTCCAAATGACACAAAGACATTATATCATTGAAAATCTAAAGAAACGTGTGAAAAGAGCAGTGTCAAGGGTACACAGACCAGAGAGATGGTAAGTAAATTTCAAGCAGGTTTTATTGAACACAACAGCATGGATATGGCCATGGGTAATCAGATAAAAAAAATTTTTAAAAACACAGACGGAGCAGGAGGAAGATCAGGCAGGTGAGGAGCCACACACACTTTTACAGGACTCGAAGAGGTAAACACTTCCCTTTCCTTTCTTATATGAAGACTGCATGACACTTGGAGACGGAGACACAGAGCTGATGACGAAGACAAGGAACTGGCTGCTGGAGATCGGAGATGAGGGAGTGCAAACAAACAACAGGCGAGTAAACTTCAGGTGAGTAACAATCCAAGGCGAATCTTTGGAAGGTCTTAGATGAGACTAGACAATGCGCATGTGTGTGTGGTGAGTCATTTTAACCAGTGCAGGTGGAATGAGACAGCTGGTGCTTGTGACTGGATGATTGGTGACAATGAGCAGGTGCACAGCAAGAGGGGTGATGGGAAATGCAATCCGGATTAGGTGACAGAGCTGGTGTCTCACACCACAACAGTTTCACCGGGGAAGGGGGGCACCCTGGAGGCTGGTGCAGGACAGGGACACAAGGGAGACCTCCAGGGCGCATCTGGCAGTCTAGGAAGCCATGGCGGATCACGGGACTAGGGAGATCATGGCGGATTAAGTAGTCCATTGAGCCATGGTGGATCAGGGGACTTGGGAGGCCATGGCACATGCCCCAGGACCAGGAGAGGCGTAGGAGACGTAGGAGGGCTGGACGGGATCAGCGGAGGCGAAGGAGACATAAGAGGGCTGGGCTCCACGTTAAGCTCTGTGACTTGAGTGGGCTCCCTGTTGAGCTCTTTGACTTGAGTGGGCTCCTGGCTGAGCTCTGGAGAGCATTCTGGAGCCTTTATTGCACCGTTCTTGGGAGTAGAAGTCAACTCTGGACAGAGTTCGGGGACATGAGCAAAGTCTGGGTTGAATTTGGGGACTGGAGTCACTTCTGGGTTCCAAGACATCCCCTCATATTCCACCAGCACTCCCAGGGGCACAAGTGTGGCGGCCATTTCAGAATGGGACTCTGGAATTGGACTCACTGGGATCGACTTTGGGACTGGAATGGGCTCAGAAAAACAAACTGACGGTACTAGGAGAACTGAAGGGGGTTGGAGCATCAGCAACTGAGTTACGCTGGCATCATCGTTGACCTCACCCACTGTGAAGGTTGAACCATCTAGCAATAGCACATGATCAATATATTGGGCCAGGGTTCCGGGGTTTGTCACTGCTGGTACTTGGAGGAAGAGTGGATCATCCAGACCACTGACTTTAATGTCTCGTCATTCCAAGGTACCTGGTTGGCAAGCTGGAGGAACTCCTCAACATAGAGCTTGATAGAGTGGCCATCTTGAGTTATGGAGAGAATTAGTGTGGCTGGACCAAAAATGGAGCTCATACTGCTGTTGTCGGTTAAGGTCTACTCTTCTGTCAGGGGTACACAGACCAGAGAGATGGTAAGTAAATTTCAGAAGAATTACTCCCATTCCCTCCCACTCCCGTTTTTTTTTTGTCCGAAATCTGTCAATTACAGTAAAAATATAGTACAGATCACAGCGTGCCCACCTTAGTTGAATAAAAACCCAAAATGTAGTTTTTTGTTATTATACTGAACTGAAAGCCAGTTTATGCACAGTGTAGGCTACATTGCACACATTAAATTTTATGTAAATCATCCATGCTAACACACGTTTTCTATTTGAATTTTGTTTTTTAATTTGAAAGTAGACATTTCACTCTCTATAGATATATTTTTCAAAGAGTGTGCACCCTGTTTGCTTTAAAGCGCAACGTCTCGTTGTTATTCCGAGTGTACACAAATAAACAAGTCTTTACAGATTCGAAAGATGTATTAGGCTACTTTTATCCGTATGACCAAAAATTATGGAGATTTTAAGAGCAAGTGAGCACACCGGCGCCTTTCCTGCAGCGAGCGCGCTATTCAGCTTCCACTCTCCACACAAACACTTCAATAGCGCACATTTCTCTAGGTTAACATCATATTGAGCGGCCATGTAAAGTTGCTACTACATACATCTTTCAGATGAAAAGCCATATTTGAGGTCGATGAATAATAGCGTGTATTACCACATAGACCAGCCATTAACGATCTGTCCGTCACGGACTGCGTCATTCACTTAACCAGCCACACCAAAGCAAACAGGAGGAGAGCGAGACAGGACAACTAGAACTGAGTTCAGGATTAAAATATACAGTTTATAGTTTATTTATATAAAAGGTATATTTGTATATAAAGTTGGGTATCATTACTATTCCCGGTCCCGCCCACTCCCGATGACATTTTTTCCTGTCCCGTCCCAATCACGTGATTCGTAGCGATTTTGTTTCCCGCGGGATTTCCGTGACCTGTGGGATTCCCGAAAAAATGTCAGCCTCTAGTCTGGATTAGGTGACAGAGCTGGTAACCGTGACAAACAGCAAGTGGCATTAACTGCAGGCATTTCTTTAGCCCCAGTTATTTCTGTACTTTTCCCAATATTGGCTGCTCAATTGACCCTTCGCTGGGATTTTGATTAACAAGCGATCTGACATATTATAACGCCGAATCCATCATGTTTGTCCAAAAAACAAACCACAAAGGAGAGTAGATTAACGTCGGTGGATTTAAACTTGAAAAATGGTGTGTATTGACATCTTTTCACCGTTGAAACAAGATACCTTCTGATGTTCATTCATGTTTATTTCATGCTATAACTAGTAAAGATGAAGAGTTGATCAGTTCATGTGGTGCTTGAACTGAGGCGCTACAGCGATCTGTCATGACACGTTAAAGAGCCACAAAACAGTATTTGTTGTTTGAATTTCTTTGAAAAATGACAAAATTTTAACACTGAGACTTTGTTTCATACCAAAAGTAACTTGTACTTTTGGTAACTTGTACTTTTGTAAGCTCTGTCTTGTATGTTGGTACATTGTCAGTATCCTCTTTGCTCCATGTTGTATTTTTCACTGCGTGAGAACATGATGCATGGCATAAAAGTGCCATGGTTTGTCTGATGTAGCAACAGTAACTAAGGGGGCGGGTCTTTGCAAAGGGTCAATTTAGAGTAGGGGGAGGTTGCTGGCTCAGGTTCTGAGATGACAACATGAACATCTTTCTTACAGTAGAAATGACATTTGGAGTTTGTGCTAGACTGCAAGGTCAGAATTAACATGCTGCCTATGCTGGGCGTTTATTTTACTTTGCTTAGCAGTGTAATCTGGTAAAATAATACTAATAAATGCATAATTACCAAACTAAAATTACATGCTCTGAATTTGTTTGTTTTTTTGCATTTTTTCTCATATTGTACAAAAATTAAACATAAACCGTCTGAAATGACCCAAATTGCATAAAAATCTATTCCAAATTATACTACAATAAAGTATTTTATGTATATAAAACATCAATTGAATATTAAAGTACAAAAACTGCCAATCTGGGACATATATCTACAATGCAAAACTCTCTGCAGTGGTCGCACCACATGATATTTGGTCACACCCCATATTTTCAAATTTAATCAAAATTTGCAAGCACTGAATTGGTCACCTAAACAAAACAAGCTAGCTTCCCACAAAAGGTCACTATGAAATTTATAATGAAAATAAATACTTGCAGAAATAACTTAATATTCATTGGGTTTTTTTTTTGTTTGTTTCTTTTTTTTTTTGAGGTCATGCCACATGATATCCACATGTGGTAACTACATAACAGCCGTTAAAAAGGCAATTTTTTTCCAAATTTGAAAGAGACTTACAAACCTGCTTGATGCATCCATGGGTCCTTGGCAAATTGGTATATGATGTAAAGTCATATCTTTGAATGGATTTCAACATAAAAGTCCCAAAATGGCAGTTTCTTGATATTTCATAAAATGGGAATCATCGGACAAAGTTTGTTTGTATATTATGATGGAAATATAAATACAAATGCTTTGCCGTTTTATACAGGATTACAAAACACTTTGGAAATCATGCCAAATAGTGTAGAAAATTAAACTTAAAATTAAAATTAAAATTTAGGGTAATTTCAAAGATGTTTACAAAAAAAAGTTATGGCCGGACAGTCGCACCACATGATATTTTGACACTTTGAATAACAGAAAATTTTCAAATAACTAATGTTTTTTAAAAAGTTAAAGTGAGTTCAAACATGGGAGAGGTCCTTCATATATATGGCATCTTTTTATGCATTCAAACCCATTTTTAACTGAAAAAATGCAGTCGGACAGAAAATTTAAGCGTCACATCATTGACCCAAATATAGACAACATTATTGTAAAGGAAAACAACAAATGAATGCATATATAATTATAATCTGACAAAAATATTATTATAAACTAGGTCAGTGAAAGTTACTCTCATGAGTGCACAATTTTATAAAATCTAAAATTAGAGGTTCAAAGCACAAAGTGAAGAGATATTAATGTGTAGTGTATTAAATCTGCGCGATAGTTTATTGAACCTTTTCTTTTAACAGTTTTAAATTTCAGTTACTGTGCTCGTTAAGAACATAGAGCTCTCTAGTCCAGTGTTGTGATCTAACAGACACCAACGCGATTTTGAAAACAGCACAAAGATAAAGTCCTGCAAGATAAAGTAATTTTATGCAAAACCATTTATCTTTATTTACAGATCAAGTATAATATTAGGAATATTTTATAATCTCGCAGACAGTTTTATCTTCTTGACTCATAAGCGAATGCGACACGCAGTTTGATTGCTGAATGGAGGATGACAGACAGCCGCAGCGGAGGGAAGAGTTTACATGAATTTGACTTAAATATTCATCTCTACCTCACATTAAACTATGTAACGGCTTCAGAACACTTGAAATATAGTGCACGAAAACTTTATGGTGTTTTATAATGCGTTTGTGGCTTTTGTGGGGCTTAACAATAGTACACGCACAATATCGGATTTGGATAGGTCTCGTCTGACCGATACCCCGATGATACTGAATATCTGATCGGCGCACCCCTACTTTCTATATCTAAGAGCAGATCATGACCACAAATATTTAAATTCATAATTCTTTTCTAAAACAAGTTTTAGAATTTCCTGATATTTCCATATCCTTCTTCCTACATACTCTATACTATACTCTTGAAATCAACAACATTACAAAACAAAGCACCCCATTGTCCAGCAGACATCAGTCAAACCTTTGAAACTAGTAGGCATTTCTTGGAAGAGAGGGTAACTTTGCATTTAACATCACCATGTGAAAGGCACGGCAGTAACGGTAAAGAGACCATGCCTGATAGTGTTTACACAAAAGCAAAAGTCACAAATCCAGACGTTGCTCCAATAAGCGTCTCACTCAGCTCTGCAGTCTCTACATCATTCTAGAAGTACTAGTAAAATGCTCCACTGAATTCTACTCTACTTTTTGGTTAATCCATATGAGTTGAATTGATTGCCTTTAGGGCACCTGTTTTACCCAGTCCCTCTCCTCTGTTCACTTTCAGATGGTAAGCCCAGTGGTTTTGTTTGCTCAGACTTCACTGCATACGATAAGCCTCCAGTGCACTTAGATTCATACACTCTGACATACTCATTTCCTGTACAGAGACCATTTATATCAAGAAGAAACACAGTAACTTCCACATCTAGGAGACATAGCCTGAAGATTGCTGCGTCAGTTGTACTGATTGTATTTGAAATAAATCATTATCAGGCTAACTGTACACCATGAAAAATGATGGACCCAAATGACAGTAATGCTACCATATATGTATCCCCAGTTTCGCAGAACAGGGCTAATGAAGATGTTTTGAGCTATATTTGATTCTTCAAACAAACGAGACAAACATTTTTTCAACTCTTTCTATAAGACCGTCACCGGACCACATTCTTTCCTCATGTATCAATAATACAAGAATGATACAGATTTTCAGCCAGGAATGTTTGCTCTTTTTCTCCGAGCCCAACTGATGCGCTACAGACACGACGGAGCCCTGTAGATGAACCGAGACAACAGGAAAAAACCGAAGATGTACTTACTTAACTTACTTTATATTACAAAATAAAACGAAAAACAAAGAACATCTCTGTTCGCTCAGTTTCCCTCGAGAGTCCAGGTAACTGAACTCTACAGGTATTAAATCCGCTGAAGTGAGAAACTTCACTCACCTGGCTGCTAAACTGTTCTTTGCTGGCGAAACCCACAGCGGTAAGATAGATTTGATTTTGGCCCCCAGTTCCGTGTTTGACTGTGTAAAATCTTGACTAACTGTTTCTCTCGCAGAGACTCGAGCTCAAGCGGCTCGATCACAAACGGAAACTACCGTGCGGATCTCGTCTGCTCTGCGCGCGCCTCCCCGCGTGCAGCAAAAACACTGAAGGGATGCGCTGTGTGTGAAACAGCGCGTGCCTTCAGCGCATTCTGTAACAAAGTTCTATTTTAAAAATAGATTTGTGTCCACACAATGTAAGTGTCCATTTTTGTTAATGAATGTAAACACTCCCCGGTTTTTTGTTTTTTTTTGCGTTAAAAGCATGGGAAGGCGTCTGCAAGAAAAAATGCATGTAGATTGTACATATAACACAGCTACATTGCTGATTTTAAAGTGCATTTTATTATTTTAGAATACAGATCTTCCTTATGATTGAGTCCAAAATTGAGCTTTATTCCCTTTTCATTTTCACAAAAATATACAAAACATTGATGTCTTAATAGTAGCCTATAAGAGCTAATAATAGTGACACAGCCTCAAAACAATGACTTAAAACATTTTTTTTTTCCAAATAAAGATCAACCATGAAATATTATATAAAAAATAATAAAATATATAATTGTTTATGCATATTCAATATTTGCTTAGTTTTGGGATTACCAGTTTTTGACATAGACATGACTATTGAGAAGTCAATAGAAACATTGTGAAAGCTGTAGTCCTGTGCTTTGTGCATATCAGTGAAGCAGCTGCAATAGCCTACACTTCACAGACAGGCACTACAAGTAGCAAATATACAAAAATGTATAATTAAACAGTAACTCTTTTTTGGATTATTTCGTTGACTGATTTTGGAAAGTGTGATAGGACTGCTCAAGCAGCAATTACTGTTCCCAAATCACTGCCATATTATCTTCATATATATACAAATAAATCACAGATCATATAAATAGCAAAGTATTATATTGGCATGCCAAAGACAATAGAGATGAGGATCAGATAAATGTCTGAGTCTGTCTAGGGTAAAGAGTCCCACCTGGAAAAATTATGTCTCCCACAGTCAAGAGAGAACAGTCACAGGTGGGATTTTAACAGATTTAAGATTATTAACTCTTTCAGTGTCATGTTAAAACCTGGTGCACTTGCAAAATGACACATCGGGTGTTCTGTAGCGTGCAGAATGCAGCTGCAACTAACAAAATATTTTTCAAAATTCCTCTGAATGCAAGGTAAAAGTATTTTCGATTGGAAAATAAGTTTGTGCGTCAAGTAAATTTGCTACCCTATAGCAAATTTTTAAACATTTCCTCAACCAAAACAGAACTATGAAGTTAAGCAAAAAAAAAATGTATTAGTAGTAAAAATTATTAGTATTAAAAATGATTAGTATTATTGTTGAAATTGATACATTTAGTCTTTCACAAAGTGTCACTGGGACTTGGAGAGAGAAAATAATATCAGGTTTAATTATGGTTTTCATTAAGTTTTGTTCTGCTGCACCAGCTGACTATAGAACATCATTCATTTGCTTGGCTCAGTCACTAGGGTTAAGTTAAATGCCCTATGTCAAGACATTAAACAATATCAGAAATTGTCCAAACAACGTTTAGTACACTTAACATTAGGAAAGTACAAAATGTTTATCAACTTTTCAAAACAAAGAAAGAAAAGATGTGTTGAACAGAAATTTTATAATTAGTAAATGTACCAGCTTGATTGTTTGATAGTTGTGCTGTAATTTTTATTGCATGGATGATCATGGATACATGTGAAGTAAACCTGTCTGGAGCACTGGCTGTGGCACTAATGATCCTCCAATTCTTCTATCTCTGCATTTCTCTCAACTCTATTTCAGTGGCATCCATCTGGTTTTAAGACATACTACTGGCATTGATACTCCATTTTAGCATCATATACACTCAACACAGGTGGAGTAACTAATATTACCTCATCAAAAGCCATCATCTCTTAAACTTACAGAGATCTGTGAAAACTGTTAGGCAAATCTTAAAACAAAAAGTCACAGGGGAATTACAGTGTATGAAATAACCTTATGTTACACCACCACCTACTGTTTATCTGAAGAATTGCAATAATATTAATTTAGAGAGAACAGGCATTCTTACAATACATCAAGATCCAGTGGAATGGAGAAAGAAAAAAACAAAAAAAGAATAAAATCAACAAAAAATAAAACTCACACAAAATAATTCACCTCATCTCTTTTTAAGTAGACCAGCCACAAATTAAAATGTTTAAACCATTTTTTTTTCTTATATCTCTGTTAAAATGTACTTTCAGAAATAAACTTGGTCACTCAATTGTTATCGGAAAAAGGGTATTTGACATTCAGAAAAAATATATACCACACTACATGACAAGCAACAATCATGTTTTGCCACTCAGCCATAAGACAGAACACAAAACATGTCTGGCCTCTGCGGTCAGCATATAGAAATCCACTGTCTTTGATAAAAATAAATACATTAACAAATACAAATTATTTTGTGATGGGCAGATCATTCCGAGAAGCAGACTGAAAACCACAGCTGTAGTGTTCTTCAAATTTCCAGATCTACACACTTCACTCCTCTTGCTGACAGACTGCTCACACATACACATTCATACAGTGTGCACTGAGTTATGTGTGTTTTCGGATGTGCAGTCAACTACTAACATCTCTCTCACACTGCCCGACCACATCATCACAAGAACAGCAGAAGAGGCTGATGATAAGTGTTGGCAATTGAACCCAAACCCGTACATAGCTGTGAAGAGCTGTTTTCTGGTTAATGTGTGTACATCTATAGCATGGCAAAAATCGAACAATACTATAAAAGTATTATGAAACCATTTTCATGTTGGATAATATTTTTGGGGTATTTTGTGTTTTTTGTTTTTTTTTCTTTTTGTATCATTTTTTTTTTCTTGTACAAATATCTGTATAATCTGCGTACATGACAAAAGAACCACTCTTCAAAAAAAAAAAAAAAAAACCATGCATAATTTCTCTTGTACTAATTACATTTTCAATTTTTTTTTAGACATTTAAAAATCTTTGCACTTTCAATATAACCTTTTTTGTAATTAGAGTCCTTTTTTTATTTCAGTTGTCCTCAGTGAGGCAAAAGTCCAGGGCTTCAGGTATTGCTCAAGTTGAATTCTCTCCCCTACATTCTCTGGTCCTCCCATCTCCAGTAGAGCAGTGCAGCTCCCATAAGGGCAGTGAGCAGAAGCTGTGCAGAAGCCAGTGGAGATCAGGCCTAAACTCTCCCACATGATTTCAATCCCATGGCCTACGCCCCACTTTAATTATTCTTTTTTTTTTTTCTTTTTCTTTTCCAGCTACAAAGTCACACACATCCCTTAAACAGTGGGACAGGAGAGATAAATGATACCAGCAGCACCCTTCTGTGGTCAGAGATTTTAAGAGCAGGCGCGAGTCTGCAAGAACAGCTCCCCCTATCTACAAAAGTCCTCATGCGCTACCTCACGCTGAGGTTTCCTCTTCTTCATGTTGTTTTTTTGGGACTTGCTGTTTTGCTGGATCTTGTTGGGGTTGTTGTGTGGCCCTTGAGCACTTTTGTTAGCAAGCTGTCGGCTCTGAATAAAAAAACAACAACAAAAAACAAAACAAAAGATGATTTATATAAAACTAACACGTTATATTGTCTGTTAAAATCAGTTAATGAGATAACACTTTAAGGATCAGTTCTCACTTTTAACTAGTAGCTTATTAACATGCATATTACTAGCATATTGGTTGTTTATTAACACTTATTAGACACATATTAATGCCTTATTCTGCATGACCATATTCCAGATTCCTTAACCCAACCTCACTACACTACCTTACTAACAATTAACAAGCAGGAAATTTAGGAGTTTATCCAGTGAAATCTCTTAGGTTAATAGCGAACGTGTTCCCTAATCTAAAGTGTTACAATTAATGCATCAGATATCAAACTGAAAACATTTTAAAGCATTTATTCATCGTGATTATTTAATAAATATATTGTTGTTCATTGATAATTTGTTGGCAGTGTTCATTCATAATACGTGTTAATATGCATACCATTGTCATGTTACACAATGCCAGGTTTATCAGAAAGCTGTATTAGGCTAAAGCAGAGGAGAAAAGCTAAATAAATAAAATAAAATAAAATAATAAAAAAAAGCAACTTGAAAATACAACTTAAAATGTTAAAAATGTATTAGCAAACAGTAACATTAAACAAGATTAATAAATTCTGTATTACCACAGATTAATTCATGATACCTTGAATTTTTTAACTAATACCAAATCAATTTGTTAACTAATGCTAACAAATTGAATGTTACTCTAAAGTGTTATGTATTTCTGGGATACTGAAACAATATGTCTCCATCATAAATGGAATCAGTCACTTCCATCAGGTTCTTACCTTGTTGCCCTTATTAGTGGGGGTGGGCATTGTTGCTGAATGATTTTGTGACCTGTGATTGGACAGATTCCTTTCTGTATTCTCACTGTAAGAGTTAGAGCTCCGGCCCAAAGCTTTCGAAGTTTTACAGGGCGTTCCATCAGAGTCCTGCAGAACCAGGCAAAAAATATTATTATTTTTTTTTTAATTATTATTTCGAAATGCAAATAATATTTTACCAATAGTGTATCTAAAATGTATTTAGTGTTATGTTAAAACAGCATCTAATGCTATTTTTAGTGTAAGAAAATGTTCATGGTAAAAATCAGTTTAAAAACAGAGGTTTAGAAATAAGTGAATGTTATTAATATTTAATATTTATATATGACAAACATGATAATGCATTTATAGAATGAAAACCTATTAACATACATACATACACATACGTGCATACATATATACACACACACATATACATATATATATACACACATACATATATATATACACACACATATATATATATATATACACATACATATATATATACATACATATATATACACACATATACATATATATATATATATATATATATATATATATACACACACATACATACATATACACACACATTATATATATATATATATATATATATATATATATATATATACACACACACATAATATATCTATATATATATACACACATATCTATATATATATATATATATATATATATATATATATATATATATATATATATATATATATATATATATATATATACACACATATATATATAAATAAAAAAATATATTCATGCGTGTAATGTATATATAAAACTTACCGCATCACTTGAGCTAGAGGCTATTGAAGATGGCGATGACGATGACGATGATGAAGGGAAGGAGAGGAAGAGTTTGATGACACTTTGCTCCGGGGAACAGCAGGAAGTACCGCACTATCTTCTGGAAAGTTATTATTACACTCATCAAGCTCCTCAGACTCAACTAGCCGCGTGACATCATTTGCTATGGAGAAAAAAAAATAAAAAGCGATATTCAGCTTTCTAAAGTTAAAGACATCAAAATGAGCTCAGGGATAATGTCTTACCATTACAATTGAGGACTGGCTCATTGTTGCTCCGCTGGCCCCACTGCGCACTGATCCAGTCACGGTACTCTGCTACTTCCTGTGTGACACGGATTATTCGACCTAGAATACTGTGGGGAAAAGATAAGACCAATCATGAACCCCATCCTGAGTAGATCTTGATTTTAAATCACAGTATTTTTTTTTTTTCACCATTGACTTTTGTTTTTTTTTTACTTGTGAAATTACAACTTAGAAAGTTGAACACACACATCTCTTTTACAGTTCTCTTTGTCTCACCTCTCTGACTTGTTGTTGGGGTAGTACTTTGCAATTGGGGACACAGCGTGACTTAAGACAACATAAGCATAATCAAAAGCCTCTTTCACCTGCATCGCCCCATATGAACTTCGCCCTACATCATTTCCTATGACACAAACAATGATAATAACATCTTTCATACCATCTTTGGTGACACGTTTGTATCAGTTGAGCTGTTTAAAATGTGTCAGTGTGTGCATTAGGGTTTGTGTTTGTACCTGGCTGCAAAGGATCCTCAATGTAAAGCATAGAGGGTCTGTACCCATCCAGCATGCCTTTCTGCACTTCATCCTTGGCCACGTACGAGCCACCGTCTTTGATCCTGATCCCCGTCTTCAGGTAGTTAAAATGGCGTCCGTACAGCTCAAAAAACTCAATCAACAGTACACCGAGGTTTGGGTTTGAACTACACACGTCCTCTCTGTAGTGCAACTGGGAAATAAAACGGCAATTATAATTATACTTAAAACTGTTGAATTAACAACAAGCCTATGAGCAATTATCATTAAATGGGTAATTTTCACTCTTGAGGCAAATCTTATGAGGCATATACCTTTGATAGAAAAAAAGCAAGCTGATGTAGTTGTGTGCATTTTAAGTTGTATTTTAATGTACACTACTGTTACAGCTTTACGTCTCTTATGCTCACCAAGGCTCAACAATAAATACAGTAAAAACAGTAATATTGTGAAATATTATTACACAAATAACTGTTTTCTATTTTAATATACTTTAAAATGTCATTTATTTCTGTTATGACAAAGCTGAATCTTCAGCAGCCATTACTCCAGTCTTCAGTGTCACATGACCAACAGAAATCATTCACATATGCTGATCTGGTGCTCAAAAAAAAAACATTATCAATGTTGTGCAGCTGTGCAGATTAATATTTTACTAAAGACCATAATCCTACTCTATGATGAGGAGAAAGAACAGCATTTGAAATAGAAATTTGTTTGTAACAACGTAAAAATCTTTACTGTCACAGTGAAGTGCAGTATGCATGTTTTTAGTAGGATTTATTTTAGTGTACTGTGAGACAGTGTGTGTATTTGACGGACTGTGTAGAAGTGTGTTACCTGTAAGAAGCTGACAACCATGAGGAACAGACTGTATGATCCAATTCCTCCCGTAAAAACCTCATTCAGCTCTCTCTGCAGTAAAAACTGCTTCAAAACCAGCACCAGGTACGGTAATACAGGAAATTGCTGAAACACACAAAAGTCAGAAAATAAATCTGCATAAAGCCAAGACTGCAACTACAAGACTAAAAACCACCTCACATTTAAATGATTAATATCAAATACAGAAATCAATCTTCAAGATTAAAGCTACTTTCCAGGAATACATTCTCACACAAACTCATGCACAGCAACAGGAGAGTTTACTCTTGATAACATATCATCAAAGCATGTGGAGGAAGAGTATGCAGACATTTTTATGCTGATTTGCACAGAAAGAGAAAAAGGACATGATAAATAAGGTGCTTGGGAGACATTTCACTTTTTGAGATGTTGAAAATCCAAATCAAATGAGTTTCTAAAACCTAAAAAGCTGAAGTCAGCATTTCTGTTTCCCTCTTCATTTATCGCCTGAGTTGAAAGAGGACTTAAAAAAAAAAAAAACCACCACACTCACCTGTTTGAAGTCCTTGATGAGGTTTGCAGCTTTAACCCCATTCTGTACGTTAAAGCTGATGTCCACTTTTACCTCTGTGTGCAAGTCTGTCAGTTTAATGATGGGGACCTACAAACACAGAGAGCGTTAAAACACAAGCAGGAATGTCTGACAGACATCAAAAACAGCCAACCCATGTGTACGACACAGCAGTGCTCGCACCGTTGCTTTGTCCAGGACTTTGACAGAGTTCTCATCTGCAATTTTTCTCTTGCGCAGCGCCTCTTCCAGAGTCCAGAGAGGTAAAGTCTCCCAGTGACCAAAAACCACCAAGTCTATATCACTGAAATAGAGAAAGTGTTAAATATAAGCAAGCAAGAATGATTATCTTCTTAATGATTGAGCAATACACTGAATGATGTAGGAGATATTTTGCAACAAGTTTGATGGCTTTTAATAAACTAAAAACAAACTTATGAAAGGGCACCAGAGTATGTTACAAATTAATTTATGGATGTAACAACCGAGTATTAAACTAAACTGTTTCAACAACAAGCATACTTGTGTATTGGCACAGACAGATTTATTCCACTATGCCACAGTTCAGTAATTCAGGTGGTGTATAAACACTGTATGACTGGTGTGAGTGACGTGAGACTGGTGTAAAAAAAATAAAATAAACTGCACACACTCGGGATCACAGGATAAGCAGAGCTAAAATTACAAATCTTAATCCCCTTTGCAAGCACACAAAAAGTACACATACACACACAAACACATTTACACGTCATAATACTTGCATTACACAATTACAAAAAGACCATTTTAGATCATATGAATTTTGTGCTGAGTGACAAAAAATGCAGCAAGAGCAAAAAAATAAAAAATTAAAATAATAATAATTACATTACCTTGTAGGTAAATACAGGCCTGTGCTGAAGCTGCCAAACACTTGAACCTGAAAAAGAAAATATAAAAACAGGTTAAATCTGAAACCATTAGTCCCAACACTCATCCTGTATTCATATTTAAAACAGGAAAGATCTGTAGCATGCAAATCAGACACAGGTATTCCCACGAGACACTCTGATGTTTGAGTACAGATCCCACACAGGGACTTGATGTCATGTATGTGGTTCTAAAATAGCAGGTAAAGCCTACTAATCTGCTTAATTAATCTTCTTACACTGACATAGACTATTCACATGCTTTAGGTAACGTTGAGAAAGTGATTGAAAATAATTAATCTTTAGTACTAACCATTAGCATGGTTTGCATGGGTGCTGCTTTCAGCTTACAGGAGAAATTATCATTTTAGGAGCTAGAATTACTGACAATAAATATGCATTCCCAAATTACACAAAGCAACCAGACACTGGCACTGAGAAGGGGATGCTAATTTGGTTTCCTCAATGTGTAAGTGCAGGAAGACAAACACAGCACTGTGGGAACCAAATATAAACATGCCTCTGAAGAACAACTCTGAAACAAATGCATGTTCTAGCTACAAGTGCCTCTGCTACTTTTCTAACCTTTTGCACTCATATATACCGCAAAAAAATATGTGATACTCTGTTATTACACCGATTAGGTTTCCCTGAAATACTATCCTGCACTCATCTAAGCTAAATATAAAGACAGTTTCAGCCAGAAATAAAACCAGACCTTTTTTCCCCACAACACAAAGGTTAAATCAGGCTGTTGACACACTTTACATTATTTTTCAGCTCATTATCCATGCATTTAAAAAGTACATTTTAGCAACAGAATGTCCTGCCACCTCTGGAACACACTGAAGGGTCACTGTTGAGTTTGCTGTGCTAATCTCTTAGCAGATTCTGTGCAGTTGAAATTTCCACATCATGCGTGTCGTTATTATTGTACTTTGAACCCCAATTAGACATATTTCTTTCTCTGCAAGAAAACATCCATAAGCTCCAGCTGGCTTACAGATCTGACATAATTATCTAACTTAAGAAATTAGATGATTAGCCACCAACCATTACAAAATAGCTAGACTGAACAATACAAACTGTAAAATAAATAAATAAAAAAATATATATATATATATATATATATATATATATAAAAGAAAATCCATTGTTAAATCAATAAACATGTCCTTAGATGTACAGGTGAATTGAGAAGAGTATTTATTGTATTTATAATGGGTTCCAGTGACAACTTAGAAATGGGATTCCTCAAGGCTCTAAATTAAGACCTCTGCATGTCCATGACATCAACATAATGGTGAACTACTGCAAGAATAAATTCATATTGTCTTTGATATTTAAAAGGTCAAGTGGAAGTTTGAAAAAGTGCTTGTATTTATGCCTCATTGACAGGTACCTTATTGATTGTTTCCCATCCTCCAAATATTCAAGAATACAAAATGACATAAACCCCAAGACAACAATCATATTAACTGAAACTGTGTGTAACACTAACCTCGGCATTGGGCCACAAGTCCGTGATGACCCTGTGGATCCTGGCCACCACTTCTAGCCTCATGTGCTCCTCCTCTGGACGAGGAGAAATATACTCATAAAAGTCCTTGATCTCCTCATGCAGCCTGGATAGAGAGAGAGAGAAATTAAGTATTACATAATCAAAGAGTGATTGCATTACTGGCAATAAAGCTCTTTAATGTTTAACACAAATACTACATCAAAATGATTTGGTGGCACAGTACCACAAATGTTTAAGAGAGAAAGGGAGTACCACTTTTGATCCATTCAATGCTCCCCTTCTGAGCAAAAGTATAAATTCTTTTTAAAAATCTTACTGCCACCAAAAATTTGAATGATATTGCATGCTGTAGTGTAAGCGATGAGAACATTGGTTAATATGACTCAGGGTAAGAGAAGAACAAAGAAAAAAATTCACACCCTAGTTACAGGTAAGTAACCGTTCAAAGGCAGGTTACTACAGCTGGGAGAGCAAGTGAGGCTTCTGAGTCAGGAAAGGGAAAGTGTAGCTAGGTGACACCTCATTATTACACATCTCTAATAATTTGACCCTAGGAAGCAGCACACCATTTAACTCAACACAACCC
This sequence comes from Onychostoma macrolepis, assembly GCF_012432095.1. Taxonomy (NCBI): domain Eukaryota; kingdom Metazoa; phylum Chordata; class Actinopteri; order Cypriniformes; family Cyprinidae; genus Onychostoma; species Onychostoma macrolepis. The sequence continues at coordinate 26,119,304 of NC_081161.1, read as the reverse complement.
AACCCAACCTGACCCAGCAGTTCAAGTTTATTCCAACCTGTTACCTAAACACTAAATTCAAGCAATGGTAGCAGTATCTAACACTGCATGGGACAAACCTGCAGAAATACTATACATGCAAGCAAAAGAAAAAAAAAATCAAGTTCAGTATGTTCTAGGGGTGGGTGATATGGCAAAAATATCATACCACGATTCTTTGTCATGTTGGTCTTACTACTTTGTCTGAGCAGTACAGCCAAACTAATGTCCCTATTATAAAGTCAAGGTAACAAAATAAAAATAAAAAAGAATGGTGGATATTTAGGCCAAAGTGGGCGAAAATAAAAATCTTTGTCATTATTTTATATTTGTTATTAAAAAATAAGAACAAAGATACACATTACAAATACACATAATATACAAATAAAACAGATCATTCAAGAAATTGAATGAAAAAATATAAAAATAATGCACTATACAGATTGATTCCTATTAAAGTAACTTTTTTTTTTTTTCAGTCAAGAGTAGCGAGTTATTTTTTTTCTCATTGTGTTTTGTTGTTTTAACATTAAATAATAAAAATTATGTCATCTGTCTGTCGATTCGGTCATAGTGTTTTATATTTATACCCTCATTTACTCACTCAAAATTAGTTTTAAACCTGAATGAGTTTTTTTCTTCTGCTGAACATATATGCTATTTTGAAGAACATGTAAAACCAATCAGTTGCTGGTCCACAGTGACTTCCATAGTATTTTTTATTTTTTTCCTACTATCAAAGTCAATGTGGACCAGCAACTGTCTGGTTACCCACGTTCTTCAAAATATCTTCTTTTGTGTTCAGCACTAGAAAGAAATTAATACAGGTTTGGGACAACGTGAATGAGTAAATAATGACAGGAATTGAATTTTTGGGTGAACTATCCCTTTAATGACGGTCGGCTGCATGTTTGGTACTGTCCCTTTAAGTTTAAGACCTGCACGCATCTAATATACAGGCACATATCCGTTTCTCTCTCAAATATTTACTTTCATTTTAGACATGACCAACTGAGTCTATATGTAAACCCCATGTGTAGTGTTGTCACGGTACCAACATTTCAGTATTCGGTACAGATACCAGTGAAAATCCACGGTTCCCGGTACCAATTTCGGTACCACATGCTAATGAAAAAAAACACACTATTTTTAATAATAAAGTCAAACAAAAATAAAATGTACAAAAATCAATGCCATTTTTTATACTTATTTAAATTGTGTTTCAAATTTTTCCGCAAGTAATAAAAGTATAAAAAAAAAAAAAAACAGTAAACAGTAAAGTTTCACCCAAATTTAATTTGTCTTTTAATTAATGAAATTTAAAAACATTTATTTTTTTTGGTAAATAAAGGGGATTTACTATTAAAATATGGCAGAAATATTGTGTGATTATTTCTTTAAAAATAAATAGTAATTTTTTTCAACGGTAGTAATAGTATCACATACATTCTACTAAATAATAGTAATATATTTCTGGCACAATGTCTTTAAGAAACGTTTATTTTGACGAGTTGCCGTGAATACCTTTACATTTCTGTGTGTAGCTATATGATATGACGCTGGTTTTACTCAAATGAAACTGTAAAATGCTCGTGAAGTGACTCTCAGAGCAGTTCTGTAGATGTTGTTTATGTATTTATGTCCTCATTGAGACGGCAGATGCTGAAATCACGGCGAGCGTCACACGCTTGCGTGTAGTTAAAAAAAAAAAAAACGCATGTCTCTGCTATTCATTCATTCACAGAGACTCGCAGAACATGGGGGATTCATATCTGAATCGACTTTTGCGGCTTAATATTTAAAGATACTAGTCCATGTCGCGATTTGATTTAAGTGTAATGACCTACTTTTGATTAATTCATCCAAACTTTGAAAAATTCTGTGACATTCCGTGTTAAACTATAAATTCCGTTTTTATAACTGGATTCCGAGATTCCGTCCGCGTTTTCTGCATCGCGGAAATCATAGGGCCGTACGCGTCAAGAACCGGGTTGACCGGGTGCTCGGTACCACCGGTACTTAAAAAAGACCCTGGTACCGTGACGTTTTCATTTTTTTAGTACCCACTTGGTACTGAAGTACCGGGTCTTTTGACAACACTACTCGTGTGTTTTGACAGTATTAGCTCAAAAGATAACTTGGTTGAGTAATCAGGTGCTGTTAGACAGGCGTTTTAGTGCGCGCGCTTCAGGTGTAACGTTAATAGTGATGGGTCGTTCTTGAACGATTCGTTCATTTTGAATGAATCTTTAATGTGACTCGGGAAGAACGAGTCGTCTTGGGGAGTGATTTGTTCAGTCGTGTATGCGCAACATCCTATAGGTTCTGCACTGAATTAGTTCACCTGTTTCGAGTCTTCGGGTTTGAGTCGTTCGTTCATCACGTGACAGCCCCATATGCGTAACCTATGCAGTCAGAGCCGGAAAGAGAATTGATTAGTTCATCTCCCGAGTCTTCGGGTTTGAGTCGTTCATTCATCACGTGGCAGCCCAATAAGCTAAACCTATCACCTCCCATTCTTTTCCAGCTCTTACTAACACTAGTCTTCTGGTGCCAGGTGCCAATCCCACGACCAGGGTTGAATCTGCACATGCCTGCCAAACTGGCCGTCGTCCTTACTCATGCACATATAGCTGCTGCTGCAGGTAGTTCCATCCTTCTGTACATATGCTGAGTCTGCCCATGACTTAGGTAATGACTCCAACAGACTTCCTGTAGCTCAAACATGGTGCTAACAACGATATTAAAAAAAATCCCTGATTTCCAGGGATTGCAAGAACTGATATAACATACACAATAAATGCAATGTAAGGTGCTTTGGATAAAAGTGTGGCAAAATACATAAATGTAAATAAGAAAAAAAAATATTCCTACATAATAGCATCTGAAAATGTTGGAGATGACCTGGCACATTTTCTCCCTTATGTGAACTCGGTAATCATGTTTAAAGGGTTAGTTCACCCAAAAATGGAAATTAGTCCATGTTTTACTCACCTTCAAGGCATCCTAGGTGTATATGTCTTTCTTCTTTCAGATGAATCTGAAGCTTCTTTCAAGCTCTATAATGACATGGGCAGGTGGTAGTGTTCAGTGCAAAAGTAGTCAAATAAAGCGCATGCATTCATATTAAAACGTGCATCACACGGCTCCGGGTATTTAAAACGATATAAACAGTTGTGTGTAACTTCCGCTATCGGTCATACGCACGTTCACGAGAGACTGTCTTTCCCGAGGATGGCGTAAGACGCCGGCGCAGCGCATGCGTGTGTGAGTCTCGCAAAAACCAACATTTGCTTATAGGAGCAAAGGAAGCAAAGTTTCCTTACTTTACCAAAGGAAAACCAGTCTCCTCTTGGCTTATATCAAAATCCTCCAACATTTTTCTTAACAAATCCTTGTTTTGTGCTTCTAATTCGTGACTGGCATTTTGTTTTGCTGTCTCTCCTCTGCACTTCTGCATTCATCACGAATCTCCGGCACTTACGAAACACATACGTCCTGTGAGAAGTGAGGAAAAGGTGTTTATATCTTTTAAATATGGATTTTGTCTTACAAAAACACATGGATTCACTACAGCAGGCCTTTATTCACCCCCCGGAGCCGTGTGATGCACGTTTTAATATGGATGCACATGCTTTATTTGACTACTTTTGACCTGTTGAACACTACCACCTGCCCATGCCATTAAAAAGTTTGAAAGAGCCAGGACAATTTTGAATACAACTCCGATTGGATTCCTCTGAAAGAAGAAAGTCATATACACCTAGGATGCCTCCAGGGTGAGTAAAACATTGACTAATTTTTGGGTGAACTAACCCTTTAAATCCACTAAAATAAATGGTCTAAGATTCTCTAAGCAAGGTTGTAAAAATGGAACACAGTGACCATTTAAATCCCTGTTTTGGAACAATGAAAATCTCAATGTTATGAATTTCAGTTAATCTCAACTTTCAGTTAAAATAGACAATCACCTTTTTAGTTTAAAACGTACATGCACATTAGCTGAACCAGTCTGAACAAAATACACTTTCATGCTGATTCAATTTAAAGAAGCAAAATTTATGATACCACTATTGTCAGATCTGACTGTTGATTTGATATGCTAAAAAAAAAAAAAAAAAAAGTGATTTTGTTGTTTACCAGATTTGAACAAAAAGTATAGTTTCTAAGTAGGAGTTAACCAACAAGAAAGTTAAGATCGCAGAGTGGATTGGCTTGCTCTTTCGTCCTGGGTTGAACATAAAATCTGTGTGGACACTGCAATTACACCTACACTAAATGAACATTCTTCTTTGGTTATTTCTATATTTGCAAACTGCTAGAGTGGCCTAACATAAAATATACTGTTCTTTCACAATCTGGTCCCTCCTCCACATTTGACAGCAAGTGAATGTTGGTGGGCAGCATTTATTTCATTTAACATAACCAACTTGTGCAGAATAAGGTGTTCACTTCAGATACCTTTTTCCTCCCAGCATCAAGGCAGACAAACTAAAGTTCTCATTTTAACTTAAACTGACCTAAAAGACAAAAGTAAGAGTGTGAGAAATAAAATGCTTTCCTACATGATCTGCAGAGACATTTTAGAAATGTTGGACAGGTGAGAAACAATCACACCCTGAAGAACAATTTGCACTCTGGGAATTCTAGGCATCTTATTGCTTAAGAACAAGACTCACTCTTTAAAAATGCCCTTATTATTATTATTCAAAATTAACCTTATCCACCTTCTAATACAGTGAGAAAGAATTGGTTACATGAAGGTAAAGGTCCACTAAACTGGCATTTGATTATCTGAGTGGAAACTCTGAATGGAAACGCTCATATTTTCCATCTCAAGGAAGGTCTTAGTACCTGCGGTCACTCAGGTTCAAACAAACAAACAAGTCATGCAAAGTTTTGAGCATAAATGCCAACCCAGATACACAAATGCACAAGTCTCTTCTGGGGCTCTGATCAATGTCTAAGCACATTTGTCTGTCCGTGCTGGTAAAACTAACCCGCATGGGAAAAATTTCAGCAGTGGGCATAATGCTCTGTAGAGGCAGTCTGACAGCATTCATCAGAGCTGGCCACCACTGCAACATGAACACACCTACTGCAGATGCATGCTCGCAATTCCACAGACACAGGCCATTGGGTTTGTGTGTTCTGGGACAGAGGGTGGTTCCCATTACCAAGACAAAAATCATCCCAACAAGCCGATTAAATCTGTTTTTATGCAACCAAAACATAACAGATATTTATAGAGTAGCTCTGCCAATATCATCAATGTCCTACAAGAGTATTGGCAAGCCGAGTAAAAAAATCATTTTTCCTCCTGGCCCACATATACAATATACATTTTTTTATATATTTGCTCGAAAAATTGCAAGTTTACAAAATTTATGTTAATCAACTAACCCTATTCCTTTACAAATGTCCTTAATGAGCTGGAAATTAGCCATCCTTTGAGTCTCGACTTATTCAAAGATCAGACATATTAACAAACACACACACTTTCATGCAATCATTAATCAAAAATATAAAATAAAACTAATGAGTGGTTGTGTGTGTGTTCACTAGGGCTGTGTATCACCAGCTAAGTCACGATACTAGAGATCAACCAATATATCGATTTACCGATATTTTCCCCGATATTTAAGCATTTTACCATAATCGGATATCGGTTTTGTAATATCGGATTCACAGATAAACGCCGCCATCTTGTGGGTGTTTTGAGAATTGCGCGCAGAATTGTCATTGCAGCACATCTGAGAGACGACAACAACAACAGTGTGCACAGGTACTTGATTTGCTGTAATTAGTAAACTTTATTTAACATAACAGCCATTAATGCACAAATTAGATGTATTACATAAATGCCTGATATGCAGTTTATACAGCTTGGTTCTAAGAAAGAGAGACAAACTCACGGAGTCACGTAAAATAATCCGTCAGTCTGTCCCAACAAAGACGTAACTTTGCCTGAATTAAATAATCCAGCCATGAATGAGCGCATGTTGGAAATAAAAGTGCTGAATTTAATTCTCTCTCTGTTGTCTATGCTAATCATTAGTCTCGTGAAGTCGGAGTCACGTAGGCTAATCCGTCAAATCCTCTCCAAATTAAGACGTAACTTTGCATGAATTAAATAATCCAGCCATGAATGAGCGCATGCTGGAAATAAAAGCGCTGAATTTAATTCTCTCTCTGTTGTATATGCTCATCATTAATCTCTGTTCACTCAGCGGTTGATGCTCAGGAAATGCTCCAGCACGGCCACCGCATGTAACTTTTAACAAGATTCACTTGTTTAAAACACGCTAAATTATATTAACATTTACTATATAACCATTACTTCGTTAACAAACATCTAAATAAATACATCGCTATGGAAATTAATTATTTATCTCCGCGAGCGATCGCAATTTGAGTAGGCTATAGTTCTGTGTAAATGCATAGATAAACCGCACTGTCAGCAGGCATTTCATTATCTCGAATGACAAAAACATTAATAATTCTGATATAACATACCAGTTGAGAAATGCAATAAAACACGATGTTCTGTTTGTTATATTTCAATATTCCAGAGAATATTATTCAGTGAATTAACATTATCCAGTGAATTATTCTTCACTCTAGTGTTTTCACGGTACCAAAATTTCAGTATTCGGTACCGATACCAGTGAAAATCCACGGTTCTCTGTACCAATTTCGGTACCACATGCTAATTAAAAAACACACTATTTTTAATAAAGTCAAAAAAATCAAATGTACAAAAATCAATGCCATTCTTTATACTTATTTAAATTGTTTCAAGTTTTTCCGCAAGTAATAAAAGTATGAAAAACAGTAAACAGTAAAGTTTCACCCAAATTTAATTTGTCTTTTAATTAATGAAATTTAAACATTTAATTTTTTTGGTAAATAAAGGGGATTTACTATTAAAATTAAAATATGGAAGAAATATTGTGTGATTATTTCTTTAAAAATAAATAGTAATTTTTTTCAACAGTAGTAATAGTATCACATACATTCTACTAAATAATAGTAATATATTTCTGGCACAATGTCTTTAAGATAAACTTTTATTTTGACGGGTTGCCGTGAATACCTTTAAATTTCTGTGTGTAGCTATATGATATGACGCTGGTTTTACTCAAATGAAACGGTAAAATGCTCGTGAAGTGACTCTCGGAGCAGTTCTGGAGATGTTGTTTATGTATTTTTGTCCTCATTGAGACGGCAGATGCTGAAATCACCCCGAGCGTCAGGCGTGCTTCAGTGTGTAGTAAAAAAAAAAATAAATAAAAAAACTGCCATTCATTCATTAATTCACACAGAGACTCGCAGAACATGGGGGATTCATATCTGAATCGACTTTTGCGGCTTAATATTTACAGATACTAGTCCATGTCGCGATTTGATTTAAGTGTAATGACCTACTTTTGATTAATTCATCCAAACTTTGACAAATTCTGTGACATTCCGTGCTAAACTGTAAATTCAGTTTTTATAACTGGATTCTGAGATTCCGTCCGCGTTTTCTGCATCGCAGAAATCATAGGGCCGTACGCGTCAAGAACCGGGTTGACCGGGTACTCGGTACCACTGGTACTTAAAAAAAACCGGTACCGTGACGTTTTCATTTTTTTTACATTATCTTTCTCAACGAAGAGCTGGTAACATCATTGTTTCTGAAGGAATTAAAGCCACAGCTTGACTGTTAATAGAGAAACGCAGCAAAACGGTAATAATTCATATATACACAGCCTCTCTTTCTCTCTCATAAATGAACACTTGATAAATTACACTTTTCTGATAACAGAATATCTAAATGGAGATCGCTAAACTGCAAGATAACCGGTGTTTTCAGAAAGCAAGTGCGTTTATCCACAGCGGAGAGAGAGAGCGCGTACAACATGGTTGCCAGGTTGACAAAAATGAGTAACATTACAAAAAGCAGATATTTCCGTATTGCACAAGTCGGAACTTGCTCTGTCTCTTTATATCAGGCAACCCCAGTTGTGTTCCTCTGCGGCCAGATTAAACCTTGTTGTAGCCTATATATTATGCTCTTTTCTACTCCATTTAAAACAGTGTTCTTGTATTCAAATTAAGCGCAGTCCACTGCTGCACACGTGCCACAATATCGATACAGGGCCAGCTGTGACGATACATCGTCGTATTGATGTATCGAACACAGCACTAGTGTTCACCTGACGGATAGGGATGTATTTTTGTGTTTATGCACATAATCAGGTTTATTCAAAGTGCATATGTATGTTTGCATATGGGTGTGTGTTTGCAAAGTGTGTGTTGTTTCATCAAGACTAGATAGAAGTGCGTTTTTCACTTCTGGGAACCTAAGAAAGTAAGTTTAGTCCAAGAAACGGAACTGAAAGAGCAAAAGTGGAAACACAGGGTCTGAATAGCCTCTTGATCTCACCATATCTGCTTAAGCAACACTCTCAAAAAACATGCAAGAGAGAGCAGAAGCAGACAAACTAGACTAATCAAATCTAAAACAAGATGAAAATAAAACAAAACAAAAAAAACAAATATTAAAGCACTTAATCTAACTGGAGTTAAATCAATCCCAGCAGGCTGCCTCACAGTTTGAAGAGCACATTTGCCCTCAGTGTCAACCAGCCTGGCTGTGGGAAACATTACACACAGAGAGTCTGAGTTTCGTTTCACAGAATAAGCCGTTCAGATCAGTTTCAATTCTCCAGAGCAGTCTGTTGTGTCCTCCAATCAAGCACGAGCAGCGTGCAGTTTACTCTCAGTGTCAGCCAATCAGAGAGCAGACTCTGTCGCTAGGAAACCCTTCACTGTGAGGGCCAACACAATTTTTACTGCTATTGCTGTGGACTGACTGACTCACACGTATGTTCGAATGCTGTAGAAAAATTCCACACTAAATAGTGACTAAACACGACTCATTAATACATGTTAACCAGGTGTCACTCATTTATAATATATAATCGTGACATCATCTGATAAAATCAACATGAATCTAACGTTACACTAAAGAGCGGCTATGCGGTGGTTTTGGCTATATTACTTTGTCTCATTTAGCGCACTGCCTGCGTCTGAGTAACAAACTTTAAAATAAATAAATAAATACAATAAAAAAAAGTGCATAATATTAACAGACGAACTATGCTCATATTTAGAATTCAAGTTACAAATGCACATTTTTGCATGACATAATCAGATGCAATACTATTACTTTCGGCAAAAACTATTACAAAACTGACATTTAATGATTACTTAAACAGGCAGTTAAGGCCACAGGTCTTCAGTTACACTACAGTTCAAAAATTTGGGAAAACAATTTAACACTTATTTAGCATTAAATTAGCATCAAGGAAGCATTAAATTGCTCAAAACGGACAAAAAAGACGTTTGCAAAAATTTCCATTTCAAAGAAATGTTGAACTTTGTTCATCAAAGAAATGTTGAACTCTATTCAAAGAATCCTTGGAGAAAAAAATAATAAATAAATAATAAAATCACTATTTCCACAAAAACATATTAAGCTCTATTTTCAATTGATATTAAGAAATGTTTCTTGAGCACCAAATTCAGCATATAGAATGATTTCTAAAGGATCATGTGACACTCAAGACCGGAATAATGGCTTTTGAAAATTCAGATTTGCAGATTCATTGCAGGTTTATATTGAGGCTAAATGTCCAAAAATCGACATGCAAAATTAAAAAAAAAAAAAAAAAAAACCAACGGTCCCACTTTATATTAGGTGGCCTTAACTACTATGTACTTACATTTGAATTATTCATTTGGTACAATGCACTTATTGTGTGCATATAGGTATTTTTAAAAATTTAAGTACAATGTAAAAACATGTATGTAATTACATCTGTAATTCATTTCTGTAATTACATTTATAATTACACTGTTGACCCATCCCTTACACCTTAACCCACCCTTAAACCTACCCATACCACCAAACCTGTCCCTAACCTTACCAGTATCCCTCCTCAGTAGCAGCAATAGTGTTTTGCAATACAGTATAGGGGTCGACCAATTATCGGCCTGGCTGATTATCGGCGCCGATATTAAGATATTATTTTTATGATTATCGGTCATTTTCAAAAACCAATGTGCCGATTAAATTAATTTAATTTTGAAACGCGCTATTTGGCTCTGATGCAGCCTGTCAGAACTCACCACTCTGTGGCCTAGAGCAGTCTCCGCCCACCGCGCATCTGATTTGTTGGGAGTCACGAGTCAGACCAATCAATGTGGCAGACTAAGGCACTCTCACACTGAATGCGCTTGCTACAGCTTCAGTGATCACGCATCAGTTGTCTCTCAAAGGCAGCAGCAGACGTTGCTCAAGTTGCAATGAATCACAATCCACTACACTGAAGTTACAAAACACCTCAATATTGTCTATTTATGGTTTCCGCGATGGGAAAACGCAGATGGAATCGCGGAATCCAGTCATATAAAGGGAATTTACTGTATAATGCGGAGTCGAGTTAGTCAAAGTTTGGATGAATTAATCAAAAGTAGGTCAGTACACTTAAATCGACTCACGCTATGGACTAGTATCTGTAAATATTAAGCTGCAAAAAGACTTATTTAAATATGAATTCTGCATGTTCTGCGTGTCTCTGTATATGTGAATGGCACAGACGCGCGGTTTTGATTATACACACACACACACACTGAAGTGCGCGACGCTCGCGGTGTTTTCAGCATCTGCCGTCTCACTAAATGAGAACTTCTCTGAGAGTTGCTTCATGAGCATTTGACCGTTTCATTTAAGTAAAACGATCGTCATATCATATACATAGGCTATACAGAAACTTAAGCGGTCCTCATGGCAACCTGTCAAAATAAAAGTTCGGTTTATCTACTAATACTACTACAGCAACTTTTGTTTAAAAGAATAATCACACAATACGCTATTTGTTCCATGTTTTAATTTTAATGGTAAACCCATTTGTTTGCCAAAAAATTTAGTTTAACACTCATTTGATTAAAAGATAACTGAAATTAATGTTTTATGGCTTCATTTGCACTGCACTGTAAATTAAAACTAATCGAAATTACTGTCACATAGGCCAAGATTAGGACGACATAAATTGTGAAATTTCAATAGGCTATTGAACCCAGTGTGCCTATAACAAGCTATTAGTGTTATAGTTTAATTAAAATAGTTGCAGTCTTCTTCACAACTTCTACAATGGATCTATGAAGACAATTAAATTATTTACACTTATTATATTATAATTATGAGAGGTTATGCTATTACACATACATTTCTAACATGTAAATTATTGAAGCCAAATACTTACATTTCCCCAAGCTGTTTAGCTGTAGTACAGTATTCATAGGCTTAATCATGAAGCATGCAGTGGTCCCACTTTTAACTCTCTTTATATTACCCTTATTGTAGATGGATGCATGGAGGACGACAAGAGTAAGAAGTGCAATCAACACCAGGGAAGGCAGTTTTTGTCAGAGCCCTTGTTATTCTTAATTTTGACAGTAATTTTCATTTTTACATCAGACATAATATATCGGTTATCGGTCCACTTGGTCTGTAATAATTGGTATCGGCCCTGAAAAACACATATCGGTCGACCCCTAATACAGTATGAACACAATAAGTACATTGTACTTATTATTTGATGCAAGTGCATAGTAGTTAAGGCCACCTAATATAAAGTGGGACCAAAAAACATATACACATATATATATATATATATATATATGCAAACATACATACAGTATATGGCAACTGTATATATTCTAATCAGTGCTGTATATAAATAACACTGTGTACACTGCAAACAAGCGACATCCCATGTTTGTAACACTAATGAAAGCATTCTAGTTTTCATTAAGTGTAGACACATTTTGAACCCTTAGTGGTTAAATACACACTGCTGTACATTTTGCAAACTAGACCAAAAGACCTGCTCATTATTTTGAGCCAAGGGGATATTTTTAACCAACCAGTTTATTTTTCATTTAGCAGTCCATCTTTAACAGAAGTTCAGCAAACGTTCAAGGCGGCACTCACATTTCTCACGACATACCTGACCCACTTTTAGAAATGACTAAATTCACCCACCCTTTAAATAAACCTTTGAACAGTTTTATTTTGCTGTATTGAACTATGACGGAAAATTGTACTTGGTCATGTAATAGCAAGTAGAATCCTTCCAACTGAGAGCTTCGACACCAAACAAACGTTGAAGCAGTAATCCCACTTATAGTGTTCACCTACCAAATGTCAGTCGTCCAGGGCCAAAATTACGTAACATAATTAATACCGATGGCAGAGTTTGTGAACTCATCCAATGAGAGCAAAGAAATTTTAGAGGACAGAAAACATTTCTTTGGCCAGGAAGCACATCCTGTAAGTGTTTCAATGGAAGCTAAGCATTACAAACTCAAGCTTGTAAAGAGAAGCTGATGAAATTTATAAAGTCTTCTCTCCGTACCAGACTGTTCTTATGGCCCTGTGCATTAGTATTATATTGGAAAAGCAACTGACCAAAATAAGGTCATTCATATTTCTTTTTTTAAGGTCATGTCAACTTGACCGATTTTGATTTGAGAGCCAAACAAACAGCGCTGACTTGTGTATGAAACTTACAGACAGTCAGTGGGTTTTCTGATGGTGCAGATGTCAAAACATTGTCTTGTGTTGACTGAAGGTCCATGTTGAACTCTCCTCTAGATGTATATTGGACAATGTTCTGTGATGAATCACTAACATTCAAGCTATTACATAAGTTCAAAGTGCATCCACCCAACTCTGACTCAGTCAAGTCTGACCAAAACCTCCCTGGTTCATTCAATGGGGCAAAGCATAAACAAATGACCATTTCATGTTGCTAGGCACAGCATGACCTGTTGTCAGCTGAGCATGTGGAGTCAGTCTGTTGCTTTGCAGCCTCAATACTCAGCAGACCATGACAAACCACATTCAAACTAAACTCTATAACACATGCTAAACACAATCAGTCATTCGATATGTGTTAACAGCCTAGTCCCTCTCGCATTTTGCTCCTATAGTCTACATCTGGTATAACCAGACCACATGTGTAAGTTAAAGGAGCCAATATTGATTAGATTCTTCATTCAGTGACAAAGGTTTTAAAAAATTAGTACACAGGAATATTGTGAAAGAGAAAGTCTGTCAGACTACAGCAACTTTCCAGCAAAAAAAAACAACGTGGAAAATAATGGCATTATAACTGTATATAACATCTTTCTTATAAGGAAAAGATGCATGAGTATAAACATGTGGTGTGGGCAGCTTTTATTAGGAATAATTGTTAGATATAGGCCTACTAGTTTCTACAAACCTTGTATCTGCTGTAAACTCAAGAGTTATAATGTTCTATATTTGCTGCCATATTAAGCCAAATTACACCAGAACAGAAAGTCTGCCAGTACAAACCATATTTTGTATCACAGATATAAAGATACTGAGGGCTGTGACACACATTTCATTGTAGCTGTTTTATTTTACATAATTTATGGAGTCATTGGCTTGTAAATTAATTTTTGTGTACAAACAGACACATTCATTGATCGTGTCTTGCCATGCAGCAGAAGTGCAGTTGTTCAAAAATATAAATTCTGTCATCATGTATTCACTGTAAACTTGTAGGGGTGAGAGAAAAAATAAATAAAATAATCGATTCACCTAACTATCGCGATTCTTTTAAAAACTATTTAAAAATCAATTGGTTTACCTCAGAATCGATTTTTATTTCATTATTTTATTTTTACCAAAAGGTGGTGGGGAGAAGTTAGCACTTTGTAATTCCAACAGAGGGCAAAATGTATCGGTGTTCAACTTGGAGCAGCAACACGCAGACAATTGGTGTATAACATCAAAGTACCGCGAGAGCGATTCGAAAGCAGGCGGAGCCGTCATTATATATTGATCAGTGGGAGCCGTCTGCTCTCTGTAGCTCATACAACGATCGGGCATTAGATGACGTCATATACGTTTAAAGTCGGCGCAAGAAAACAAATCCATGACGAAGAAAGAGGATCAAACCTCTTCCAGAATTCTTTCTGCACCTTCACGTTTTGAATCCCAGCTGCCAGGAAAACATGACTAAACATGACTGAAACGGTATGCAAAGTAACATAGCACTTTATTTCATTTCAGAAAGTATTTTTTCTGCTCATTTTGTTGAACATTTGACTTTTATATTCATGTGCAAGTTCAGGGTTTTAGTATTTTAAAGTTTCATGGTTCAAAGTACTTTAAATATACATTGTGTATGCTCCTGAAATAAAAGTTTGGAAAGATGTGATGCATTGGTTTTGTTAATATGACTCATCATATACAGTCTCTTTTAAGGGTATAATCAACTATTTTCTATTGTCTAGTCTTAAGCAAAAAAAAAAAAAAAGAAAAAAATTGTAATATCGAATCACAATAGTGACTGCCAAGATGTGTGTGTTTTTTGGGGGTTTTTTTTAATTGTGGCAGTCTGTATATTAAGTGTATCATTCAACTTTTTCCCATGGTCTAGAGTGAAAAACAAAACAAAAAAATTAAATAAATTCGCAACACAGCAATATCGAATCGCAATACTTCTAGAATAGAAATTCTTAAAAAAAAAAAAAATTAAATAAAAAAAATAAAAAATTCACAATACATATAGTATCAGCACCCAAGTATCGTAATAGTATCAAATTGGGAGGTAGGTGTACCGTCCCATCCCTATAAACTTGCATGACCTCTTTTCTTCTGCAGAACACAAAAGGTGATTGTTTGATGAATACTGGTGACCAAACAGTTTTGGTTTCCATTGTATGGACAGAAAACACTATGACTTTTTTAAATATCGAAATAAGTAAAAGTAAGGGGAAGTAAAAGTCGATAGACTTCATTTTTAGGTGAACTGTCCCTTTAAGGCCACTGCAGCATGTCAGCATTTGATCTAACATAATTAAAATTAATAAACGTCTACCAACAGCCAACCGTTTCTTGGTTTCAAATGTCAATGCAGATTCCAAACATTCTGCCACTGGTCTAAAAACAAGAGCAACATGAGTAACACATTCTGACATCATCCTGTTCATCGCGGCCACCCTGGGAAAGTGCCCTTGTGACGAGGATGAGTTCTTGCTGAGTGCTGTAATGTGCATGAGGGTGTCTGGGACAGTCAGAGCTTTAATACATGGCTCAGAGCAAATCCTGCTTCTAGTGACAGAATCAGTAAAATTCAATTTGAAAACCCCATTTCTCTTGAAGAGTCTGGGAGCCTCTCAGGGAAGCCCCATGTGTTGGCACCAAAGGCTGCTTTTCTATTACATTTAGCCCCTTTCCACCAACTTGCAATGCCTCCCTCATGTCCCATGGCAACTGGTTAACCTAATGACAGTGATTGATGAATACAAGCTTAAATCAATTGCAGAAAACAGAACTATAATGGGAAAAGCAGCAGCCACAAAGAACCTTGCTTAAGGTTTTGTAATGAATATAAAACTAAACTATAAAGAACTGCACGCAGTGATCATCTTTACGTGAAGACGAACTAATTCACAATTCTTTAAAGTTTAAGCATGATCAAAAACTATTCAAAGACATTAACTCAGGACACCATCTGTTCAGCAACGCTTTCTGAATACAAATGGATGTTAGTGTCTTTGTGTCCAAAAATATAGCCTTTGCATCGATTCCGGTGCTCTTCAAAAAGAGGCCAGTGTCACTGAACACATCCTACACTTAAAAAGAACATTGAGAAGACCCAACATAAAAAATTCAGCAGCAGCACAACTAAGCGTGGAGAGAGGATTTTCCCTCTCCTCTCACTGCAGCATAGCTGTCAGGCAGACGAAAGGATCTCAACTCACTCTGATTGGCTGGAAACACCGTGACATCACAGAGACGGGGATCGTGTGTCAGCTGGGAGGGGGAGCATTTGTTTTGGGTAGAACAGGGAAGGAACTTGCTCAACATGAAGAATATAAACAAAAATCTTTCCACTTTCAGACACACCCATAAAACCATCTGTCCCTTTTCTCACACCTCCGAACAGAACAGCAAAAATGATTATAGTGTAACATCCACAAAATATTCCTATGATGTAGGTTGGAAATATTTTGTGCAGTAGGAAGCAAGTACATTTCACATCCTGGTTTTCGGATTGCAGACATGACAAAGACTAAATCCACAACAAATGATCCCAGAACCAGATTAAAATCGTGAAGGCATCTCAGACATGTGCTCTGAATACAAAGCTACAGTGTGAGCCAATCTGCGCTTTAATCTGTGCGTTTCGCCATATGTCTATAAGATGGAGCTGACAGGAGTCATTCATTGGAGAAACAGGAAAAACAGAGAGTGGGGGGATCAGGCAAGAAGGTCTGTAAGGTGAGGACTAGAGTATTAGAGTAATCACAGAGGAATGCTCTTATGCAAACACACTGCTAACATTACTATAAATGAGGATAAGGCTTGCTGGCTGTACTTTGCTCTGGGCTCCACAAGCTGCTGCACATATCACAAAGTAGGGCAATCCGAACCTTCAAAAACCTACCAAACCACCACCACCACACCCATTACACCTAATTCTAAATCACACCACTACACAATCCAGCACTACTTCCACAAGCTTCACCTCGTACCATTTGACAATCGACCTGTCCTGCACACTGAAAGATGTGCTTATAGACATTTAATGCCCTTAATAAAGTACAGCCATTAAAATCTAGTTGAACCTCTCTCAGTACAGGAAATTTGTGGTTTGACTTTGAGAGCATGTTGCTGCTTTGCTTTAATTTTGCACATATTCTAAAGAGAGCACCCGATAAAGAAATTTCTGTCATTTACTTTTGTTGATCTTTGGAAGACAAATTCACTCACAAGTCTTATGACTTCAGAACGACTTCAGGATAAGTAAATGACAACTTTCTATTTTGGATGAATGATCTATTTCATGGTGTTTTATTCATATCAGAAAAACTAAGCAGCAATTGTAGTAACGACAGCAATAAAACGAAGTCAGGAAAGAAGTCAATGCCATCAGGATTTATGATCATGACTTATTCATTCAGTACTATCTGGGATTGGTCGCATTGAAGAAATTCATGCACACAAGGGAAAAGATCCACTGAGATATGTAATCATAATCGGCAATAAATAAACCTTCAACTTCTAGATTATTAATTAACCATTTTGAAGTGCTCAATTTTTCCCCAAACATTTAGTCAAAAAAAAAAAAGTTTCTGCTGTAAAACATAGCTTAACAGGGGCTCTCCATCAAACTGAGGGTTAAGCTGATACAAAGTAACCACATTTCTTCTGGTAGTACTAACCAATGTAGTAACTATGGCATTATGACAGAAACCATGCATTATTTGGCTCATGAATAACAGCAGCTAAAGATAGCTTCCCTCAAAAGAAAATTGTCATTTACTATCCCTCAAGTCATTCCAAACCTGTTTGACTTTCTTTTACAGAACATAAAAGAAAATGTTACTTTTCGTCCACATAAAGTCAAAGTAACCAACGTTCTTCAAAACAACTTCTGTCAAGTTCCACAGAAGAAAAAACCGTTGCACATGGTTGGAACGACAAGAGGGTTGAGTAAATGAAGACAGAATTTCGTTTTGGGGTGAACTATCCCTTAAAGACTAAGTGGACTTTGAGAGAGTTTGTTCTACTTGAGATTGTAGGGATTCTGTCACTAGAGATGTCAGGGGAGCAACTGACAAGCCAGCGCAGGTCATTTAAATGGAAGGATTGCACGGATACTCTAGACATGCCAAATATGGTGAAGAAAGTGCTCGAATGTCAAACCAGCGAGAACCTAATAGTTATTTTAGTGAATGGACGGTCGCAGGTCAAACACCGTGCTGTTATAGTCTGCCTATTCAGGTCACGACATGTTAAACTTGTACTGAACCACCCTCAGTTCAGTGTCAACGCGTAGGCCAGCTCCTGAACCCGAGCAAACACACCGGGCCCTGCGCCGAGGTTATCATCATAAACCCACACAAACTTGGTTTCTGCACTCACCCCACAATGCCTTCCGAGTAGTTTCTGCTCTTCCACGGTGTGCCCGTGTAAATGTCCTCCGCCCCATCCGTCAGCAGCAGACTCCTGTTAAAGCCAAAGGTGCTCGCCTTGTTGTCTCTTTTCCTCTTGCTTGGCAACTCCGTTCCCACTCCCGCGACCCTGCTGCCACCCACTTGCCCCCCTCCACCGACACCTCTGCCTGCCCTGCCGCCGCTGCTGTTATTGTTGTTATTGGCTTCCAGAGGGATGAAGTCTAGTTGTTCGGAGACCTCACTGTCGGGTTTGGATCCAGACATCCCCTGATGATCCTTGGGCTTTCCGCTGCTGTCGGCCGCGTTACTCGAAGCACCGTCGCCTCCGCCGCCGCTCGTCAGTTTGGCGCTGGCTGTGTTGCAGTTGTTGTTGAAGTAAAGGTTTCCCAGCGTCTGCGTCGTTTCCCAGATGTGCATCCACAGGTTGTTGGCAGGTCCTCGCTGTTCTGGCTGAAACCAGGCGATTCTAGGATCCATCAAACGCTGAGCTGCTGCAGGCGCACTTGCCCCCAGAGCAGAGCCAGGCTCGGTTCGCTTAACCCGCTAACGGGAACACTAAACGCTGCTAAAATATCCTGTGCTGGTCCATCAAACGTACCTCGGGACAAAAAAAGAAAACACCAGTGTAAACGGACTGTAAAAAGACGTTGATAAAAAACGGTAACCGTCAAACTTCAGAGCACGAGGAGTGGAGAAACGTGAGTGTCGTCTGTGTCGCTGCCTCTGACCCGTTTCTATCTGAGATCGTGTGTCTCAATGGCGGACAGACCACAGCGCGACTGCGCACGCGCGGACAGACGCGAGCGTTACGCAAGAGAGCACGTTACAGTGTGTGTTACGTAACAACAACAGTGGGTTTGATACATTGTAGTAATATGAACCTCTCGTTTGTGTCATGTTTCAGACGTACCCTGTAAAAGGTGGCGCTAATCCAATGAGTCCTATATCTAGTTCGTGGGGTCTCAATGTTATCTTCTAATTGGATTATTTTGTAATGCAGTGACAGAAATGAGATTACTGGGAACAGGAGTCCGCGAATAGAACATAAACAGTATTCTTACTTTGGGATAGTTCTGACCACCAGCGTTTCTTTTTTACCACTCACAGAGAAAATAATAATAATGATAATAATAAATACAATTGTCATAATTCATGCCATTTCAAACCTGAATGGTTTCTTTCTTCGGTGAAACTCAAAGGATGTTAGGAACAGACAGCCTCATTCACTATTCATTTTCTTTGCTTCTTTTTTAATACAATGCATGTGAATGGTGACTGAGACTGTATCCTACAGTGTCCCACAGAAGAAAATCAGTCGTTCAGGTATTGAACAATACGAGGATTGGTAAGTGATGACTAAAGGATTTGTATTATTTTATGGCGAACAGCTCTTTTGGGTTAATTTGATCTAAATTTCAAGAGATTTAATCTTGTATGCTTTTTCTTTTATTCATTTGGAGAAAAATGTATTCTACTAAGCATGCTAATGACTTAAATTATCAAAAAGTTAAAGATAACGTAAGAGCTACAAGACAATGTTTCTTTCTCGGTAGACAGGTTTATGAGGGATCTAATACAACTCAAACATCTGATAACCTACTGTTGCTGTGGGCCATAAAATGCTACATCAAAGGGTTTTGTCTTCATTGCATTATTATGGACTGGGTGAGAGGGAAAGCATAGCAACATAAGTGTTTATTAAGTAATCCCTGGGCACAGATCCATCATCATTTTACAGATGATTTTACTGAGGACAAGGACAATTCTTACTAGAAGCCCAAAATCCAGAATATTCAGGGGGGTAAAGGGGAATCTGTTATGAGACTGGATGATATTGTTTAACTCAAACTTTTCAGTTTAAATGCTGAAATCTGATGGCCAATGGAGTATACATCATGTCAAAAACACAGACACTACCGATTCATCCTAATACTTAACAACAACAAGAGACCATTATGATATTTCATGCTTTAATTAAAGCACTTATATATGTTCGGTTTTACAAACTTGTTTTTTTTTTTTAATATCTTAATTTCCGCACATAAACAGTCTCACATCACAATAAAACCAAAAGAAAACCAGAGGAGTATAGACAGAAAATGCTAAATAAAACGAGGCGAGATGTTTACAGAGAATTTGTGCTACTGATCTCTGAAATCTCATTTTCTCTGCAGGTTCTCCAAGTAGCTGATGAATCTCTTCAGGTTGATCCTTATGTTGTCCAGAACACAAAGCTGATCAGGGCTGTATTTTCCTTTGCCTTCTTTTCGCAGCTGTGGGGGAACAAAAGGCCAAACTGTGAAAAGCCTGCCATCTAAAGGCCTAAGAACATACTAGAATACAGAAGATCTAGCAATGGCTGTGCTGTGAATGGTCAGACTGTGAATTTATAAAAGCAGCTTTAAAAGTACTACACAGTTTTAAAGTGGAACATTTTAGATCATCCATCCAAGACAGATCTGTTCAGCTGGATTTGAGTGCCCTTTTCTGTAGACAGTCTTTGTGTGAGACTGAGACAGTGCTTATGCAACAGATCTCAATCTCAGAGAAGACATAAAAATGTTTCGCTTGAATGTTTCGCAAGCCCGAACATGCATTTGGAGGTGTGAGATGTGGCATTTGAGTGTCTGATTTAATATTACTGTTTGGGTGTGTGAATGTGATGCATGAGCGTGTTTGTATCTGTGGTAATATTTCTTGTTGGCTTTAAACAAACCTTAGCCCTAAACCCTGGCTGAAGTGCTTTAAGAGATGAAAGCAGGTTAATATTTTTTCCAGCTTTCTCTGCTTCATCGCCATCCGCAAACGCATCGAAGAGGGAATCCAGTGCTTCCCCGCACACTACCAGGTTTGAGTCCTTCATTGCGATATTCAGTAATGCATTTCCAATCAACTGCAAAAAGAGAGTAAGTTAGCTGAACAACTGACCCAAGCTATGCAATGACAAATATACCACAAAAACAATGCTATTAATAAAAGTTAACATAAAAGACAGATTTTATGATACAATTAATTTGTAAATCCAAATATTTCTATTATAGTATTTATAAGTCATAAAATATTACAGAGTTTGATATAAATGTAGATATATTCTAAGAATAATCTAATAATACACAGAAAAAAGAATTAGAAAAAAAATACAAATTAAAAAGTTTAATTAGGCCTAACATTACAAAACGAACATCAAATAATTTTTTGTCCCTTTTCTACAACGTAAAATATGATCATTTCTGAATGCTTTTTTTTGTGGGCATAAAAAAAAAGGCACTATATGATTTATATTATTCCAACAATTCTGCCAGTCAGTATTACCTGTAGAGTGTCTGCTGTGTTTTTCTCTTTGGCAAGAGAGCTTCCCGTGATACCGAGAATGGCCAGAGCATTAACTCTCACGCTGACCAGCTCACAGCTGGTGGCAGCCTCACAAAAACTCATTAGCTGGTTTGGAGTCATACACTGCAGGATAAGACCAATAAAACACATACAGTTAAAAATACCAAGTAAAGCTTGAAATAATGCATCGATACAGCATAAAAACAATGAATGAATGGGGTTCTCACCTGAGGGATGTTTTTGGTAGCCATGATCTGTAATAGAGAGCGAAGAGCACTGGTCACAGCCTCCAGGAACTCCTCATCCTTTAATGCCTCTAGAAATTAATGTACAATCATAGAAGATATTGCGTTTTTTACACACTAAGTGGAAAAACCACACAAAAAAGTTGTAATCAATACGTGACATTAAAAAAATCATTAAAAGCGCTTTTCATCAGAAAACTGACAGATTTTGTATAATGACAGAGTGAGAGTTCCTTAATTATGACACAAAAAACAATCGTTTAAATCACTATTATTTCTTATATAACACCATTACTTAATGACTTTGAAGACATTAAAAGATAAAGTTTTGTTTTTTTTAATCAATGGATTTACTTGAACTATAATTTAATTTAGCTTTATACAATCGACTACTCGAGCGTGCATTAACCATAATGCATGCAGAGTTTGCAAGTACAACGGCAATTTTAGGATTACAGTATTGCGTGTAGCTGTTACTTTCTATGACTTATGACTTTCTATGACTGTGTTACATGTAAAATTAAAATATGTAGGCTAATGTAATAATTAGGGGTGTGCCCGAAGCCGAATACCTTATTTGGAATGGCACGGATAATGGCTTCAAAAACAAATAACAGATAAGGAATAATTCTGCTTGAATATTTGGCTGAGGCTGGCACAGTCTAGTGTTCTCTAGATAACAGGTGAGCCAGGGGAATCAACGCAATATTATACACAGACCTCTAAAGTCACGCAATGAGTGCGTGAAGTGAATGAATGTAAACTTTATGAATAAAAAGATACAATGCAAATCATACACTGCATTGCTGTTGCCTCTCCGTGCATCTCTCAGAAATCAGAGCTTGGCAAGAGTAATATCACCTATAATAATACATCATACACATTCTATTATTTGTGTATATTTAAAAGGCAATGATTTAAAACTTAGGCTACGATATGATTAGGGTTGGGTACCGAACTCGGTACTTTTAAGGGTACCGACCGAATTGCGTCGGTACTACCGAGTATCGATTCACACCAAATCATTCGGTACCACATTTCGGTACCTGAGAACGCATTTGGGCGCTTACGAGAGAGACAGAGAGAGAGAGAGAGAGAGAGAGATGATGTCACCACTACAACTCTTTAAAACACAACACACAGGGCAAACCGAAATGTTCTGACGTGTGCTTAAATTTCTAGGGTCATGGTTTCCGAGAAGACGCGGACAGGATACGGAGTCCATTCATAAAACCGAATTTACTCTATAGCGGAATGCCACGCAATTTGTCAAGTTTTGGATGAAAAAAGAAGGTCTGTCACTTAATTCGATTCGCGATATGAACTAGTGTATGCGAATATTAAAACGCAAAAGACGGTTTAAATATGAATCCTGCATGTTCCGTTATCCTCGGTATGTATGAATGGCGGAGACGCGGTTTCGTTTACTACACAAATACTGAAGCACACGTGAACTCTGCATCTCACAACATGAACACATGAACTTACAGGCTGTTAGAGTCACTTCATGAGAATTTTACCATTACATTTGAGAAAACCAGCATATTATATTGTACACACACACTTCACGGCAACCTGTCAAAATAAAAGTGCGGTTTAACACGTAACAGAAATATATTGCTCTTGTATTACTTTTGTACTGTATAATGTACATCTTTATATATTCCACTTACTGAAAAATTAAATAAAACAATTAAATGAAAAAATAATTACAACCACATTAATAACTTAATTGTGGAAAAAAATACAATTATTATTAGAACTTTTTAAAGGAATATTCACACAATTTTTCTACCATGTATTAATTTTAACAGTAAACCTCTGTTTGTTTGCCAAAAATAAAATGGTTTCATTTTCATATGATTAAAAATAAATAAATGTTTAATGTCTTCATTTGATTATCAGAAAAATAAAACCCAAAATGTCTGGAAGAAAAAAATTCTAGGGCCCTATTGTTAAAAATGTTGAAATTGAGAGTTTTGGACTTATTTTTCACTGAAATAAATGTTTTGTTATTACACAGAGAGAGTAAAGTACCGAAAAAGGTACCGTTGGGTACCGGTACCGAATTTCAGGTACCGGTACCGGTACCGATACCGGTTCAAATGTGAACGGTACCCAACCCTAGATATGATACACGAATGAATGGAATAAGCACAGCGCACCTCAGTCTCTCAAAAACCAAACCAGCTCTCTCTCAAGAGTAGGCTAATGATCAACTTGGATACAGATAGATTTTCTACTAGGCCTACATGTTTGCTTCTTTATCTTTTGCTGGTTTGCATGGTACACGCACATTTGTTTAGTGAAGTTAGAAAAAAAGACTCGCTTAAACAGTTCTGCGTAATGAAAATGTGCGCCTTGAATTAATTCAGTCGTGTTCAAATGATCACTAAACGTTTGTCATGACATCGCTCTGCTTGTATGACAAATTTATTTTTAGAAATGAATAATTATTTTAGTTTAACACTGCATATTTGTTCAATGATAACAACGGAGAAAAAAAAGACAGTCATAACGGTGTTATAAAGTAACTGTATGAAGTTCCACCTGGTTTTATCCGAATAAAGATACAAATAATTTCATGACCGTTACAGATACAAATACTGGCTGTTAAATGAAAATTGAAATATGTAATGTCATAATTTTTGACAATTTACATATGTTATGTAATTGTTGCATTAGGCTATGAGTTAATAAACGTTTATTGATAAGAACTATTTCATGTCTTTTCATTTACAGTAGCATGAACCATGAGTAGTCGAGTAACTCAAGTATTTTTTTAAAAACAAATCGACTAGCAGAAATCAGTAGTCGTGCAACCCCTATGTGCATACACACTTAAAGAAAAAAAATATATCAGTTAAAATAATTAAGATGAATTATATTGTATTGCTCTTCCACAGTGTGCAACAAAATATTTGATATATTTATCTTGTGTTCATAATCATTGGAAGACCAAATTGAAAGTGAAAATAAAACTGATTAAATCATCCAGCCCTATGCAATGGTGAGACGTCTACCTGCTGAGCTGAAGACCAATGATGAGAGGTGCTGAGCAACTGCCTGTAGCCCTGAAGCACCACCAAGAGATTCTGTATCCATAGAGGAAAGGATATTATGGAGACACGTTAATGCCCGACACTGCACCCGCTGCATCCTAGAAGAATCAAAGACCATAAGATTTGGATTTTAACAGCTCTGTATAAACATAACAAAACATCATGAATATGTTTTTTTACTTTTTCAAGAGGTATTTCCAGGCAGGGTCCTTGCTACAGAGCTCAAGGGCAGCAGCACTAGGGAACTCTGCCTTCTTCAAGACCTGCAAGAAATCAATCGGTGAAGTTAATTCAGTACACACACTTCACTATGACACCGGTGCACAGTATGTATTACAAACAATACTTGACTATGTATTGAGTATTATTATTCCAATAGTGCAACTTTGACACATCTTTGTGTATCAAGGGGTCATAGAATACATTTTTTATGAATTTTCTCAGAGGTCCACTAGCTTTTTCTTAGAAAGCATTCATACTGTAATTCAGTTTTGTATGACAAATTTTCATCTTGTGTTTTACTCTTAGAATTAAATTGGACTCCACTTTTATTTATTGACATTTCATAATAATCCACTTGATCATGTTAACGCTGTCATTATATCACAACGCATGTGCTTCCCTTTTGTAAAATCAGGCTTTCAAAACACACAGACAAACAAACAATTTAAAATAACTGTTTTGTATTTCAATATATTTCAAAATGTAATACATTTCTGTGAATGTTCAGCAGTCATTACTCCAGTCTTCAGTGTTTCATGATCCTTCAGAAATCATTCTAATATCCTGATTTGCTGCTGGAGAAACATTTCTTCTAATCAATGTTGAAAACAGTTGTGCATGTTAAGGCCGGGACACACCAAACCGACTTCAAAGAACTAGTGGCGACGAAAGCCAATGGTGTTGTCGCCTCGCATCGGCAGCGTCGGACCAAAAAGCTGCGCTCAAACACACCGCACAGACTACAGCCGTCGGCAAACTAACACGTGCGTTCTGCGCATGCGTGAGAGGAATTAGCTATAATAGCTTATATATTAGATATAAAAGATAAACGCAGATATACGAAACGTAAACAAAGCAGCGCTTGCTTACCATTTTGAATATCTTTAATCATTTTAAGCGTTGATAACTTTAATCATTTTAAGCGGCTCATGTTGTTATGAAAACATTCGTGTATTAGAATGATTGGGAAAGAACACGTAACATTTAAACAGCCTGCTGTCTGTACCGCCTTCATTTATGTGCTCGTTTTCAACACTTTTGCTGTAATTATCGGGCACCGACTCTTTCGCTAAACTGACCATTCAATCAGAGTTCACCCTCTCGCCGACGGTCCCGATGCCGATTCAACATGTTGAATGGGGCAAACTGCTGCTGACGTGAGCCAGTGAGTGGAACACACCAAACAAACTAACCCGACCGTCGCTCGCCGTCGTGTGTCCCAGCCTTTAATATTTTTGTGGAAAGCATGATGGACTTTTGCAGGATTCTTTAATGAATCAAAAGTTCAAAACAACAGCAAGTATTTGAAATAAGAATCTTTTGTAACATTGTAAACTTTAACAATGCAACTGGAACTTTCTAACATTTTTACTGTAACTTTTAAAGAATTTGATTTGTCCTTGCTAACTGAAAGTATGAGTTTCTGTAGGAAAAAAAATGACCCCAGATTTCTGAACAGTAGTCTACTAACTTTTTCTTTTCTGATTATTTCATCAGCATTCATCAGACTATTTCAGTGCCCTCTCCCTGTATCTGCAAACACGAGGCAAATCCGTCACAAGGCCCAACCAGTGTCCTCATTTATCTGCCAAAATATGCCCATAACACTCCCATTTTAGACTGTTTTACAAAGATCCCAAAATGACCTGGAGTACAGCATGTGAGAATTGTGTTCTCCCCACTGAACCAGCAGGGTCTGTAACATCAGAATAAAAAAAATAAAAAAAAGTGGCACTGTATGTTTTGCTGACTATGTAATAATGTGTGTTACCTGTTGAGGTATGTTGTGGTTGAGCAGGATTGTGTGAAGTTCAGCAGACAGACAGAGAGGAGACAACAAGCTGGAATTAGTGTCTGACATCCCATCAGCACACATCTCGCTCTCATCACTGCTGGACATCTCCTCCCACTCATCATCTGAGGGCTCTACACATACACACAGTCAATATCCCGTCACATTATCTCGGTCTCGTCTTCTCTGACACAAACACAGAAATCATACCTCTAATTTCACACATTAGCAGAAAAATCCTGAGGATTGCCTATAACAGTCTTGTCTTCCCTGCTCGACTATAAACACACACACACACACACACACACACACACTCACCATCTGAGCAGCACATGTTGACGATGATTTCCAGTGACGTCTGCTGTGCTGACAGCAGTGCTTTGGCCTCTCGCAACTCCAGTCTGTCTCTCTTAAAACCCACAGACACACAAAACCACAGAAGTAATTGTTTGGGTCATTTGTACACATACAGTGATGGTTAAACTTATACTTTAACTGAATACTGATTTCTAACTTGATGAGGAAACAGAAAATGAAATGTGACCCTGGACCACAAAAGTCGCAAGTCGCTGGGGTATATTTGTAGCAATAGCCAAAAATACATTGTGAGGGTTAAAATTATACATTTTTCTTTTATGCCAAAAATCATTAGGATATTAAGTAAAGATCACGTTCCATGAAGACATTTTGTAAATTTCTTACCGTAACAATATCAAAATTTCATTTTTGCTTAGTAATATGCATTGCTAAGAACTTCATTTGGGCAACTTTAAAAGCGATTTTCTCCATATTTAGATTTTTTTACACCCTCAGATTCCAGATTTTCAAACAGTTGTATCTCAGCCAAATATTGTCCGATCCTAACAAACCATACATCAATGGAAAGCTTATTTATTCAGCTTTTGTAACTTATGACTGGTTTTGTGGTCCACGGTCACAATTAATTAACATTGAGATTTTAAACATGGTTTGTTTTGGTTCCGGATGTAAAATGGGCCACAAATTAGAGGCTCTGGATCAAATCTCACCCTGAACTTTCAAAGATGACAAAGTTTAGGACACCCTATGGGTTGGTTAGACAGGAGCTCAGAGAGGTTACAGTAGCCCTGCTCACTCGTATGTAAGCGGGGACAGTCACTCTGTGTTTAGAGAGAGTGAGAACCATCTGGCTCTGAGGGACAGATGTGTCATCAATTGGGCTGACATGGTTTGAAGGGGAAAGAAAGAGTGCAGGAGGTACACCATAGCCTTCATGTCAAGAAGCATAGTGGAGACAGTCTTTAAACATGCATCTATGATCTCCATGCACACGTGAACCTATCATAATAATATAAGTGGCTCATTTTTTGTTGTTAATGTTTTTAGATAAAGCACCCAAAAATAAATTCTATCATAGTTTAATCACCATCATGTTGTTTCAAACCTGAACAACATGAGAGCGAGTAAATATTCACAGAATTTAAATTGTTCTAAAATGCGCATACATTTTTTTCTCTTAATAGCTTTTAACTTACAGGCAACAGATCTGAGATGTCATTTTTTGTTTTTGACATTCGTCCATTAGGCTTTCTTCCATTCATCTTCTCATCTTTCACGTCCTCCTCCATCTCCTCGGCCTCGTGACCTGCGGGCCGTTCGTCTGTATGATCTGACTCTGCTGCAGATGTGGTCTCTTTGGACAGACGGGCAGATTCTGCACGCCTCAGCTCTGGGATGAGCTCTCCCGCGTCCAGACTGAGGCTGTGTGAGAGAGTGGTGGCCAGCGCTGTCAACGTCTGAGACTGCTGTGCTGAAGACAGACTGCTCTTCAGATTCCATAAAGAGCCTGAACGACAGAGGAAAGACGAACAACATTCTTTAGCTTTATTTCAAATATTCAGTAAGTCTCTACCACCCATTCACAAAGCATCATTACTGTATTAATGATAAATTCACTCACTAATTATTAGCACTATATGAACTCTTTGGAAGTATTACAAGTTCAATTAGCTAACTACAATTTCCTAGTTATATATATTGTTACAACCCTGTGGTTGTTCTGTTTTCTCTGCTGTGTTGGGTCTGTGTGTGTTTCTGCTCTCCCTAGGAAAAACCAGAGCCATAGAGAGAGAGAGAGTTGCGACAACTCTGTTGACTCCAATGGACCGTTTTTTTTTTATAGCAATGGCGGATCATGGAGCCGCTCAGTAGTTCCCGGAAGTTCGCGCTCATACTATCAGCGCCGCAGAGATGCAGCAGAAGATGAACTTTTAAAAGGTAAGACATTTATAGGACAAAATTGTATATTATCAGCACAGCTAATCAAATTACCTTTGCATTAAAACAGATTATTATTAGATTATTCCTCACTTAATTAGTAGATTTACGGGATGTTATTCATTCTCTTCGGGCAGTTTCATTCGTTGTTGTGTAATTAAGGCTTTTAAACGTGATTTCTGCTGCTGGGAAGTTATTTAATAGATTTAGATTTATTGCAAATGATGCTGATGGACCTAAGTGAGAATAAAAAAAAAAGTTTAAAATAGGCGAGCAGTTTTCATTTCAGAATCATGCTAGGCTAAATTTCCAAAAATGTATTATATACCACTACTATTTTATAGAAGTAATCACAATAAACCTGTACACTGTATTACTGTATTTTATACTTAAATGTCTTAGCTAGTGTAGAATCACTGTGTTGAAGGAGCAGATGCAGGACTGAAATGTGATGGAGCATCACTTAACCATTTCTCCTGTGTTTTTCTCCTTCTCTATCTGGCTCAGAACAAGAACCACCCGAAGACTCCCTGTAATGAGATATCACCCTCACAATGAGTCTCTTCACTGGGTTTGGCAAGTCTTTCCCTGTTCTTTGTGAAAAAGTACCAGTTCCCAAGTATGATTACATCACATTTTGTTGGTGTAATCTATAGATTGCTCCTGCTGACTATATCCAGCTTCTTATGAAGACTTCAGATGACCAGCAGCTGTGAAGAGATGACGCCAGCCCTTGAGAGGACTTCAGATGAAGCTGACTCTGACTCTGACTAAACATACTAAACTCCTAAATTTTCCTTGCATCGTAATCATGATCAAATCATGTAACCATTGCTTTAATTTGTTCATTGTTTCTGAATACATGACATTACTTAACTGCATGATTTGTATAGCCTAATTTTAGAACATTTCTGCCTTATGAACATTACTTTGACACAGTTACACCTGTTAACAAATCTTATTTGTAAATGAAGAAACATTCATTTTCTGTAAAGCTGCTTTGAAACAATGTTTGTAATAAAAAGTGCTATACAAATAAATGTGAATTGAACAAAACTTGATGCATCATTTTTTTCTCCTCTCTGTGTCAGTATAGGGAAACCATACATTCACACTCCTTTCAGTGAGTGACTGGAGCGCTCCCATGCAGCACAGCAAACTATAGTGGAGACTGTTCAAGGACAGCATGCTTTATAGCATGTAAATAAGTGCATAACAAAAGTCAACATACATAAAATATATAATTAAATGGGTAAAAATGTTTTAAGTTATTTTAAATTTGAATATACTACAAATATATATTTATATATTAATAATGGAGGGGTGCACAAGAATCAAAAACCTTAAAAGAGATTAATTCCCATTTAATCTTAAAATATCTTCACTTATTTGGAATGAATTTTCAAAGACAACAAACTTAACATTTACCATGAGATTAGTAAAACGACAATGAACATTAAGATGTGATTGCACTCGACTAACATACAAGTTGTTAGAAAACACACACACACACATAATTATATTTATACAGAGAGGCTGAAGTTACTTGGTAAAAGGCCACAATGTCGTTTATATAGCAAACATGGACTTTTACCATGGTAACGTCAGCCTAAAATGTGTTAACATGGCAGGTAAGGATAGCTGACCACATTAATCCTCAAACATAAGCGGATTTTATCTTTTAAAGCAACACTGATACAGCTACATATACTATGTATACTTTATTTTATAAATAATGTAAGTAAATTATTTTATTGTCTACTAATTACCAAAAATCGCAGTTCTGTCTCTCTAACTCAATGCATTCAAATTGCCCGCTATGAACTTCCTGGAACTATTGAGGTCTACGAGAATCACGTGACGATCGAGCGTTTTGAACTTCCGTTGTCGCAACTCTGTCTCTCTATGGCTCTGGGGAAAACCATCCGATTGGCTCCTGCAGGCTGATTGTTGCTGTCTCCTGATTGGTCTACAGAACTTTAAAAGTCACGGCATCACTTCCTCAGCTGCAATTGTTTGCCATTTTGTGACCTGAGCAGTTTGTTTTGTATAGTGCAGAGTTTTTGTGTAAGAGGTTGTATTAAGAGAGTTGTGAGATTGTTTGCTTTGTTTTGTGTTTGATTGCAAGTATTGTATCAAAGATATATTGGTTTATTTGACCTATTTGCCTGTTTGACACTGATTTTTGGATTGCCCTCTAAACTTAGTTTTGCTTGGCACTGTAAACACTTTTGTAAATATTGTAAATACTAAATTTTGGGATAGTAGGGAGTCTGACGCCATTTTTGTTTGTGAATCCTTTTGTTCTCTGTTTTGGTGATAAGAAGTTAGAGGAGTGAATTGTATTTATTTTATTTTGGGTAGGCAAGGTAGAGGTTTGAAAACAAGAACATTTTTTTTGTTATTTTGGCCTTGACGGCTCCTGAACTTAAACTCCCAATAAACATATTGTTGTTGAAAATCTTTTGTTTGTGCTAGTCTTTTCATGTTGCGCTTCTTCCCTTGACAGGGCATAACGAGAGAGAGAGAGATTTATTACTCATTTATTGTCTCCTTTTTACTTTGATGGTGTAATCATATTTTGTATTTTATTCTGCATTCAAATGCTTTGGCAATACTGTAACACAAATGTCATGCCAATAAAGCAACTTTAACTTGAGAGAGCTAGTGGCATGTTACAAACACATTTAAGGATGGACGTAGCAGATTTAGTAAATGTTTTTACTACACGACCAGTGTCATGCCTTCTTTTACCTGTAGCCAGCGTTCGCAGGAGAGTGTATTCCATACTGGTGTGTGTGGAGGACAGAATGTTTTCCAAGACCCCAAACACCGCAGCATTCACACCGCGCACAAGCTCTGGGTTCTCTTCTGTTACTGTGTGCAAGCAGTGGGCTACATAGAAAAACAAACACACACACAAACAACAGCAATTACCACTAAATAGTGCCCAAATAAAGGAGTGTGAGAATGAAAAATATGGAGTATGAGAACATGTAAATAAATATCCATGTGTCTATTTGGAAGGAATAATAATATTTTTTTTAAAGATCGGAGGGGGGTTTACACAACGGTTTAAAAGCTTGGGAATGGTATTGTTTTTAGTGATTTTGAAATAAGTATACTCTTACATTCTCCAAGGATTGGTGCATTTATTGGATTAAAAATATACAAAAAAGGTAAAGCTGCAAAATATTATAACAATTGGAAATGACTGTTTTCTATTTGAAAATACTTTAAGATGTAATTTATTCCAGTTAAGGTAAAGCTGAATTTTCAGCATCACATGATCCTTCAGAAATCATTCTAATATGCTGATTTGGTGCTCAAGAGACTAGGGCTGGCTATCGATTCAGATATCCCGATTCAATTTCGATTCGCAAGCTCTCGATTCGATTTGATTCAATTCTTGGTTCGATTCTCGATTTTTTGATTACATTCAGTGAATATATTTTTAATACAAATGCTATTGATATTTCTAAAAAATGAACAGTAAATATCAGTTTACAAATGGTGAATTGATAAAAAGAAATTAAGAGTCGCAGGCCTGTATTTTAAACCTATTCTTTTTGTATAGGGTCCTTATTTAAACAATAATAGGGCCCCATCAAATGTTCTTAGGTTTATTTATTTATTTATTTATTTATTTATAAGGACAACACACATTAATCAACATTGTGTGTAAATGTGCCAATGTTTAGCCAGTCGGCTAATTTTCAACAGCAGTCCTTTGGCAAGATGTTACAAAACCCTTTAAAATATCAAGAACACTAAAAAATAAAAACAATGACAACCGTATAAATTTTTCTGGTAATCACATGAAGGCATAAGACATTAATTTAATTTATCCTAATCAAATGAAAATTAAACCCTTTTATTTGTTGGCAAACAAAGTGCTGCACAACAGAGGTTTACTGTTAAAATTAAAAATAGTGATTTGTAATGTGATTATTCCTTTAAAAATAAAGATTTATTAATATTTAGTAGTAGCAGCATTGTTGTTACATTGAGTCTTAAGACTGCTAAATAGTAATATATTTCTGACAAAGTTTCTTCACGTTAAATTAAACATTTACTTTGACTGGGTTGCCATGAGGAA
Organism: Onychostoma macrolepis; assembly: GCF_012432095.1. Lineage (NCBI taxonomy): Eukaryota > Metazoa > Chordata > Actinopteri > Cypriniformes > Cyprinidae > Onychostoma > Onychostoma macrolepis. The sequence goes on along the minus strand of NC_081161.1, from coordinate 26,086,223 downwards.
TTTGCAGCTAATGTGTATGTGATATAACGGTAGTTTTCTCAAATTAAATGGTAAAATGTTAATGAAATAAAATGGCAGGAGCTTAAAACACTGCTAGAGTCGTCCACGCTTTAGTTTGTGTGGTAAACCAAACAGTGCATCGCGCCATCAGCCATTCATTCACTCATAGTGAAAATCATGGCGCCTTATGCGTGATATCAAATGATTCCTCAGATTTGTAGTATTACTATAGCATTTCACCTGAGCATTGCATATCATGCATATTGCTTTGTTCTAGGTTCTTGTCAACAGTATCTCTGCCATGATAAAGCACTGAATGAATGATGGCTTTCTGTTGTAACATCACGCAAGGTAAATAAGAGGGTGACATCTAGTGGAGAAGACTAATGATAAGATTCACATGAATCAGATCTTGTTTTAAATGTTTGCTGAAATAAATACCGGAAAAGTATTTATTCGATTCGCGGCTTTTGAGAATCTATATCGAATCGACGTCATTTAAAAAAACAATTAATCGAAAAAGCAATTTTTTTTGCCCAGCCCTACAAGAAACATTTCTGATTATCAATGTTGAAAACAGTTGTACTAATATTTTTGTGGAAGCCATGATAGTTTTTTTAAAGATACTTTAAATAGGAAGTTCGAAACATTGTTTATTTCAAACAGAAAACTTTTGTAACATTACAAATGTCTTTATCATTTTGATCAGTTTCATGTATCCTGGTTAAATAAACATTTCCTTTAAAAAATTAAAAACTTGCTGACCCCAAACGTATGAATGGTAGTGTATATACAGTGGGTACGGAAAGTATTCAGACCCCCTTCAATTTTTCACTCTTTGTTATATTGCAGTCATTTGCTAAAATCATTTAAGTTCATTTTTTTCCTCATTAATGTACACACAGCACCCCATATTGACAGAAAAACACAGAATTGTTGACATTTTTGCAGATTTATTAAAAAGAAAAACTGAAATATCACATGGTCCTAAGTATTCAGACCCTTTGCTCAGTATTTAGTAGAAGCACCCTTTTGATCTAATACAGCCATGAGTCTTTTTGGGAAAGATGCAACAAGTTTTTCACACCTGGATTTGGGGATCCTCTGCCATTCCTCCTTGCAGATCCTCTCCAGTTCTGTCAGGCTGGATGGTAAACGTTGGTGGACAGCCATTTTTAGGTCTAGGTCCAGAGATGCTCAATTGGGTTTAAGTCAGGGCTCTGGCTGGGCCATTCAAGAACAGTCACGGAGTTGTTGTGAAGCCACTCCTTCGTTATTTTAGCTGTGTGCTTAGGGTCATTGTCTTGTTGGAAGGTAAACCTTCGGCCCAGTCTGAGGTCCTGAGCACTCCAGAGAAGGTTTTCGTCCAGGATATCCCTGTACTTGGCCGCATTCATCTTTCCCTCGATTGCAACCAGTCATCCTGTCCCTGCAGCTGAAAAACACCCCCACAGCATGATGCTGCCACCACCATGCTTCACTGTTGGGACTGTATTGGACAGGTGATGAGCAGTGCCTGGTTTTCTCCACACATACCGCTTGGAATTAAGGCCAAAAAGTTCTATCTTGGTCTCATCAGACCAGAGAATCTTATTCAGGTGTTTTTTAGCAAACTCCATGCGGGCTTTCATGTGTCTTGCACTGAGGAGAGGCTTCCGTCGGGCCACTCTGCCATAAAGCCCCGACTGGTGGAGGGCTGCAGTGATGGTTGACTTTCTACAACTTTCTCCCATCTCCCGACTGCATCTCTGGAGCTCAGCCACAGTGATCTTTGGGTTCTTCTTTACCTCTCTCACCAAGGCTCTTCTCCCCCGATAGCTCAGTTTGGCTGGACGGCCAGCTCTAGGAAGGGTTCTGGTCGTCCCAAACGTCTTCCATTTAAGGATTATGGAGGCCACTGTGCTCTTAGGAACCTTAAGTGCAGCAGAATTTTTTTTGTAACCTTGGCCAGATCTGTGCCTTGCCACAATTCTGTCTCTGAGCTCTTCAGGCAGTTCCTTTGACCTCATGATTCTCATTTGCTCTCACATGCACTGAGAGCTGTAAGGTCTTATATAGACAGGTGTGTGGCTTTCCTAATCAAGTCCAATCAGTATAATCAAACACAGCTGGACTCAAATGAAGGTGTAGAACCATCTCAAGGATGATCAGAAGAAATGGACAGCACTTGAGTTAAATATGAGTGTCACAGCAAAGGGTCTGAATACTTAGGACCATATGATATTTCAGTTCCCTTATCGAGTCGGTCTCTCGACATTACGTATGGGGAAACTCCTTTTCCTCGAAATTTCCCCATACGTAATGTCTCGTTCCCTCCTCTCAGGGAACCCAGGTTACATGAGTAACCAGAGACGTTTTTCTTTTTTAATAAATCTGCAAAAATGTCAACAATTCTGTGTTTTTCTGTCAATATGGGGTGCTGTGTGTACATTAATGAGGAAAAAAAAATGAACTTAAATGATTTTAGCAAATGGCTGCAATATAACAAAGAGTGAAAAATTTAAGGGGGTCTGAATACTTTCCGTACCCACTGTATGTGTTAGTCTATAACTAGTGCCACCTGCTGATATTGCCAGCTCCATATTCTGAGGGTGTCTTTGTAGACAGTGTAGAAGAACATCTAGAAGTCCAGTCTTGTTAAACACTGACACAGCTGTGCTGCTGCTCTCACTACACATTCACAGAAAAACAGACAGAAAAAAACAGATCATACAAGACATATAATCATGTCATCTGATTGAACACGTTTTGACAGTTTAAAACAACTCTCCAAACCTTGTTTTTATTGTAAGAATATTCCAGGTAGTATTTAAAAACGCCATCACTAAATGTTGTGCTTAATGACTGTTTTTAATGTGATTACTGATTAGTCTCATATTTTGGCCTAATCTTCAGCCTGCAAACTAGTCACTATATATAAAGCATGATGATGTGCTGTCAAGTGTTCACAGGAAACACTTAAAGGGGGGGTACAATGCTGTTTTATGCATTCAGAGTTGTTTACACTGCTAAAGAGTTGGATTCTCATGCAAAGCATGGGCAAAGTTTCAAAAACAATTTGGACGTATAACAGTATTTCTGTGCCAAAAATCTTACTTCCCGGTTCGTACAAGTTTAGGAGAGTTTTTTCGATCGTGGCTCTTGCTGACGTAAACGAGGGTGGAACTCCTTATATGGGCATTTCTCCCGGAAGAACGCACCCGCACACATCGACCAGAGCGAGAGTGAGAACGCACCCATCAACGCGCTTCATTCGGCTGCACTACATGGGACTCACTCGGGAAGAATGCCTCTAAAGAAGTGTGTTTTTGGTTGTGAGGGAAAGATAGCCTTGTTCAGCTTCCCAAAAAACCCAGCGTTATGTAAACAGTGGATGCAATTTGTTTTTCCGGGGCAGCAACAGAGTTTCTCAAGTGTGTTTGTTGACTAACGTTTTATAAACAAGGCCCAGTTCGACGCTGGATTTGCACATCGCTTAATACTGAAGGATGGAGCAGTCCCGGCGGCCGGCTATAAAAGATCCCGGTCATGATTCAGAACTACAGACGGTAAGTCAAACAGCATCAAATGTCTGTGTTTTAGTGGCGATCGGTGCTCAAGTGCTCGTCACTCTTTAGCTCCGCCCACAGCACGCCTCCAGGAGCTCGGCTTTTTTTTTCCGGAGAGAATCTTAAAGCTGTATCTTTCTTTTATAAATATGATAAAACTAAAGACTTTTTGAAGATATGAATGATGCAATAGTACTCTATAGGGCTGTAAAAATTTTGTACTTAAATGTTATCAATATTCGAATTATATTCGAATTTAAAAGGCATAATTTCAGATAGGGGGAAAAAAGCTTTTGGCTTCTCTCCTGAGGCCACAAGAGGGCGCAACGAGCAAAATATTACTAATCCATGGTTCTTCATAGCATAAAACAACACGACTATCTTTGAAAAATGTGCAAAATGTTTAAAATAATGTTTAACCTTATATAATTAAGTTGATTAAACAATTAGAAACAAAACAGCATCATGTATATAAGTTTAATACAAAGCATGGAAAACCCATCACAAAGAGTAACGATACTTTTTTCATTTAAAAACATGAGATGCAGTGGAATGGGGAGAGACCCGTCCCGCCATAAAGTTTTGAGACATGTTTTTTCAAAGTTGAACTTACAATAATTTTAAATGGCTTTCTAAATATCCGACTCTCTTTCGCGAGACGCGAGTGCAACGGTGATCGATGTCCATCTTGAAAATGCGATAAATATGCGTTGTGTGAACGGCTTGGTTCCAGTTTTGACATAAACAACATAATCTCCGCATTGATACTCTCTTTTTCCACAGTATTTTAAATGAACAACGTATCCAGTGGGTTCAACTGGATAGGCTAAAAAAAAGCATTAAAATGCAATGATACCTACCTACATCTTTATCGTATCTCGTGCGCCAGATATGGCATGCCTGACGCACCCCAAAAATTTGAATGCAACGTATTGCATTCGAATGTGGATTTTTATTTTAAATTCGACGAATATTCAAAATTCTAATTTTTTTTGACAGCCCTACTACTCTATAGATACTCAAGATTAACATGAGATTGGGTGAAACTGTGTGTTATGCCCCCTTTAAGACACTCAAAGGCATTTGGGATATTTGTTAATACACTTGTTAAGTGTAAACGTCAATTTGTCTTGATTGCTAATTGGGTTTCCCAGCGACCCTGAAATCAGTTTGAGTTCAATCTTACCAGAGGTTCCAAAGTAAGTTTACAGCCTCATTGGCGACGTCTTCCACCGTGTGTTTCTGTCCTTTCACATTAGGAGAGGAGCTCACGTCAAAGCCAGCACAGCACTGCTCTCCACAAACACACACAAGAGACACTTGTCAAAAAGAGCTTTCACTTTTTTCCTCTACAAGTGAATGAGAAGTACAGCCATGCTAATTTAAATATTCTTCATCAATGCAATAAAAACTGTTTTAAGGGGTGGTCACACTACACTTTTCATCCCATTGACTTCTATTCACACTCATTCAAATGCTGGACTCTAGAAGCACAAACTCGTGTGGAGTTTCACTTCATTCCAAACTGAACTCTACTCAGCAAATTCGTATCAATGAATACCAATTAAGACCAATAAAAGATCGATGCATCACAGCATGAGCTGAAATTAAAAACACAAACTTTAAAGTTACAATTTCGCAGCATTACAGAGAAGTGGATTGTATATTTGTACATTTTGCATTATTATTATTAGTTATATGTTTGATTTATGTTTTTAAAACACCACAGAGCATGACGAGAAATTTTGTGCTCAAGTCTAGTGTGACCTCCCCTTTAATAATTTTTCACATTAAACATCATGCTGAAAAATCAAGTTAAAGACTGCCATGCCAATAAAGCTTTTGAATTGAATTGATCCAGCATTCGTACCTCCTTCAGGAGAGCAGACAGAGGCGTCAGCATATCCTGTCTCACCATGTCCTCACACACTTCAGGGCCTCCGCAGGCGCTAAGATTCCTGTAGCACACACACAGATGAAAATTAAGGGTAATTTTATGAAATAAACCCTGAAGCAGAAGGGTCTCATATCAGAGAGCTGTGAAATAATGACAGTAAAAATGCTAAGCTGTTCATTAGACAAACTACTCCAGAGGGAAATAATGAAATTAAAATTTATATAATTACTAGGGGTGTGTGATATATATCGTCTGCTATAATATCGTAACTGTTGTTTTAACGAGGTGCGATTTGACATTATCAAGTATATCGCAAAATCCAAACAAAACACAACTACAGGGTGCTCGCATACATTACGAGATGCGCATTTAGAGTGCGTTCTTCCACTGCATGATTATAAAATGCATTTAGAATGATCACAAAGTTTAAGATATGGAGGAAGAAAATGTATATATCATTTCTTTTAGTTAATATCACACGAAAAGAGACTTTTTTTTCTTAAATAAGCATGATTACAAACGTGATATTAATTTTATACAACAGTCCAATAAACAATAAGTTAATATCAAGAGACTTACATTTTAGACACCATATTGCCTGTTTTTGCTTGTTAACAACCCAAAGGTCTTATTATTCTAATTGACTGATTAAATGTAAGAATTTGACTGAATGGCTTTTTAAAGGTAAAAATGCCCAGGTAAAAAATCTATTTGAACTTATTGGAAAAGCTTCATTTCTATCTTTGCTGTGAACTGACCACCACACAGAATATGAAGATTATCAAACAGTTTAAAAGTCAGCGGTCTACAGCAGTCCTTATGATATCAGCTCAATAACACTCGGCAAAATATAATCTAATTACCGTTATCAAAAAAAATACCAGAAAATATCGAGATTTCAAGATATTTTTTGTCAATATTGCACACCCCTAATACCTACTGCTTGTCTTATCTATGGTATAAATGCGGAGTCTGTGTGACAGAGTTTCTGTGTGTCTGGCATTGCCTTGGAGGTTGGATATCTACTACAGCTCAGGTTAACTATCTCAGTATCATCTGAGAGTGTGTGAGCGTGTGTGTGTGTACCTGAGTGCTCCAGCTGCAGTCTCTCTGACCGCCAGGCTGCGGTCCAACAGTAAAGGTCCAATTTTCCTGACTGCATCTCTCTGGAGGAATCCTGGGATCGTCTGACTCTGCTGTACAACACGAGAGATACTGGCGCACGCGTACTCTCGCACATCAGCTGATGGACTCTGCAACTAAACACACACATACAGAAGGAGAGTCACGTGCTAATAGAGATGTATTTGAACCCCTCTTTGGAAAACTGGCTGGTTCAGAGTTGAAGATCCGAATCCCACGTGCTTGACAGCTGCATCAGTTCGTTCAGCCGTAAAGGTCTGCTGACTCGCTTCATTTATTCAACATCCCATCAGTGAAAGGGCTGACAGTCATTACATACGCCATATTTAGCTGTTACGCTAATATTGTTTTTATCACAGTATTTTCAGATATTCAGATTCATAAACATAATATAGTACAAGTCTGTGGAGTTGTCACAGCGGTGGCAGCTTACTTTATCGAGCAGCTCCGCCGCCGGAGAGTCTTCATCTTCTGATTCTTCAACAGTCTGTTTAACAGGAGTGGCTGAAAGACCATCGGGAGAAAACGATGGCCGTTTGAATTTGTTGTTTTTAGTCTTTCCCATGTTTTTAATGTGTCTGGACTGCACTTGAAGTTAAATACCAATTTCGATCTGTTTTAAAACTCCGGCAGACTCACAACACGAGCGACCATGTGGACGTTAGCCACTGCCGTAAAGCGTGAGAGACAGTCGTAATAAAAGTGTCGTCGAAAGAATGGGAGCGCCACCATGTGGGTCCAAAGATACACTGCATTTGAATGCGGGTCTGATATAAATCGTATTACCCTGCATGGGAGATATTGGATGTCAAATGGTCAGTATCCAGTCATCTGTTTTCTCTATCTGAAGTTCCACCACAAAATAAGCCATAAATCAGAAGCAAGCGTATTTGATCTTGTTACAGATAAACTCCTTCAGGAGAGCCCATGTCTAATCTTTAATAGTATTAAGAGTGAATCTTCCCATATGGTGTTTGAGATGTGCCTTTACTCCGTCTTCTGCATCCTCTTTAAGGAACCTGGGAATCTGAGGAGGGAGTTTCATCTTTTTTTGCCATCATTTTCTCTCAAGCAAAACGTAAAATAGTATTTAATTAATTTAAAATATATATTTTTATTTTTTTATTTGTTTCTTTGTTTGCTGTTTTTGGATGATTACACCAATTACACCATGTCTATTTGTTATTTGTGTTCACTGAAAAATTATTTGTGTTCACTGAAAAATAATGAAAAATATCCTTCAAATTTTGAGGTTAGCAGCCTGCAAAATGTTTTTGAAAGAAGATTTTTATGCTCACCCAGGGCCGGATTATCCATAGACGGGATTGGGCGAGTGCCCTGGGGCACCAGCCAATAGGGGGGCACCAAGTGATTAAGATAATGACTAGACCTTTAAAATATTTTTCATGTTTTGTAAATATATTATTTTGCTGGAAGAGATGCAGATACATACAAAATGAACTAATGATACAATATATACATAAAGAATTGGATTGGGTCAGGTCGCAGTTTTGCCCCCTCCCCCTGTCAGAGTGGATATAGGCAGCATCGCGGTTGTGCGAAACGTAAATTACAAAAAGAGAAAATATCATGACACATATCCAGGGCTCTACAATGCGACCATTTTAGTCACATTTGCGACTGAAAAGTACTGCGTGCGACTATCAAAAAATATTTAGGAGCACCTTATTGCGACTAACCAGATCAGGATATTTGAGCTCAGGGGAGCTTCAAAGATGTCTACTTACGTGTTTTTGCAGCTTTGAGTAATGTATCGCAGACATATTATTCAGAAAACACTCACTGCTCAAAATACTGGAGTTTTGTTCATTGCTGAGCTATGCAAGTTCACAAATCCTCTCGTTATAACAAACAAAGTGTAGACAGGGTGTAAATAAGAGATTAGTTGTGCAGTGTAGAGTTTCATTGATTATGAAATTGAGGAGCTTTGTGAGATCGCGATGAACTGGAGTGAGTGACAGCTTTTAAATATTATTAAGAGAGTTTGCAAATGTGATATTAAATTAATACAACAGTTCAATAAACAATACGTTAAGTAACATACATTGTATGACTTTAACAATATTGCCTGACTTTGCTCTACTTCTTCAACGAAAATAGTTTCAAACAGTCACAGTTGAACCGATGCGCATCTCCAAGCAGTGTTTCATTAATGAACGAATCAGCGTTTTTAAATGAATCTAGTGAGTCAGTGATTCAATTACACATTTATAGACAGTCACTTGCTTTGTTCCTGAATGAATCAGCCGTTCAAACAAATCAACTGAATGAATGATTCAGTGATAAAATCAGTGACTTACCGCCACCTGCTGGCAGTTTTATTTTTAAAGTGTTATTTCAGTTATTTAAATCATTTCAATCAAACAATAGTTCTGTATTCAAAATTTTATATTTAAAACATTAATCTCACAACGTTGTTATGAATTTAAAACATCCATGCCACCTCCGAGCCTCTCCAAATGTCTGTAAATTTACCTACATGCCACTTTTGTGTTCTTCTGTGCCACCTTTGTAGTGGAAACCAATTTATGTTAATGCTGATTTCTTTTGATTGGTAACTTATTCTTCTTATTCTACCTGTTCTTCTATTTTTTTTAATTGTTTTTTTAATTTATTTATTTTTTTTAGAAATTTTGGAAAAGCTTATAAATATAGATTTTTGACATAATGACATTAGAAAAAAATGCCCCTGTAAATCACTTTAAGGAGTCAAATATTACCTATTACCTTGTGATGGGAAGGCTAATTTTTGTTATTGATCAGAATGTGCTCCTGAAATTTTGACAGTGCTCTTAAATACTTTAAATGTGGTCATCCTAGGGCACTACACTGCGTTAATGTGGGCCTGTGCTCACCAAGGCTGTATTTATTTCATTAAAAATATGTTGTGAAACATTATTACCATTTAACATATCTATTTTCTAGCCTATTTTAATATATCCTAAAATGTCATTTATTCCTGTGATGTGAACTTTCAGGAGCCATTACTCCAGTCTTCAGAGTCACATGATCCTTCAGAAATCATTCTAATGTAATGATTTGGTGCCCAAGAAACATTTCTTACTATTAGTAATGTTGAAACCAGTTGTGCTGCTTATTATTTTTGTGGAACTCAGCATGCTTTGATGAATATAAAGTAAAAAAAAAAAAAAAAAACAGCATTTATTTGAAATGTCTTTAATTTACTATAGCATATTTAATGCATCCCCTCTAAATTAATTTCCTTTGAAAAAGGACTTTATAACTGTAGTGCAAGCAATCAAGTAGTTTAGCTTAGATCAAGAAAAATAGCAAATGAATCTGCACAGACATTTTAAAAGCCTTTAGAAGTTCTCAGTTTTAACACTTTTATTTTAATTTTACTTTCTGTCTTTCTTTCTTTCTTTCTGTCTTTCTTTCTTTCTTTCTCAATAGAGTAAGTTTTGGCTGTAGAGCTTGTTTGACCTGTCCTAACCCTGTGCAGTGTGTCGAATGAGAGCTAGAGACCCTGGGTCTTCCTTTCCAAATCCCCTACTGCAAGTCAGCGCGTGGCAACCCTCCCCAACAACTGTCCTGAGAGGACCTATAATTCATCCCAATTCAGCATGTTTCAAAATCACATACAGCTAGCAGATCAGAGAGGATTTCAACATTATGGGTCTGAAACAATTTACAAGTAAAAAAAAAAAAAAAAAAAAAGTACATCTCAAAACACACACACATTTCTCTTTCTGTCGACAATACAATGAATAAACTGAATAAATCAAGTGTGTAAAGGTTAATTCCTGTTCCTCTAGCACAGCGTCTGCCGTCCTTGCATCATTTCACTGATAGCGGCTCCATATCTACAAAGAACGAAGGAACTCATAAACTCTTTATCTACCACACATACACATCCTAAAGTCTTACATGTTCTAAAATGCATTTTTTATTCAACCGAAATATATTTATTTTATTCAACCAACATACACCATACATACACACTCTCATTGCAGTGCTGAAGAAACTCAAGAACTCCTCAAAGAACATACAGATGAACGCAAACTTCTCGGCCTCACCACTAGATGGAAGTGTTGTTCTATGTTTCTACGCCAGCCTTGTCCCAAATCTCTCCAGAGCAATTTCACACTTTTTCAGATCATGTTTGTGTGGATAAACAGTGCAGCATAATGATGAAATACATCTGCTGGGTGAAATATCCATCAGCGCCTGGGCCAAAGGAGAGCTGGACCGTAGTGAGAGGCTGCTGTGATAGGCATTGGACATTTGGCCATTTTGAGGTGAATGATCTATGAGCACAGTTTTTCTTTAGAGTAAAACAAATAGAACACACATTCCTGCAGCAAGCACACTTAGTTATATGGTTTACCATTGTTCACCCAGCCTTAAAACACAAGCCATTTCAGCAAGAAGTAAAACTCACTCTTGAATGCAGATTTAAGTGTTTCAGAAGAATCTGGTACTTTTTAAATTTATCTTAATTTCAGAATATAAATGCCAGAAGACATTTTAATCTATAGCAGAACTTTGTTTGTTGTGTGTTAGACGGTATCTACAAATCCTCACAATGTGAGAATAGCAAGCACAAGACAGCAGGAGATTATTTCTGCTTTTTCTAACGGATGTTCACAATCTCACAGAGCAAAATGAAGAGAGGAACCCTCCAAAAAACTCTTGACTTCATGTGATTTCTTGTTTACTAGTTCTGGTCAAGGAGTCCATTTCAACTGATTTCAATTCAGTATATAGTAGTTCAGGAATTCAGTTCAATATATCCAATAAAATCTCTTTCTGTTCTGTATACAAGAGCATCCAAAACCATATTTTTCATATTTTTACACCCATGTTTCGCTTTTTATTATTATTTATTCATGTTCGTTGAAATATTGATCTATCCTCAGTGCATCTGTTCTCTGTTCTCTTCTGAATTGTTATAGAGGACATGTCTGCATGTTTATACCTCATGACAAGCTCATCATCTCATTGCCTTATGAGACAGTAACCTCTACACTAAAGCCACATCTTCACCCACATAAGCACTCTAACAGACTCAGAACACAGAATTAGTCCCATGCTGCTGTATAATGCTACAATAGAGCATTTCGATCCAAGATAGAGAATGAGAGAGGCAGAAGGATGAATAAACTGACTGGTGTTATGTAAAATGGAGAAAGGAAGCTCTTTAGGTCAAAATAAGTGGGTGATGTTTGTCCCTGATGTCAGGAAAACCACATAATGAAATTTAATTACAGTATATAGACAATCTGCCCCCCACAGCCCTCCTCCGCTGGGTGAGACTGAGAAACAACAGGAACACCAACCATTTTCTTACTACAGACAAACTCATATTAAAGAGAATCAGTGTATTTATTTTCCAGGGAATAATGAGAGGGAGAAAGAGCGGCCATATGAGCAGATGAGGTATAATTGTTATAATTTTTCGTGTGATCTTTATCCATCAGCTGTTGCCCTGAAGGCTTCAATCTGACCTCGTAAGCCAAGCAAAAAACACACACACTCCAGCTGCAGAAACAATGAGAGAAGAATAACTACAGCACAAATCTGGACAGAGGGAGCGGGTCCAAATACTTTTCTTCACCTCTCTTCTCTTTGAATCAGGCCTGATCATGGCCCTCGGTGTAGGAGGGAACTGTGATGTCATGCTAAAATGTGGATCACTCATGCAAGAACAACCTGATCAGACAGGTTAAGTCTTGGTTTATGGAAAATGACTGCCTTGATTCATATGAGTGGCTTTCCAGAGAAAAACAATGAATAAAAGGAGCCAATAAAATCTCTGTATGAGAATAATGAATCATTTTGCCCGAACTAATTGTAGAATAGAGTATTACTAGAAGGAAACAATATTTCCCTGATAGTGTAATAACAACCTCTCCTAACTGTAAGGTACTTTGCTTTGACGACACTCAGTTCTCAGTAATTTGCATAAATGAAGTGCTTTGAGGGTAAATACATAGTTATACAACTAGACTCAAGCCATTAGCAAAACACCTACAGCTGTGTGACTTATCTAAACCTCAGTGATCCTTGAGAAGTGTCTGTGCTTGTATCAGAGGCCTAATAGTAATGCTGCACCATGAACCTTAACATGGCCATTACATTAATTAAAACATTTCTAAATGTCACTTTAATGAGTACAAAGAGGTAGCATTGCTGTGGTACCAGCAAACAATTTTGTCAGGGATGGCACTGTGTTTCTCTGTGACAAGACAATACAGAATCCATCAGTACATGATTGAGGGGACTCTGGCCACATGATAGCAACACCTTCAAACAGATTAGCATTAGCTGTGTTTTTCATTTTAAGGGGCGATTTAAGAAACCTAAAGTCCTAAATGTGCCGAAGGTGCTAGCATTAGCACTAAGAGTGATACCTATACATTACAGGCAGCTACATAAAGTCATTTCACATGTGGAGAGCATGATAAGCCCCTAAGGAATGGTATTATGTAAATTCACAGTGAATTTGTATTTGTATGTGTAGTATAGCCTTTTGAAATCTGTTACATTTTTGACACACACTCAGAAGTCATTTAGAGGCTGAATAAACAATAGTTTACAAAGATACACAAGAGCATGCAATGCAGTGTGTGTCTGAGAAAAGGAAGTTTAGTGACTGTAGTAATTTTACGTTTGTATGCGTCACTGAATAGCTTGAGAAAGTTTTAAGTCACTGAATCAAGTGAACACGGAACTCCATTTCTGATTAGCTAATCCTGAAGTCTTTTCTGTGGTCTGAGTCCAGTTTACACATTTCAGCTGGCTAAAACTAGTTCAGCTATTTTATGCAACTGTATTTCTCTCTCTATACCTGAACATTCATAACTTTGAATTGCTTACTGTTCTGACAAAACATCTTCACCATTGTGCCCACACAAGCACTATAACAGGTTCAAAACACATCTCATTGTGTATTCAAATATGGACAAACATGAACTTGACAGCATCTAAAATGTATTTACATACTTGCAGCTTTAGAATCAAAACAAATCTTTAATATTACTTGCTGTAGAGGTGTAGTAAGTCACGGTCTGTGAGTATGATGCTTCAGTGAGCATGAGATATGAAACACTTGCACACTGCTCCAACAGTAACACTCTGATGACAGACACATAATGCTAGCTTTGTACCAAATCCTGGGATCAGTCAGTAGAATGATCACTAGGAAGTGCTAATCCCTCTATAGTGACTCTATATTGTTCATGCTTAATATTATATCAAGCATTATCACATAATGATATGCAATACAGTTATGCATAACATATGTATGAAAAGAAAAAAAGGGAAAAACTATTTGTTCTTGTACCATGCAATGAACCTGTTGAACCTACACCTGAGAATGACAACATATTTCATGCATTGTCTTGTTCACGTTGCTCTCGGGTTCTGCCAGCTTGAACTGTGACAACAATCACTGCCCCTCCAATCACTTCACATGGAAATCGACATGTTGCTTACGAATGATGTGTTTTTGTATTTACCACCATTACTTTGCCCCGATGATGGTCATAAATATGAAGTATGCGCGGAAGTGTCACATGATTGAAACAGATGAATAACTGGATTAAATCAATGTATTGAATTTCAGTCAGTGGCACCCTGTGGTGAATATTTGTGTGCCGCGAATCACCCACACTGTGCCTTTGATGTCACATTCAAGATACTGCATTTGCACACAAGTATGTGAAATATCGCATTTTGGTCTCTCTACTTTCTGGGTTATGAGTAGGCCTATATTTATGAACACTACTCACTAATTGGACACACCCATTTAAGTTCTTGCGCATAGAGAACATAAGTTGAAACTGATTGGGTGAAAGGCTGCAAGATGGTGTTTAAATCCCACCAGGGCAAAAAGTGTTGTCTCATTTTTAACTCCCAAAAGATGGATCTATGACTTACTGACTGTATTAATCGCTTTCTCTGATGCAGAACAATGCGTAGGGGTGGAAATAATGTGTCAGAGACAGAGTTAACGTCAATGCCACAGCAAACCTTGCAACCCAGAGACCTCCTGATCTCTTCCCGGGTGCCCAGTGAGTGGGGGGTTAAGAGAGGGTGGGGTGTCAGCCTCACAAGCGTAATGATTGGCTGAAAGGGCTGCAGTCAGCTAGCCTATCGTGTGAGCTCTCCGGGCGGTTATCCAGTGTTTGGCCCGGAGGGTGTGGGTTTGACATTCTCTGGCAGAAGCTCAGCTGGACTTTAAACTCTCAGAGTTGGTGCACAAGACTTCTTTAGCACAATGTTATAGCTGTTTGTCCTAATAATGTAAATCTTTGGTGGGATATGAATAAATGCACTCTGTAACCCTAAGATACTATTTCTACCTGATCCAAACTTTAAATTTACTTTTGTTTGGGAACAATGTATTCAGGTTGATTCAGTGATGCTAATATAATATAATATTTTGGATTTGAATAAAATCAGTTCATTTAAATGTTACCACATGAAGCACATTTTTCCTCAGTTGTGCCTCCACTGTACAGTACTTTGGACCATATGCATCTGAGCTGTTATCTGAGCCAGATCTGATCTGAATCAGATTTCGTCATATATTCATTAAAGCTCTCTCTGACCGCGTCCAGTTTCTTACAGCTTAAGCTATTGGCAGTATTCAAAGCATCATTCTAAATATTATCACTTATAAAAGTCTGCATCTATACACATTATGGTCTCAATGATTTTTATTAGGATTCCTAAACCCTCAATGCTTCATTCTCTTGAACAACTAAAACACGCAGTAATTCAGAGGGAGACATTTTTACAGGCCCCTTTGTTTCTGAGAGCTAGTTTGGGTTGTTAGAGGAATATTCCAAACGCTGCTTTCCAAAATCACTCTGCAGATGACACAGATTTATTTCCTCTTACTGCAGCAAAGAAACATGAGAGTTCACTGACCTCTGCTGAATTAAGGCAAAAATCTTCACGTCTTCTAAAGGGCAAAATCAGGTGACTGGCATTAGCGCTAACATTTCATTGTGTGAACACTGTTATTGAACATACTGATTTGTCATTAATTATTATTTTGAAGGGTGAACTCAAACATTGTTACAATTATTTTTTGCTGTATCGAATACAGATTTTTTTTCTTTTCATTTGTCTTTTTGTTCTTTAAAATGGGGATGTAGGGAATTCATCACAATAATTACTAATGTTCTCTGGACTGATCCTTCAATGAACTTCAAAGGATAAATATTAACATGAGCAAACAAAGCCAGATGACCCGTACTGGCCCTGACGGCTATTTTGGATGTGTGGTGAGGAGATAAACCAACATCATGGCCAGAGACTTTTGAAGTACTTTCCTCAATAATTATTTTCTCCTTTTTTAAATTGACAAAAAACTTAACACTGAACAGATACAAAACCGTTCAGGCTCTGGTTTTGGTATTCTGGGGGGATAAACAAGTCGATTACATCGTCATTCCAAAATTTAAAACATAAAAAAGAATGTCACAAATCCAAAAATTCTCACAGAACTGTTGTTCACAGAGCTGACCATAAAACATACTCAAATAAATCAAGTAGAACAGAGCTTCCTGTAGATCAGTAAGGATCCAGTCCAGAATGTACTTATTATCAATGAATGAGTGCAGCTATATGTAACGAGATTGAGTGTATGGCATGTTTGCTGAATCAGCGCTTTGTGTGTTCACGTCCCCTGCCAAAAGCAGAGCCTGGTTCTCACATGCTCTGGTTCATAAGGCCATTCTGCACATCCCACACAGAGCTCGCTATTGTAGGAGGATCCCATCATAAGTCCCTAATGGATCTTATCACTTCTCCGATGTAGGACTGGAAGGGGGGTTAGGGATACGGTATCCTCCCTTCATTGCTGTCGTAGTAGCTGCGGTTACAACTGCCTGTTGAGGAATGGGATAGAATGGATTTGGGATGAATGGGATGAATTTGTAATTAAAGTTTTAATGCATGTAAACTAATTTACATATTAAACAATTAATATAAAATATAATTTTTAATAAAAAATGTTATTTTAGTAATTATTATCACATTTTAAATAAATGTAAAAAGTAATATATGCTAAAAAAAAGTATCTAATGTCAAAGCACATATGTTTAGGTGCATTTTGGAAATTATATTTGCATATCGGTGTTTCCATTCAGAAATTTTCATGTAAAATGAATATGTCATTGGAAAATAGGCTTATGAAGATATCCTTTTTGCATATTTGCAAAACATGCATTAACTGTAAAGTGTTTTAATCATCTTGCACCAGCTGTAAAATGCAATAAGGATTACTTTCTCTCAGAGAAGTGAAAGCCATTTAAAGCAGTCTTGAATCAAGTCTACAGTCGGTCATAAATATGTGTAAGCTAACCTTTGCACAGCATTCTTAATGTTTCTCATGTCACCTTTCACCCTGATGAGCAGCTGCCCCATGCGCACCAGACAGAATCAGCAGAAATGCCACACTGAGACTGAAGAAGTGATTATATGGAGCTGTTCGCTCAGGGTTTATATAACTGTGACTGTAATAAGATCAGCACCAAATGGTACACACACCACTGTGATGATGCAGGAGCACATGCTCCATAAGAGGATCTACTTCCTGTAGAGACAAATAAACACATGCACATAATGTCCAGCGGCATGTGGAATAAGTCTTGTGTTTATGTGTATGTCTGTACAATAATGGAGACAGTCCCTCTACCCCCGAATCATGAGACTAGCCATGCATGCTGTCTGTCTCTTTCTTTCTCTCCTGTCTTTCTCTGACTGAAAGAGGAAGTGCAGACCACTTCCCAGTGTAGCATGCAGGGTTGTGCTGATTCACGAGTCCACTAAGCAACCAAAAACTTTCCATCCACAAACTGTGATGACACATCCAAATTATTCAAATAAAAAACAGAAAGCATTTTTTTTAAATCACTGTGAACAATATATGTTAGTGTACAACAGTGGTTCTCAGCCTCCCTCTACTGTATATGCAGGTCCTGTAGTGCTCCCATCAAATAAAATGTAGTATAATTGTCTTTCCTGAATGATAATGTTGATTTGATTTGATTTGATTTGACTGGACAGTTATCATTAGGCTATATCATTATAATTACATAATTACATAGTTACATATAAGTACATCATTACATGTTTTGTTTTGTTTTGTTTTTTGCTCTCCCAGAAATAAATAAATAAATAAAATGAAAACGTAAAATTTACATTTACATTTTAATTTTTTAAAATTTAAATATAAATGTTTATATTTTTAATGATCTGCATATAATTATATACAGTGTGTGTGTATATATATATATTACAGATTATTACAAATTGTTTATTATCTTTCATAATAAAACTTACAACATGCATTTAGAAAATAAATAGGGTGAACTTTAATTTTATGCTGACTTTATATAAAGAGGCAGATGTCACCAACAGTAAATGAATGCCGAGTTTTTCCGAGAATTTTCAACTTCACATGCTTGTTTTACTTCTGAAAAGAGGAAAGCCATTTGTTTTACTGAACATCCCAATCATTCATACGCAGCAACATTGGCTCAACGGGTTTGAGTTTGGGACTAACAATTTTGCTAACCAATGGCAGACAGAGAGAATCTTCTGGAAACTTTGATTTGGTGATGCTAACAGTGTGGAAATGACTTGATTTGACACAGTACAGCTCATGCTTCTAGTGTTTTGTTTATACATCTAAAACTACAAGCAAATTATTGTGTTACTTTTCGACAAGGTGTAAAAGAGCTAAAGACGATATTTACGGCATTGCAAAATCTTATAGTGTTAGCCATCATGACTAGCCTCTGGTTTTCAACCTCTGATAAGAAGTTTAATGGATGGCAGTGTGTTTGTGTCTATTCCCATGAGTTTAAAAGCTGATAGCACCATTTCACCAACTTGGCCCTGATGGAGTCCAGAGTTGTACTTCGCTGCTATGAGACTGACATGAAATACAGTAAAATCCCCAAAGCGCTCAAAACCTGAAGCATATGCATGTGTCCAAAACTGTTGCTGCAACTCTTTGACAACAATTACGGCCACCCAAATATGTTAAAGGTTTTGCTTTGAAATGTATATGAAGGCTGTCTAACATTCCTCTGCTGTCTCTTCTTCACACATCGTTGCGAACATGTTTTCCTACTGCTACATGTTGCAGTGGATAAACCATCAGATCACATTACAGATCTGTGGTTTGGTTTGTAATAATCTCTCGGTTTACATGATGTGCATAACAAAAATACTTTGGTTGAACCATAATTATCCATTCGAGTCTCTTTGGAAACAAATAACTCCAGAGCACGCCTCAGTGCTCAAATCAAAATGTTTAATCTCTTTTGGAGTGACATAATCAATAAAAACAAAACATAGTGTATGTTCTACCACACTTATAAAGAAACCAGAAGCACATTGATGTTAGATACAAAGCCCATGTACTCTCATTATGCTGTCAAGACATAAAGATGAATGGTAGTTAATGGGTGACGCTTTGCTGTATTAATTAAAAGCTTGGTCTGAGTATTCAAACTGAGGTATCAATGTTTATGCACCCTTTACACGAGAGCTTACAGAAACTGTGGCATCACTAGGCATGTTGTCATATGCTTGTGTTTGTATGGACAGATGAACAAAACACAGGCACATAACATGCTTTCAAATTAAAAGTGATTAAGTGTATTCTTTTGATACCACATGGATTTCAGATGGTTTTTTAATGTTAAAGTGCATTTTAATGGTTTCCTGAACTTTTTTTGGCCTTATGTTATAGGCCTACTTTAATTCACTCTTTCATTCAGTTAACATACGATCACTTTTAAAGTGATAAATGTATGGAATATATGTTAGTGATTGTCTTGGTTAACTGCCAAAACTAAGCAATAATGCCTTGCAACATTCAATCCAGGAACATATACAACTGTCTTGGGTTTTGAAACATTGGCATGTTGTCACTCAGCCTGTGAAAGGTGATTTTGAAAGCGTAGAAACTGTCTTTGAATTATCAATACTTGGTGTTAAGGCACTTATAATCTACAAAAATCAGAAACGGACATCAACAGGAACCAGTGTTATTATTGTATCATTAAGATATAGTTTTTATTAACATTTTGAATTAGTTTTTGTTTACATAATTTCTGTTATCATTTTAAAGTTTTTAATTCTTATTTCGGTTTTAGTTTAAGTTGTTTTAGTACATTAAGTTAAACTAAATAAAAATGAGAAAATTTGCTTTGGCAACCAGCTGAAATTTTAACTTCTGTACATTTAAATATATTAGAAACACCTGCAAAACATATCTCAAACAAAGTCTCTGCTAACACCAGTACACTTCAAACCCTGAACAAATGGGAAATTGTGGTCTATTAGACAATCCAGTAAACTAGGGCGTGTTATGTCATTGTGTTGTAGTGCACCGAGATGCCCTTCAAATCTTCATCAAAGTATCACCAAGTCCCTAAGACTCTTAGCATCTGTGCTTACCCACTGTACAACACCTACTTTGTGCCATGTGCAGTCGCAGGAATGCCTGGCACCAGATCGGGTCAGCACATACTGTAAGCGGGTCGAGGCGCAATCGAAGAAAGAACTTTGCCCTTCCCCTCCCTTTCTCGTCAACCGATGGAAAATCCAGCCCAATCCAAATCCAATTGTTTGCAGTGATCAAAAGCCGCTGTCATGGAATGAAGTTCACAAGCTTTCCTTGAGGACAAATGACATGAGAAAAAGAAAATGTGTTCTGACAGGCTGATACAATGGCAAACTTGGCAGCAAAAGGCTGCCATTAATTTTATAGTACTCATATATCCACTAAAAGTGTGCGTGCGTGTGTGTGTGTCTTGTAATGCAGAAGTGATTAAGGCAGATTGTTAACATGCCTTTGCCTAACTTTGATTAACTCTTTAATTCAAGTAAAGTGAATCACATATAACAAGCACTAAAAATGTATTAAACCAGCATATCCAGAGGAAACACTTCAGCTCTGACTTTTTCATTATTAGAAAGCAGTGGCATCTGTACAGACAAGCTCTTGATTATAGAGCAGTGCATCAGAAATGCTGACACACCAAAACACACAGTGCATACTTCTTAGTGCAGATCCCAGAGGGGTCCATAAACAAGTACATATGCCTTAAAGGGATAGTTCACACAAACACACACACACACACACACAAAAATAAATAAATAAAAATCTATCATCATTTTCTCACCCTTACACTGTTTCAAACCTGTAAGGCTTTCTTTCTTACATGGAACACAGGCGTAGATATTTTAGCACTGTGCGTTTATAAATGCTGTAAAATTAATATTGTTGCTCATGGTTAGATCATGATATCTAATGCATTAACTGATGCAACACTGTAAAAAATCCAACTTTCAAAAAGTTCTACTAACCAATGTAAAAAAGTAGCCTGAACAAATAATTTTTAGTAGGAGAAGTCAGTTTAATTTTTTGTGTGAACTGAACAAAAATACTCTAAACATGATGCTAGCAAAAGCTTTTTTTGATAAACTTACTTAGATAATTAAGTATTTGTTAACAACATATGCAAATGTTCTCCCAACTTTTCAAATTGAGTCATATGAGCAAACAATTTTACATTGAACAAAATTGCACAAGTTCCCAGCATGCATTACAGCTTGAAAACATTTTATGTTAATTATTATTAAAATATTATCATTGTTTTAAATTTTACTGGCTTAATTTATGCTCAGAGGTGTAAAAAGTACTCAAAAATTTTACTCAAGTGAAAGTAAAGATACTCAGTGAAAATTTTACTCAATTAAAAGTACAAGTATCTGGCCAAAAACATACTTGAGTAAAATTTAAAAAAGTACAACTTTAAATTGTACTCAAGTATTAAAAAAGTAGAAGTACTTTTTTTTTTTCTGACAGACATTCAGATGTTTTGTTAAAGGGAGAAAAATACATGTTTTTCAATTCAAATTTATTTGTATAGCGCTTTTCACGATACAAATCGTTGCAAAGCAGCTTTACAGAAAATCTAAGTTTCTACATTATATTTAGGAGTAGGTTATTGGTGGTACAGTAAAAATCATGCAGTTAAATTATTTATATATATATATATATATATATATATATATATATATATATATATATATATATAATGACTTTCATTTATTAGATGAACACACAAACTAAGATCTAAATCATCTAAACTAAATCATCCTTTTTTCGTATAACAAGTATGGGATGTCCAAAAATGACACTTCAAGAACTACACAAAGTGAATATGACAGTAACTCATACAACCCGTGTTAATGAATCAGTGTCTTCTTAAGTGAAACAATGAAAATTACAAATACTAATATTTTAAACTTGACCGTCGTGTTCACTTTGTGTGGTTTCTGAAGTGGTCCTGTTCCCTTGCATTATACGGACTATTAATCTTTATTTGTGTTCATCTGAAGAAAGAAAGTCATAAACATCTGGGGAGACATGAGAATCTTAATTTTTGGGTGAAATATCACTTTTAATAACAATGTGATGCAGAGGTTAGAAACATATTCCAGACAGAATGCAAGAATGGGTGAATTAATGAAGAGAGTCATAGAATTAAAACCTACAGTATTAACGTTTTGAAAGGCCACTTTTTTCGTGTTGTCTACGTCACTGTCTAAAAGGATAATTAATCTTTTAATTGTTTATTTGGGGAATTTTTTGTGGGGGCTTTTTCTCAGGAAATATTGCTACATAATTATTTGCGACTAATTATATGAATTAATGAGCAAATCGTGTAATTATTAAGATTAAGAAAATATACAATGAGAGTCCAAATTCCTACTCAGTGCGTCATATAATGACATATTATTAATACAACTTATCCACTACCTGGTAAGAACGTCACTAAACATGAATTACAATTAAGTAAACGTACAATGTTCATTTAATCACTTTTTTGGAGATTTGTAACATTTAATAAAAAAAAAGAATTCCCACAAAAATATTAATTATATTTAAAAACAAAATGTATCAATTATTTTATTTGCTCTATCAAAACAAAGAATAATGAATAAACTTTTTGGGGGGGAAACGCAACTTTGCTACCTCAACATGCTTCCTCAGATTTGATGGTGAACTTTTGAACCCAGACATTTATCTGATGAAAGTCATAATTGAAGTAGAACTGTGTTTGATGCGTGAAAACAATGATCATTGCTTCTCACGTCAAGCACGCACGTTTGAGCTTCCGTTTCCCATATTCAATGTGTATAAGATAACATAAAAATGTAATGTACTTTTTAAGTTGAAATAAAATTGTAAGGAGTAAAAAGTACTGTTTTTTCTTCAGAAATGTAATCAAGTAAAAGTACAAGTAGTCAGTTTAAATTGTACTTGAATAAAGTAAAAATCCCCCAAAATAATACTTAAGTACAGTAATCAAGTAAACTTACTCAAGTATTTTACACCTCTGTTTATGTTGCTGCTGTCACTGTCAGTTAGCTCTCATGTGGATCAGAGTTCATATTTTACTGATTTATAATTTGTTGATCCTCACCACGATTGAGAATCGTGTGCTGAGGTACTGTATATGTGACCCTGGACCACAAAACCAGTCTTAAGTCGCTGGGTATATTTGTAGCAATAGCCAAAAATACATTGTATGGTCAAAATTATCGATTTTTCTTTTATGCCAAAAATCATTAGGATATTAAGTAAAGATCATGTTCCATGAAGATATTTTGTAAATTTCTTACCGTAAATGTATCAAAACTTAATTTTTGATTAGTAATACGCATTGCTAAGAACTTCATTTAGACAATTTTAAAGGTGATTTTCTCAATAATGATTTTTTGCACCATCAGATTCCAGATTTTAAAATAGTTGTATTTCGGCCAAATATTGTCTAACAAACCATACATCAATGGAAAGCTTATTCATTCAGCTTTCAGATGATGTATAAATCTCAATTTTTAAAAATTGACACTTAAGACCGTTTTTTTCGTCCAGGGTCACATATGTGCCTCTCATTGCATCTTATTTAATGCATTTGTCTATCAGCATAAAGGTTTGCCTTTAGTCTTAAGAGGCAAATACTGCCCATATTATGTAGAAGGCTTTGAAAATAAACAAAAAATCTAAAAGAAAGAGGATTGTTAAAAAAGATTAACATTGCTAAATGCTAAAAAAAAATCTTTGGTTGTTCTGACAGATCTTTTATCACTCAGTAGACTGACATTTCTTCGTTAGATGAACTAAAGTTTTTAAGTTGTAGCTTGCTAGTTGAGTTAACTTAACAAGTTGACTGCGATAGGTTGCCTTATTTTTTTGAGTTAGGTCAACTTTTTTTTTTTTTTTACAGTGAAATGAATTTAACCTCATTATTGTAAAGTGTTACTGCATCAGTCTTTTCGCCTTTTTTCTGCCTGGTCTCTGTGTGTTTGTGTATAGGCCAGAGGCGTCCATGCTCTTGCGTGTTTCTGAGTCAGTGTGAGCAGTGCAAGATTGCTGATCTCACTCAGAGATTTCCTCTTAGATGTCTCACAGGTCAACCGAACTATGACCATCGATGACCTGTGTCTCTTTTACAAAGTAATGATATGCCTACATATATGTTTTTGTGTTTGCAAACATGTTTCATCGTTCCCCTCTACCTTATCTAATAGTAATTGTAAATATCCCTCTTTTCTTTGTTATGTTTTCATGGAAGATGAAGTCCAGAACCATAAGGGAGGAGTTTATAGATATCTATATCTTAACCAGCAACATTCATCAGACAGAAACAGAAAGATAAGATGTATAAGTTAGGAAACAGAAGGCTGGGGATTAGGTTTGTTCACTCTGAATGTGATTATGTGATTAAGTTACAGTTATTTTGTAGAACAAGCAACAGTCAAGCTGCTATAAAACAAACTCTGCTGTTGATGACAGCCTCATGACCATGACACATTCTGTCCTGATGACGTCAGCAGGTCACTCCTCACCAAAAATCTACTGTTTACATGCTCAAGCTCAATATCTGATTATTAAACTGTGGGGGCATCATATCTGTTATGAGCTCATCCAATGCTGAATCTAATCTTCAGGCTACAAGAATGAAAAAATAAACATAAAACACTTACCTGAAGCCTTAACACTTACTGTATGTAACATCCATTTATTTTGAAAAGCAGAAGTTTTTCTTAGCAAATAAATACAGGAGAGCTGTATAAGAAAGAAAGAAAGAAAGAAAGAAAGATGTAGGTTGATGTAGATTTTAATTGTTAATTATTTAATTAGTTAGATTAGATTATTTTTTTCTTTTTATTATAGAAAGAGAGAGAAAGAAACACATACATCTATTAATATTATTATTATTAAAAATGTTTTAAGGTTTCATTGAAACAGTCATGAAAACTTTTACCATGCCTTTTATGTTTTAGTTTTCAAAACTGTAATTATTATCTAAACAAAGTTCAAAATAAACATGACCAATTTTAATATTTCCTTTGTGTTTTATTATTATTATTATTATTATTAAGTTTTGACATCATTTCCACAACAATAAAAATGTGGGCTTAGATGCGTGTTGTGTAAAGAAATCAAAAAATCAAGACATATTACAAGAGAACAGAACATTTTCTGGTGGTGTCATGTTCAGTTAATCTCAAATTATGTGAAAATAATTTTTTAATTGTGTGTATTTAGGATACTTAAAATGTTAGCTATTTAATCAGCCTCAGCTAGACAAATGTGTCAGACATTTTTAATTCAAAAATGTTAAACATGTTATTTCCCATTAGAATGCTATTAAAATACATACTGAAATTGATGGTGTGGAAAAATTACTATAACATTCATCAGTGATGGATGTATACAGACTGTTGGACATTGTTAGTGGAGAAACTGAACTAGTGAAAGTGTTACTTTCTAAAAGTCCAAAGTGCCTGTAATTGAAGAAATGTCCATTACTGAATTTTGAAATTTTGTCTTCGGCTTGTTTCTGTATATTTGAAAGGTTCATAATGAAATCACAACAACGCTGTAAAATCCCAGATCCCAAATCAATCCCAAAGCTGTCAATCATTAAGAATCTACATATTCACCCTGACATCTATATTACTGACAAACAGTGTAAGGAAGAAGGAGTGTGATGACCACATGAGCATCTGTGTCAGAGGATATTTTGGTATCAGATGACTTCATATTACCCATATGGTGTTTGGTCATACCCACATGCCGTGAATCCTGAGTTTGTTTATTCCATTGTGACACAGCATGTTCCCACTCGGGTGTCAGACTCACTCGGGACTTCAGACTGGAAGCTCCCATTTTCTAAAACATGACTGCACTTGATGAGCTGTGATTGCACTGTAAATGGTCTCCATGAGATGCTGGAATATCCTTTGGTTTACTGCATGCAGATGAAACAGGGGTGTGCAAGTGGCCTTCTGAAAAGAGGAAGCTAAGTCTGGAGGTTTATTTTAGTCTAGTACATTACAGTTGTATTTGACATTTGCACTGTTCCTGGATTAAAGGAGTCAATTAAATTATCATTTGCACGGCATCATCTATATAGTGCTTTGTTGGCTAGGATACATTTTCTCCACAATTTAGGAGCTCAATGAGAACATAATGAGCTCTATTCAAGGAAAACATTAGTGTCCTTCTGAACCTCTATCCACAGCTGGACAGTGTTAATGGGGAAAAATTTGTGGTTTGCATACAATATCATATTTCCGAATATTTGTTTTGCAGTATTTTGCAGTATTTTGCACTGTTGTACGGTGGCCGAGAGAGCTCAACACGCTGCAAATTAAGAAAACAACTTCATCAATTTGACAACACATGCGCTGCAAATGCTCACAACACAACCAAATAAAGAAACGCACTGCAAACAGAAAAAAAAAAACACCTGCAAATTAAAAAAACAACTTCATCAATTTGACAACACACGCGCTGCATATGCTCACAACACAATCAAACAAAGAAACACACTGCAAATGAAATTCTTTATTTGGTTGTGTTGTGAGCATTTGCAGCACCTGCTGTCAAATTGATGAAGATGTTTTCTTGATTTGCTAGTGCTTTTTCTATTTGCATGTGTTTTCTGAAGTTGCAGCGCATTGAGCTCTCTTGGCCACGGTACTGTTGATAATTGTTTCATCCAATTTTTAAAGGAGGACCTGTTTATTTCATCTCTTCAGAGAAAACAGCCCTGGTGGAATTACAGCTGGTGTGATTAAAGTGAAGTGTTGGTTCTTTTTGACTATTGTGTGTGTGTGCAGGACAATAGTGTCAAGAAAAGTGTATAAACACAAACGCACAACCACTATGGACAGCTTTTATATTCAATGCCAACCTCACTCACAGCATTTCACTGACATCCTGTAATGTCAGCCAATGATTACAGCTCTTAATCATTCCCTGCAAATCTACAAACACTCATAGTGTTCAGCATCAACACTCAATACACAAACATTGCCCAACACATAAAGCCTATCCATGCTCACAGCAGGCATCAGAACACACACAGTTATGTCTCAAACACAGAGCAGAACACACTGCTTACTCTCATACACCCCCACATACTGCCCTGATTATGAGACAATATGTTTATAAAATTACACACAATAAAAAATCAGCTGGATGTGTCACTCTGTGATGCACTGTTAACGCTCTCAAAGCAATGATGTCAGCACAATGTAACTATTATAAAACTTTAAATGATGAAAACTCCTTCTTGCTCAGCTATAGCCTGCTAAATTTCAATATAGAGATGAATGAATACTTTAATAGATTAATTAATACTGAATTGATCAAAAAATTACTTCTTGAGTTCACCCTAAATTAGTGCAACAGTGTAAACAGTGTAACTTAATGATCGGAACAGATGTATTTCTGCAGAACAGGAAATTGCTTCTCACTACTTTCAGAGAAAGTAACAGTGACAGATACAAATTCTCAAAACTAACTTTAAATTCTCAATACAATGAATGTTTCAAAGTGAGATAATACAGATAATATCTCTACTAAATGGGAAAACTGTTTCTCAGAATGAAAGTTTTTAAAATTACATGCAAAAAAAAATATTGTATAAGACAAAGAAACAAATAATAATTAATTTTATAAAATCAGTTTATACATTTTAGAAGACATCCTTTCATGAGAAATCAGCTTTTTTTTTTTTAAACTTTAAAAAAACTGACATTATGAAAACATACTGAAACTTTGAGCACTTTTTTTCATCTGAAGATATGGGCTATGAATAGAACACTATGATAATAGTTACAAGATGATAATTAAATTAAACATGCAATATGATGAGGTCATTTGACAAATGTTACTGTAACAAGAGACACAAGAATAATCCTAAAACAGGCATGGGTTGATCGACAGCGAACTTAATCCTGAGGGACAGACAGAGAGCTCAGTTTTAGATTCCCTGACGGAAACAGGCAAGACAGACAGTTCGAAATCAGACACATTAGTTGAGACTAGACCGACAGACATTTCACAAACAGCCACCATGGCTGGTTCAAAGCAGGACAAAAGTTCATAAATGGCCTCTGTAGCAATGACAGAACAGGCAAAGTGTTCACAGATGGCTTCCATAGCCGTGACAGGAAAAACAGGGAGTTTACAGACGGCCTCCGTAGCTGTGACTGGACAGGCAGAGAGTTCACAGATGGCCTTCATATTTAGATGGTAAAAGCATACAAATATACACCAAAGGACGCAGTCAAGCCTTTTTACTAATCTACACAAGTTGATGTCATATCTAATGATGTGTGTTGTGATATTTAATATGAAAATCAATGTAGCCTAATTTGGTAATATTAGATGTCTTTTTTCTTATTTAACCATAATCATGATATTGTAACTGTCGTGTCTTGTTAACTTTTCCGTGAACAGCCACACATAATTCATAACTGGGACTAATGAAATTCAATAATAATGGCAATCGCATTTATCAGTAAAGGCTCATATTTGAATGTGTTATTTTAATTTATGAAGAATTATAAGTGTGTGCATGATGTGATTTAGCCAATGCACATTTGTTCGAAAGCCAGAGTGATCACAGATGCAAGGCAAAAGTTAGGCTATTGTTTACAAAAAGAATGCACGTTATCTTTTTTTTCTGTTAATTATCATGTTGCGCTGCGTGATTTCAGCTGCTCGTGCTGACACCAGCGGTGGATCCTCCATGCTGGATGCCAGTCTGGGATACTGAAGAACTGACCTCGAAGATCTGGGTGCAACAGACAGGACGGGACGAGACTCTGAACGATCAGCTGTGATGTGACGTGACGTGACTCTGGACAAACAGCTGAGACATGACTTTTGTGATATTACCCTTTTAAGAGCTATGATTTAGGTGTTTGATTAAATGCGTGAAATGAATTAAAAAAAACCTTCTAAGATCTCCAGTGCTTGCGAATGCAATATGTCATATGTATATTGTGTTATTAAAGTTTTTCTTTTGAGAGACCATCATAAAATGAAATTCGGACACAGGTCGGATAAATGGTCGGAAATCTATAAATCTTTAAACTCAGTTTGGCAATTCAGTGACTAAAAACCATGAGGGATTTGTAGATGCCAAACCCCCTATTTCTCAATACAACAAAAATTTAAATTGTGTTGCAAGTACAGTTTCATGAAATGAAACTTTGTTTCAGTGCAAACAAAAACAGTTTAACCTATTCAAATAAACATCTTGGTACACCGGATGAAAACTGAATCCCCCAAGTCAAATGTGCTAAATTTGTGCCATACTGAATCATTTAGATGATTGAATTATGTTATCACTCCAAAAGCATAATTATTCATGTAGCAATCCGCTGAACCTGCAGTCATAGACTGGTTCCAGAATGCCAATTGACAGGTGCTGCTATTGGCAAACTGAAGAGCATAAAAAAAAGAAGTACTGCAGAATCTGCTGTTGCAATAAAAAACTGCAAGCACAAATAATCAATTCTGATTGAAATCCTCTCATGATAGCATAAACATTAAAGATTGTGAAACTGCACCGAACACTTCAAGTTCTTCATTAATTCTACATTAAAGCTGATTAAAATATTGATCAAACTACGGTCTTGACAACCAAAACGACAACATGGCAAATCAACATGACAAAGTGACTATAACCAAAAAATCATATAACCATTTTACACAAGCCATACACATTTAAAACTCTTTGAGGTAAAAAATGAATCATTTTAATTTGAGTCAGGATGCTGTTGCCAATTGAAACTGTCGATTTTTCATGTATAAAGCACTCATGGTTCTAAACTATGAACATTAATGAACCTTCCTGCTAATTATGATTAATTAACTTTTATTGCTTTCTAGAAGACAATGTAACAAAAAATAAAACTAAAAAAAGGTGCTGGAGAATTGCTGGGGGGCTGCATGAGGTTCATTGTTGACTCTCTGAGGTTCAAAACTCAACATAAAGAAACAGTGTTGAAAGAAAACTCCCTTTGGCTAACATACTCCTCCACATCCCCACTTCCGTTTCTCTCTATGTACATATTTTTCACTGCACTTCTGTCTTTTTCTCCCTCTTTCTCTTTACCTCTTTCTGCCCCCTCCCCACTTATAGTTTGAGTTATGCTTTTTAGACAGAATTATTATCTGAGCTCCAGAATGCAGAAAAGCAACAAATCACTCAGGGACTATTCTGTTCCCCCTGTGTCTCTGGGGAATGCGCTGGTAGCAATCAAATTAGTGCAACCCATTAAGAGATTTCACAGCTGTCAATGATGTATAGTGCAAAAAGTTCATTCTTTTCTCTCTGGACTCTTTCAGATGAGTTATTAAGTGAGTTTAGTGTAATATTGGACCCGTGTATGTGTGTGTGTATGAACACATATGTTTAGCTTCAGGGACTGTGCATATTTGTTTAGGGCTAACAAAACAAATATTTGTGATATCTCCACTATATGTAGAATACTGTATACACTGTAAAAAAAAAAAAAAAGTACTGGCCGCTCATTACAAAGGACATTATCCATTAATTTTATGGACATTTCCATTAACTCTAAAACACAATGCAGTCCAGTGTGCAATTCACACTGGTACAACTGGTACATATTTTTTAGAGTGCACATTTGGACAAAGCAAATAAGCTACAGTAATGGTTAAGGTGTAGGTCATAGAGGTCATAGAGTCTAGCGCACAGTTCCCCTTGAGGAAAATGATATTTATTATTATTATTATTATTATTTTCCCTGAGCTCCTTTAATTTTATTTTTTTCATAAGTCATTAGTTTTTTTTTAATATATATATATAATTTTCACACCATTAGAAATAAACGCTGCTTTTTTTGGCTTCTGTACCTTTAAGACTGGCACATTTGAGTTGCTAAGCTGTGCTATCAGTTGCTAAGTAGGTTAAAGGGTCACTGCCACATGTGCTACAACATACTGGCTTCTAGAAACTCCTCCTCATACATTTAAGTTTACCATTTCAGTATCAAATATAGAGTAAAGCTGTGTTAATGTATTAAATCTAGCCATCATAGAATGCCAAAGTAAATAAATACATACATATATTCCGTACAACTACTTTGAAACATTTATTGTGAAAAGAAAGAAAGAAAGAATTGAATTGAACTGAAAACATTTGTAGTGGTCAGAACAAAGGTACAGTTGATACAAAGATGTGATAAAGGTTTTGATTAATGCAGTGTTTGTGTGGTGGAATGATGGTCTTCCTGTCTTTCTGCAAGAGCTCATTTTAACTTAGACCTGTTAGACTGGTTAAGAATGGAAAGAGCATGAATTGATGTAGGAGGTTGGCAGATGTTTGGGGTGCATGAGGGTGTTCGGTTTTCATGTCATCACTTCAGTGGGAAAATAGCAGTGAGGAGAATAATGGCTCCTATTTCATCATTCTGACTTCAAGAAAAAACTTTTCTCTCTTATTCTGCTCTGACTTGTTTGTCCTGTTACATCACTAGCCTCTCTAGTACAACCCATCCATGCACTATGGTTTAGCGTTCCACTGAACCCTCTCTACTCACAGTTGATAAACACTTCCCAGACGAGACCACACACTCATCCACACCAGTTTACATCACTGATCACACACTTTAATCCATCATCTGACTGTGCTGTTCTACATTTCATTCAGTTTACTCATCAAATTCCATAAATCCTTCTAAAAAAACCCAAAAAACTCAATAACAGTATTTTTTTATATAATGTAGAAAAAAAATCAGCTTGTGTAATATTATCCATTACATTCTTCAAGGAACATTTGTCTTGGAATCGGCTGTTGCACTCCTTTATCACAAGAATAAACAGGGGAAAGTGTTTTTAAAACTGAAACATGCATTAAAAAGAGAAATGGTTACAGATGAAAGTAGTTGTTTTGCTAGGCTGTAAATGACTGTTCATGGACCAAAACCACCAAAATGCACATATATATACACTACCGTTCCAAAAATTGGTGTCTGTAATTTTTATTTATTTATTTTTAAGTCTCTTATGCTCAGCATTTATTTGATTAAAAATAAAGTAAAAGGAGTAATATAAAAAAATAAAATAAAAATTACAATTTAAAATGTCATTTATTCCTGTAAGGAGAAAGCAGCCATTACTCAGTCTATCACACAGTGTCAGAAATCATCTAATATGCTAAAGAAACTTTTCTTATTATTATCAAGGCTTATTACTTTTGTGGAAACCTTTTTTTTGTCAGGATTATTGGATTCATAGAATGTTCAAAAGAACAGCATTTATTTGAAATACATACATTTTTTGTGACATTATAAATGTCTTTACTGTCACTTTTGATTAATGTAATGTATCCTGGTAACACTTTACAATAAGGTGTCATTTATTAACATTAGTTAATGTATTAACTAACATGAACAAACAATGAACAATGCATTTATTACACTATTTATTAATATTTGTTAATGAAAATACAGTCGTTCATTGTTTATTCATGTTAGTTCAGAGTGCATTAACTAATGTTAACAAACACAACTTATGATTTTAATAATGCATTAGTAAATGCTGAAATTAACATTAACTAAGATTAATAAATGCTGTAGAAGTATTGTTCAATCTTAGTTTGTGTTTACTAATGTTGTTAACTAATGTTAACTAGCGAACCTTATTGTAAAGTGTTACCGTATCCTTGCTGAATTAAAGTACCCCTCTTAAACTACTGATTGTATTTTATTTATAGGCCTATTCTTTTTTTTCACAATGAAAAGAAAATGATAAAACTACCATGTTGTGTCATGCTTATTCGTCTAATATTTCAATATTTGTAATAATCTTTTGCCAAAGCATACAGTGACTAAAATCAAACAGTACATTCTGTGCTACAGCCGAATGATAAAGATATCTAGTCCTAAATTCTGAGCATGTCTCCACAGGAGGAAACAGAATAAAACCTGGAGAAGGTTGTTGGCTCAGCTGGCTATACTACACGTAAATTAGACATTTAACTGATAGAATTGAGTGTGTGTGTGTAAAATTAAAGATAGATCTGAAAGATCTGTGCTGACAGGTAAAGACAGAGGAGAGAGAGATGAAATATTAGTGCTGGCAGGGTGCTGCGTATTGAACATCTCTCTGTCTTTCTTACAGAAAAAAAGAACAACACATAGCATTCCCTCTTGAAGACAATTTAATAATTCAGTTTCAAGTCTATAATGACCATGTATCTAAAAACAAAATATTACCATGTATTTATAGTGTAAACAGATTTGTGCAATATCCTGTTTAGAACTTTGATATTATTTTAAATGAACAGAATATGTTATTTACAAAAACAACAAGGAATAGCTTTACAAGAATAGAGCTTTACAACCCTTTTTTTTTCTTCCATGTGACAGTGGCAAGGAAAAACTTGAAGATATAGATAAGGAAGAACTTTTAGAGGAACCGAGACTGCTGGAAAAGCCCACCGCCTCAGACTCACACACATTTACTAAGCATACATGCATAAATGTTCATTTTGAACAGATGTGATCCAGCCATATAGTTTAAATAAAATATCAGATAATTTGTTGGTTAATTAAATGTTTTTGAATAAAAAAGGAGCTTCCCATGGATTATAAAAAATATTAACTCAAGCATTTTATTTATTTAGTTATTTATTTTGGTTTACACACTTTCCCGAAGCCATTGATCTCAGCTTTTTCTCTCTACCATGCCTTTTAAGCTGCTTTTTCATGAGTACTTTTTATTTCCCAGCAGTGTGTTTATGCCATGCCCATACTAACACAAAATGGCAATGGAAACTCAGGCTTTTTAGAAAGAAAACACTGTGTTCCAGATGTCCGCACATTGGACCTTTTGCTCCCCCTAAAGCGCAATGCTGCCACACCTCAATGGCCCTATATATTTGTGCATTAAAGTCTGCATTGTTAAAGAGATTGATGTGAATTAATAACGACGTTGGATAAATTCACAGTAGTAAGCAGCAAACAATACAACAAGGTGGCCATTCATTCATCTGTGATCCTTTTACAAATTATGTAAAAATAAACACATGTAAATCTCAAGATTAGTTTTTTTTGTTTGTTTGTTTGTTTTTTTTACTTGCATGTGCAATAACCAATTCACAATCCACATAATCAATAATAAAAAAAAGCTCCAGATCAATAGCAAGCTGCCAGTATCACTTCAATCCAGAATCTAGACAGACAGAGAGTGATAGTGAGTGTGTTTGTGTGTGGAGAGAGAGAGAGAGATGACTGTGAAGGCAGATATGGGCTTCAACAAACAGGACGCAGTGACACTAGGTGCAAAGGTAGAGCTGAGTAAGATAAGGCCTGCTCTTAACATGCAGATGAGATACTATTTGGCAGACAGAGGGCATTTTGATAAGCCGAGAGCACACACACTCTTTGATAAGTCGGGTCATACACATAAAGACCCATATTGATTGGTAAGGTCACACACACACACACACACACTTCAATAATTAACAGGTAAGGTTAGCTTGTGAATTATTTAGCTTATGCTGAAATAATTACATCAGTACACACACAGGTGACTCAGTCAGGCCTGTTTAATTACTGAAGCTTGACTATAAGAACTTATACTATATGTAATCAATGTATATGAACATTTTGACCTAGAAAAATTAAAGGGATAGTTCACCTAAAATATGAATTCTGTCTTCATTTTGTTCAAAAACCTGTGTGACCTTCTTTCTTCTGTGGAACACAAAAGAAGATATTTTGAAGAACTGTTTTTGTCCATACAGTGAAAGTAAGTGTGACTTTCGAGTTAATTTCATTGCATGGACAAACACGTTTTAAAATATCCACAGAAGAAAGAAAGTCAAAGAGGTTTTTTTTTTAACAATACGAGGATGAGTAAATGATGACAGAATCTTCATTTTTGGGTGAAATATCCCTTTAAGGAATGGAAATAAATACTCTACCAGGCTGAAAGTTGCAGTATTGCGTCATTCCTATTTAAAATCAAACTAAAATGGAGATTTATGAAAACAAACGAACAAACAAATAGCATAACATGGTTCAAATAGCATCAACATGTAACAAGACTCAGAAGACTTTCTGAAAAAAATGATACAAAATAGTTGAGGCATCATCATTAAACAGAAGGTAACATATTAAACAGTATTTCACATTCTAGATTATACAAACTGACATGATTCTCACTAATATGAGTTAATTGATGTGCCCAAGATGTAAATTAGAGGCACATTTAATGCCAGAATCTCTTCAAATTTTATGAGAGTGAATGTCAAGCCAGAGGACTGCAGCCTGCGGCAATGACGAGTTTAATCTATCAGATCTCTGAGGGAAAGAAGCTCTCACACAAACATGACCGAGCATGAGATAGCAGAACACTCCCAAACCTACAGAAACACAGTATGTCAACAATCCCACTCAACACAATAACAAATAACGGGTCCGAACGTTATCTACTTTTATACATTTTCAGAATCAGTAAATAGAACAACATATGCTACATTGCAGTGCAAAACAGATATGATGATAACACTGAATGTTTTTCTGCAGGTGTGCATATTAAGAAATGTGCACAGTGCAATGTGAAAGATTCAATTGATTATAATGAGAACTGTCTTGCATTCAGTGTTTTATGCTTTTTGGCATGCTGTCAGTTGCCAAAAAATAAGAGATATTTGCTCTTGGAAATCCAAGCCATGTTTCCCTAACTGGTCACACAAAATAATGCTAAGACCTTTTGAGTGATAATGCACACGTCTCTCTTTCCCCTTTTCTTTGTCTACTCACACTCTCTCACTCCCCCACCCCATCCCACCCTGCTCTAGTTCTCTCTCTCTAATCTGTCCTGTCATATCCGTCATCTTTTAAACTCACCATAAGACGTGTGGCTCATTTGTGCTACTCAAAGTTTAACCTTTGCTCCTGCGTTTGTGAAGTGACCTCTATGAAAAGGTCAAGAAAGATATTTTCCATTTTTTCTTAGTTAACAGGGTGAGTCAGTTCGGGTAAATCATTAGTGAACATGAAGCCATAATTCAGCCAACCTGAACATTGAGCTGGTGTTCTTTTTTTTATTTTTTTTTTATGAAAAAGAGCTTCAAAGGTATTCATTGCCTGAGCAATTTAATACTGTCTTACGGTGTCGTTTGTGTTCTGTTCTGTCACCAGTTTGAAAGCTGGGTAGAGAAAGTTCTCTGAGAGAGTGGCTAAGCACCAGGTTAGATCTAAATGGGCCTGCTGTTATAGTCACATGACATGAACCTCACCCTATACTGTATAAACAGACGGCAATCATCACAGAGGAAAATAACACTTACATAATTAAACACATTTTCTTAATTAAGTTAACCATAAAATCATAATTGAGCTGGGTGTGAGTCACCATTGAGCCTCAACTTCTCAGACTGTTTAAAAGTAATTAAGGATTTCTGTTTTGTGTGTGTTTTTTTATTGTATTCTTTTATTATTATATATTTGATCATTATTTACTTATATTTATTTAGGTTCATGCTATCATCAAAACCTCCACTGGTATCATGAGCAGAAAATATTTATGGTCAACATGAATATTTACAGAAACTGCAGTATCAAATATTTACAGAAACTGCAGATCAGTATGCTCAAAATATGCTATCACAGTAAGATGAAACTATTAAAATAGTATCATTAGGTTGCTGAATAAATTATTTTTCAATTATTTTAGAGAAAATGTACCAGTAAATATTTCTTATGTATAATTTTATATTTGTCTTATAGAAAAGCATACAGAGCCATATGACCTGATTTCACTCCATGAGACTGAAGGTATTAGTGTAAAAAAGATACTTCTACAATCTAGCAATACTAAAGAAAGCAGCTTTACAATTAAAGCTTACTTCAGATATGTCTCATAAGCTAGACTATTTGAACTGCAGCATGACTTGCAAGACACAAATGCACACTCACACATTGACTTATTCAATGCATGTATGTGTTTACAGTGAGCACTCACACTCGCACACACACACGTACACACACACAAACACAAACACACACACACACACACTAATGCAAGGACATCACCAACACAGGTTAATAATTGTTATGGAATTTTCCAAATCATAAAGTGAGCTCTACATTCTCTCTGTCTTTCTCTCTCTCTCTGTCTCACACACACACACACACACACAATAATTGTGTGTAATTGTAATTGTCAATATACAGTATATATATTACAGTGTATAGTGTATTACACACACACACACACGTCAATATACAGTATACGTATATGTGTATGTGTTTGCGTGTGTGTGTGTGTGTATACGTTTATACATCTATATATAGACATTTATTATTAAAATATTAAAATGATAAATTTTTATCCTGTTAGTTACTTAATTTTATATTTATATAGGCCTAATTTTTATATTCATATATTTATTTTCTGATTGATGATGTCCCCGGAAATCCCAAAAGATGCAAAAGTGTTTTCTCAGGTTTAGCTAGCTTGCATCTTTTTTTTTTAAACACAAATTATAGCTAAACAACCTGCCAAAACACACACTCACACAAAGGCACACAAATACATACACACACAAAATGTTTGTTGCACTATAATAAGGAAATCTCATTACTTCAATTGTTTTTATATCAGGTTAATGACATTTTGTATGTCTTAACATAGCCCATAAACCTAATGTTCACAGAAACCTGTGCAAAACACTCGTTTTAAATGGAAATATGACTTGACCGATTTGTAAGTCTTTTTAACTAATGTGGTCCAGGCTGGACAACATTTTTGTCCTTACTATTCAAAAATGTTCTTAATAATATAGTGAAACCTGTTGAAGACCAGCTAGTGAGCTGGACCGTGTACCTCACAAGTGTAGTCAAAGACACACACACACACACACACATTCATAAGCATACAGCTCCTGCCCTGAAGTACTCACCCAGTCCAAGGTTCATAATGAAGAGGGTTGTAAAGAGGGGGTATTTTCCTTGATGTTTACACAAGGAGCCTCTGAAGGTGAAAAGTCTCCAATATAGATGGATGAGGCCAAGAAGTATATAGCCAGATCTGTGTTCACAGTTTCATGTTTAATACATGATTCAGTATTTGTTTGTTCTTCCTCAATGTACTCACAGGCATAGTTTATGTGTTGTAATGTTGTGTGTGAATACACTGGAACATGTTGCTGTTTGTGAAACAGGAGGACATCTTAAAGGCAGAGAGAGTCCATTTGTGAAGCAGATACGTATCCAGCATAAGCAGGTCACTAACCTTCCCCTCAAGCATTCACATAAACACATACATAATGCACAAACAATTCTACAGTAAAGTATTCTTGTCTGGGTCATAGTACACGTACCATGTTCCCCTTTTTATGAATAGGATGCTAAATAAAACCATGCTGGTAAATCTTTCTAAAATGTTCAAAATATAAATGCATTCACAAAATGGGAAGCACTGATGCCTACTGCTTTAATTTTTCATAATTATTTTATGATGTTATTTTTCTGTTATTTTTAAAAAATAAATAATAAATATAAATTTTGTTTATCGCAAGGATCTTGAGAATAAATTAAAAAAATAAAAAATAAAGGAGGCAATGCTGAGAGATAGTGGTAGCGGTATCCACAAGGCTGGCTCAAAAAAACAAAAAAAAACAAACAAAAAAAAACTCACTCCACTAGTTCATTTTCAAAGCCAGTAAATGTAATATGTATATTCATACTGCTGCATTTCCATTTGAACCCCCTTATCACTCTATTTTAATTCCAATAGAGATTCACATATCACTTATCACATATTCACAAATACTTTGTTCTTGTCCATATCTCTTCATTTCTTTTTCTTTAATATAAACTATTCTATTGTAAAATATGGATTCATCTACTCCTCTGCAGCTCCCTGGACTGTTTCATAACTTTAACAGAGAACATCCACCCAGCAAATCTTACAATGGATCTTAAAAGGTTTTTTGAAACAAACACTTTTAAAAACAATGGTTCTTGGCAGATGCTGTAGAGAATGCATTTAAGCTTGCCCAGTTTGAACACAGTCATAGACTCAGCTGAGAGTCAGAATTGTGAAAGAGTTTCAGACATTTAACTTC
Organism: Onychostoma macrolepis; assembly: GCF_012432095.1. Taxonomy (NCBI): domain Eukaryota; kingdom Metazoa; phylum Chordata; class Actinopteri; order Cypriniformes; family Cyprinidae; genus Onychostoma; species Onychostoma macrolepis. The sequence continues at coordinate 26,047,134 of NC_081161.1, read as the reverse complement.
ACAGAGATTCAGTTCAGTTGACTCCTCAGGCTACTGAAACACTAACAGAAAGCAAAAGTAATATCATATGAACATAAGCTATGTTTCAGTTTCTACACAACTTTGCTTACGAAATACTGAAAGAAAGTTTTGACATGACTTTCATCATCACTAAGAATACCAAAACAATCAGTAAAATTGCCTATGAGTCCTGCGAGAGGTTTATGCCGACCTGGATTCAACATGTGCAAGACATTTTGCCAGAGAAATGCTCATCAAAACACATGTTATTGTTGCAAACATGCATCCACACATACACAAACTCCCACAGGGAGAGAAGCCTTCAGATTTCAGAATGTAATACATCAGAACATTTTTTTTTTTTTACAAACCTAAGGTACATGTCAGCCAAGAAGTCCATCCTGTTTTAAACATAGAAGCACATCTCTCTTGAGGAAGCAAAAAGACCAAATAAGAAAAAATCTCCTATCACCTCTGCTTTTTACATCTGCTGGGGTACGTGGAGATGCAGAATTCCTCTAAAACGGCTTGATAGAATCATTCTTGTACACTGCATGATATTAAATATCTATATCCAAACTTGTTAGTGTGAAGGGCCAAAAATCAAGCTGCCCATAACTGAATTTAACTGAATTTGATTGAGGGCCATGGGCTTAAAGTAAATTTTGCATTACATCAACTATATTATAATAAAATTTCCTTTTTTTTTTTTTTTTAAGGGTAATTTACCTTTATTTTTAACATTTCACCACAAATATATATAATTGTTCTATGTAACTATAATTTAACCATGTTTAATTTCAGTGAAAAACTGCACCATAAAACTAGTGCATGAGAAAGTCTAACAGGTTTTCTAACAACCTTTCCCTTTCCTAAAAATGCTGAGCTAAATGGAAGCTAAAACCCTATTTGCGTGCACACAGAAACAAACACATGTGCACTCATACACAATGTCAGAAAAAAAAAAACAGAAGTTGGTCACGGCGTTAGGACCATGTGATATATGTGGATGGATGGAGTGATTGGAGATGAGGAGAGAAGGACAGGCGTTCTCTCTCTTGTCCTTAAATTAAACCCAACAGGAAGACTGAAAAGAGGCCTGCAGCAGCCGTCAGCCCTTTTCGCTTCCCTTTTCTGCCTGATGGGAGAGGCAGCACTGGACTCTGCACTGCAGGCGCTGCCTCAAATCTGCTCTGACTCATCACAGATGGACAACTGACCATCTCCTCCTCCAATGAATTGTTCCTCTACTATAAATGTTAGAACTTGCACCAGCACGCACATGGATACAAAATGGCACACTAGATGTTGAGCAGATGTATGAATTCACATCTACATTTATGCATTAATGCAGTAGTTTTATCAAAACTGACTAAGAGTATATTTAATTTATACATTTTACATGCATTGTCTGGTGATTAATTCAGTGACCCTGACATTGCTAGTAAAATCTACCTGTTTCCGTAAATTTAAAGTTAGATAAGTTGGTTTCCAGCTGTGCACCGTAATCCTGCAGTTTCATTACTGTGTTCTAAATTATGTTTTTCCTTATTTAAACAGTAGAACTAGCTATTCTTTTTTTTTTTTTTAAATGTCGTAACACTTAACTTAAAGCCTTTATGTATAATGCATTATAAATGGCTATTAAAGGTTATAAGGCATAATAATTATTCATAATATGCATTGTAATACATTATATCTTGTCGTCAATTATTATTACCACATTTAAAATTTATAGTGTAACAATGAATTGATAAGTGTTATATGTATTAACTGTTGTTACAATTATTCATGAGACTGTACAATGCATTATTAGCTTTTTTCTTATAGCACACCCTTTATTGAAATGGCCAAAAAAAAAAAAAAGTTTATCCAAAAAAGCCATTCATAATAACTTTGAGTGTGCATATAAGAGAGAGATGAGAATACACACACATATATTATAATGTGTAAATTGGTGTGATGTCTCGCCATTGAGGTGACTGGGAGCCATTGAGATTCAATAATTCTGAACTAACCCTATAGATAGAGATTAGTATAAAATAGTATATACTATCAAAACAAGCAAGTTCAGCTGAAAAAAATAACAGATCATTGAATGTATGCGAATAAACTACTTATTTTTTAAATTTAATTCTATTTTGCAGTTACGTTTACAAAAACTGGATAATATTTGATTAAACCAAGGCTGTGTAACCATATAACCATTTTGAAGCATCAGTACAAGCTTCCAGTTTCGGATGTGTACAAATGAATAAATACCAGTGTGCATGTGGTAATATTCCTGAAGTACAGTTTTTTAGATTGCATACGCTATCATTACTGCTCATCACTCTACTAGCTCACATAAGGAGTCTTCCTCATTTCAGTTGAAGTTTTACGGATTTCGAAAGACATCAGTGAAATCCTGTTTTATCCAGAACACATAGTACAAGCAGATCTCCATTCAGTGATGTCAGATCCGTATGTGTGCGACTGATAAAACATCTCAGAAACGTGCTGTCCTTCCTCTCTGCAGATGGACAGGGCTATACAAAGTGCATGAAAGGGGGGAGAAAGAGGAAACTTACCAGAAGAAGGGAAGAGAGGGGTGAGACTGCTGGGAAGCTGAGTATTTTGTGCACATGTGTGTGTGTGTGCGTGTGGTGGGATGACAGGGTGACAGAGACCACAGACCCTCAGCGGTAGATGGCATCTGGGATAGTCTGGTTACCTCAACAGATATATAAAAACACATGCACCGCTGACTTCCTTTACGAGTCTGTGAAGAGCTTTGTCCTGTACTGAGTATGCAAGATAACAAATACACACTCATATACAGTGTCTGTCATGTGCAAGCGTGCACACACACCTGTGACAGAGGCACAACAGTATTACAGTGAATCACAGGGCCGGTCAAGTGTCAGTGATACACATGCGAGTTCTGAAGAACACACAAAAATCACATCGTACTTCTATTTGAACTGTTTTGCTTTATTTAGCAAGATCATACATATCTTTAACATTTTTTTTCTTCCATTTCTGTCAATTGTTGGAGTTCCTTTCTACTGTCACCTTTGGGTGGCTTGACTGCCTGAAGGTCTAAAAGACACTTAATATTCAGTAATATTATCGATCTGACAGCACTGACACTATCGGATGAGAACAAAACTTGAATTGAATTGAGATGGATAATGACATTATCATCTTCTGCTTTATACATGAATTGAATTTGTTCATAATTGATTAATTCTGCAGCATTGACACTTAATGAACTGAACTAAATCAACATTGAACTGACTTTGAACAGAATAACGACATCACCATCTTCAGCAGAGCTGCTTATAGCTTAACTAAACTTGTTTTATGATGAATGAACTTTACACAGTTATTGAACTGAACTGAATCGACACTGAACTAAATTTTTGAATTTTTGAAGTTTGCCTTAGCCTACTTATTCTGTTCCTTTCATCTTTAAATCTGTGAAACAATTTCTATTATATAAAGTGCTATAAAAGGTGAGTTCACTTGACATATCTGACAAATATGTGATCATTTAAAAGTCTACAAACTATTCAGGAAATTACAGAAACATTTTGTCCGTTAATAGGGAACTTCCCACAGCTTTCACCAGTGTTGATGAGAAAGACATGTAGAAAAGCCACCTTCACCCACACCCAATGATACACAAGGTCAATGCACTGCCCACTTCTCATCCACTTACTGAAAAACCGTAATTACTCCAATTGCGCAATATCCCAAATCAAACCATAATGCCAGATCCTACTAGAATAGTATGTATTCTAGAAATGTGACACAGCCATCACTGTTGTGACATCACTACTGAGTTCTTGATTTTATGCTACTTTTATGAGAAATCACTCTGCAGGACATGATGCAATGTGCACGTTCACCATATGAATATCCTGACCTGAGCAATATGTTCATTCATACTGTGTAACATGTACAGAAACTAGTAAATTACACAATGTACACAATGTGTAACGCCCCCAATCAAATTGAAATTATCAGTGCAACATGTCATGTTTCTCAATGTCCTATATGCAGGTCATCACTCCCAGGACTTGAAATTACTGGAAAGCATAGTGTGTAGCAAGCACATCTCGGCTTGCATTAAAGGTTTCATTTTATTACCAAAATTGAGAGGATGTTTTTGACCTCTACGGTGCACATGTTAACACAGAGCCAAATGTTGGTGTTGCAATAGATATATGAAGCAAAACTGACTCTCAGGTTCACATATTTATTTGATTAAAATAAGAAGACTCAACTCAAGGCCTAAACTGCATTTTGGCATTTTTATTTAATATACAGTATAATAGACTACATGGAATATACAGTGGGGCAAAAAAGTATTTAGTCAGCCACCAATTGTGCAAGTTCTCCCACTTAAAAAGATGAGAGAGGCCTGTAATTTTTATCATAGGTATACCTCAACAATGAGAGACAAAATGAGAAAAAAAAAAAAAAAAAAGAAAATCCAGAAAATCACATTGTAGGATTTTTAAAGAATTTATTTGCAAATTATGGTGGAAAATAAGTATTTGGTCAATAACAAAATTTCATCTCAATACTTTGTTATATACCCTTTGTTGGCATATATACCACACTGTTGCTGGCATTTTGGCCCATTCCTACATGCAGGTCTCCTCTAGAGCAGTAATGTTTTGGGGCTGTTGCTGGGCAACACGGACTTTCAACTCCCTCCAAATATTTTCGATGGGGTTGAGATCTGGAGACTGGCTAGGCCACTCCTGGACCTTGAAATGCTTCTTACGAAGCCACTCCTTCGTTGCCCGGGAGGTGTGTTTGGGATCATTGTCATGCAGAAAGACCCAGCCACGTTTCATCTTCAATGCCCTTGCTGATGGAAGGAGGTTTTCACTCAAAATCTCACGATACATGGCCCCATTCATTCTTTCATTTACACGGATCAGTCGTCAGAAAAACAGCCCCAAAGCATGATGTTTCCACCCCCATGCTTCACAGTAGGTATGGTGTTCTTTGGATGCAACTCAGCATTCTTTGAGTTTTTACCAAAAAGTTCTATTTTGGTTTCATCTGATTCTCCCAATCCTCTTCTGGATCATCCAAATTCTCTCTAGCAAACTTCAGACGGGCCCGGACATGTACTGGCTTAAGCAGGGGGACACGTCTGGCACTGCAGGATTTGAGTCCCTGGCGGCGCAGTGCGTTACTGATGGTAGCCTTTGTTACTTTGGTCCCAGCTCTCTGCAGGTAATTCACTAGGTCCCCCCGTGTGGTTCTGGGATTTTTGCTCACAGTTCTTGTGATCATTTTGACCTCACGGGGTGAGATCTTGCGTGGAGCCCCAGATCGAGGGAGATTATCAGTGGTCTTGTATGTCTTCCATTTTCTAATAATTGCTCCCACAGTTGATTTCTTCACACCAAGCTGCTTACCTATTGCAGATTCAGTCTTCCCAGCCTGGTGCAGGTCTACAATTTTGTTTCTGGTGTCCTTTGACAGCTCTTTGGTCTTGGCCATGGTGGAGTTTGGAGTTGGACTGTTTGAGGTTGTGGACAGGTGTCTTTTATACTGATAACGAGTTCAAACAGATGCCATTAATACAGGTAACGAGTGGAGGACAGAGGAGCCTCTTAAAGAAGAAGTTACAGGTCTGTGAGAGCCAGAAATCTCGCTTGTTTGTAGGTGACCAAATACTTATTTTACAGAGGAATTTACCAATTAATTCTTTAAAAATCCTACAGTGTGATTTTCTGGATTTTTTTTTCTCATTTTGTCTCTCATAGTTGAGGTATACCTATGATGAAAATTACAGGCCTCTCTCATCTTTTTAAGTGGGAGAACTTGCACAATTGGTGGCTGACTAAATACTTATTTGCCCCACTGTATATAGAGGAAAGAAATTAATACTTTTGAATATGGTGAAGATATGAATACTGTGAAGTTGGGGGTGAACACTACTGTACTACTGTATTTTTGTGCAACTTTTGTTTAAATCATTGTTGTGACTGACAGGATGAAAATACAATTAGATGAAATGCTTTATACTTCCATTCCTTCAGGAGCTTAAAATCTTCCCTGTAGTCAATAATGTCAATTCTAGAGAGGAAAAACTAAGTGTAAGTTTACACTTTACTCATTGAGAAATGATTTTTTCTACACCATCCATAACTTCACAATAAGATCTGACTCATTCACTACGCCATGTTTTTATTTGGATAATCCAACAACAGCAACTAAAAGGTTCTAACCTCAAAATTCATCGCCTAAGCCACTCAGATAACAGAGCCAAAATCAAACCTCACAGAAAATGGAGCAGAGTGTAAACAAAATCTAGGGTTTATTCCTTCCCTCTTTGTGCTCTTCAGTTAAACACTTCCAGGAACTGAGGCATAAGATGTTTATGAGGATGTTACTCAAAAGATAATGTGTTATTTTCAGAACAATCTGTTTTTTGACATGAATAAAGATGTTAGAATCAAGTTGCAAGGAGCAATGTAATTATTATACTGTAGGCCATTGAGACACACTGCCACATTCTTTTTTCACAGACAGAGATGTAGAGAAATGAAAAGAAACAAAGCAAGCTGAGAACAGCTGTATCAAGTCTCTTCTCAACAGACACTTCACACTGTATCTGCAAATAAACAAGAAAACAAATTCAAATTCCTCTCTTTCTTTGTCTCCTCACAATCCGAGGTAACATCCGTCTCCTTGCCTATTTTTCTCACACTCAAAGACAAGAGCAATAGAAAACAATAGAAAACATCACTTTATCATGAGACTATATGTAAACATAATTTGGCAAACACCATCACTCTCACTTGTGCTAAAGAAGAAACACTTCCTCTGCCCCCTCTTCTGTAGTTTAAACATAAATGTTTTGGAAATCTTACAAAAATACATTGAATACAAGCAAACACAGAATGAATGTGACCAGTTGCACATCAACCTTGAATATATACAATGATTTCGTGAAACACAACCTACACCTAATCTATTACATCGGTAATGACAAATAAAAGAACAATACTTAGCCTACTATTATTTATTTATTCACTCATTTATTTATATATTTTTATATATACACAGGATGGAACGTGTATCCTTACATATATTTTATATATATATATATATATATATATACAGTGGTGTGAAAAAGTGTTGGCCCCCTTCCTGATTTTTTAGTTTTTTGCATGTTTGTCACACTTTAATGTTTCAGATCATCAAACTAATTTAAATATTAATCAAAGATAACACAAGTAAACACAACATGCAGTTTTTAAAATAAGTTTTTTATTATGAAGGGAACTTTTGTCACATCAGTCTACAGAATATTTTCCCAAAAGTGTTGGGGATAATCAAGATATTTTTTGGCAAATGTGAGACGAACCTTTGTGTTCTTTTTGGTCAGCAATGGCTTTTGTCTTGGAACTCTCCCATGGATGCCGTTTTTGCCCAGTCTCTTTCTTATTGTTGAATCATGAACACTGACCTTAATTGAGGCAAGTGAGGCCTGCAGTTCTTTAGATGTTGTTCTGGGTTCTTTTATGACCTCCTGGATTAGTTGTCTTTGTGCTCTTGGAGTAATTTTGGTAGGCCGACCACTCCTGGGAAGATTCACCACTGTTCCAAGTTTTCTCCATTTGTGGATAATGGCTCTGACCATGGTTTGCTGGAGTCCCAAAGCCTTAGAAATGGCTTTATAACCCTTTCCAGACTGATACATGTAAACTATTTTATTTCTCATCTGTTTATGAATTTCTTAAGATCGTGGAATGATGTGTTGCTCTTTAAACATGCTTCACTTTGTCAGACAGGTTCTATTTAAGTGATTTCTTGATTCAACAGGTCTGGCAGTAATCAGGTCTGGGGTTGGCTAGTGAAATTTAACTCGGCTTTCTAAAATAATGTGGTTAATCACAGTTCTTTCATGATTTAATAGGAGGGGGCAATTAATTTTTCACGTAGGGCCAGGTAGGTTTGGACAGCTTTTTTCCCTTAATAAATGAAATCATCATTTAAAAACTGCATTTTGTATTTACTTGCATTATCTTTGTGTAATATTTAAATTTGTTTGATGATCTGAAACATTAAAGTGTGACAAACATGCAAAAAAAATAAGGTCACACTTTATATTAGGTGGCCTTAACTACTACATACTTACATCAAAAAATAAGTACAATGTACTTATTGTGTTCATACTGTATAGCAAAACACTATTCCTGCTATTGAGGTGGGATATGGGTAAGGTTAGGAACAGGTTAAGTGGTGTGGGTAAGTTTAAGGGTGGGTTAAGGTGTAAGGGATGGGTCAACAGTGTAATTATAAATGTAATTACAGAAATTAATTACAGATGTAATTACATATAGATATTTTTAAAAATATAAGTACAATGTAAAAACATGTATGTACGCAATAAGTGCATTGTACCAAATGATTAATTTAAATGTAAGTACATAGTAGTTAAGGCCACCTAATATAAAGTGGGACCAAAAATTAAAAATCAGGAAGGGGGCCAACACTTTCTCACACCACTGTATATATATATTAGTGCTGTCACAATTAGCGCGTTAACGCATGCAATTAATTTTTTTCAGTTTAACGCGTTCAAAATATTTAACCCCACCCCACTCATAACTGCTGTTTCTGTCTGTTTTTTCTTGACAAGAAGTGAATTTATTCAGTCGCAGAACGTCTTTACGATCACATCAATCCGGAGACGTTTCAGATGCGCGCTCCAGCTTTACTTCAGCGGCAGGCGCGAGTCAAACAGCGCGCGGAAACCGGCGCCAATGTAGCCTGTATCAATTCATATCAAAGCGCGAAATAAACTACGTGCATGAAATGTCGTGGCCAGTTAAGGCATGAAGATATCAAAAATACGATTAAAGCTGCCGTAAAACTGTACATGCATGTAATATGTTATATATGAATTACATTAAGACCATGTCTCTGAAATGGATTTCAAAACTGTCCTGGAGCAGCCCAGCACTGTCTCCCTCATCTAACACACCCGATTCAACTCTCAGCTCATTGGTAGAGACTGAAATGGGTCCGACCTGAAATGGGTCAGAAAAGGTGATAAAAGTTGAGAGAAAATACGATGCGTGTCAGATCTGCATCACCTTCAGCAGCGGCAGCTCTTAAAGAAATAGCAGCCAAAAACAACCTAATAACCAGCTGCTGTGATGTCTGTTCATCAAGAATAAAAAAAAAAAAAAAAATAGGAAATCAATAACTTTTATATAGCTGTAAGTATTTATCTGTATTTAGTTATAATATACAATTTAGTGTTTGATAACTTTTTTCAATTTCTGCTGAGGGGTTGCCAAGCTAAATATTAACACTAACATTTATTATAATGGATTTATGTGAAGATTGTTTTAAGTCTAATAAATGTTAAAATTGATAGTTCTTAATTATAATGTAATGTTTAATGGCTATAGTCAATGCTTAAATATTAAGGGACATTTTTTTAGGGAAATCAGTATTAATTGGTAATGTTAAGTGGGATTAATCGCGATTAATTTCAGAAAAAACATTGCGATTAATTAGTAAACCAAAATTAATCGATTGACAGCACTAATATATATATATATATATATATATATATATATATATATATGCAGGGCCTAAAACTAACTTTTTGCCACACCTTCCAATGGCCGGTGACGTGTTAAAATTTACCAGCCAAAAGTTTTCAAAAGCAATCTGCTCTTTTAAATTAAAGCTTAAAGAAAGTTGTTCCAAACCTGTATGGCTTGCTTTCTTCTGTGGAAAATAATATATATATATTTTTTTGGTTTGGTTTTGTTTTTTGTTAATGGAAATCAATGGTTACCCAATCTGTTTGGTTACGAACATTCTTTAAAATGTCTTATTTTGTGTTGCTCAGAAGAAAGTACAGGTTTGTAATGCATTACAGGGACTAAATATTGAAAGAATGTTCATTTTTGGTTAAATTAAGTGTGTTATTTCTATTTTACCAAACTGCAAAAATAAAGTTTTCCCCAGACACTCCACCATTCTGCCATTGGTCAAACAAACTGACAGTCTGCCCATAAACTCACATTATTAGTGAAGTTAATGTTGCTGTGTTGTATTCACTCTGTCTGTGTGTGTGTGTGTGTGTGTGTGTGTGCACGCGTTTTTGTGAAAAGTCAGGACATAGATTTGTATAATGACAAAGGTATGACATAGGTATTACAAGGTGAAGGTGACTTTTCGGGACATTGACCCACGTCCCCACTTTTCAAAACGCTTATAAATCATACAGAGTGAGGTTTTGGGGAAAGTCTCCTGTAAGGGGTAGGTTTAGGTGTAGGATTGGTGTAGGGCAATAGCACATACAGTAAGTACAGTATAAAAACCATTACGCCTATGGGATGTCCCCACTTTTCACAAAAACGAACATGCGTGTGTGTGTGTGTGTGTGTACCTGTTTTTCTATTCAGGTGGGGACTTAAACCTGAATACGCACAGACTCATGGGGACTCATGTCACAGTGGGGACCTAAATTGAGGTCCCCACGGGTAAACAAGCTAATAAATCACACAGAATTAAGTTTTTTGAAAATCTAAACCCCCTAAGGGGTAGGTTTAGGTGTAGGGTTGGTGTAGAAAAAGCATTACGCTTATGGAGAGTCCCCACAACACTCTCAGAAATAAAAGTACAAAAGCTGTCACTGGGGCGATACCTTTTCAAAAGGTACACTTTTGTGCCTATTAGGTTCAAATATGTACACTTTAAGTACTAATATGTACCTTTAAAGTACCAAAATGGACCCTTTAGGTACAAACATGTACCTTTTGAAAAGGTACCGCCCCAGTGACAGCTTTTGTACCTTTATTTCTGAGAGTGAAGGATAGCAAACCCCATATTTTGGGGACAAATTTGTACCCAAAAGTGAGGTAAATCTGACAAAATCTCCAAAAACCTCCCTTTGGGGACGTCTTCATTTGTAAAACGGCTTTAAAAATAAACTAAACAAAGTTTTTTTTTTTTAATTGTACAAATGCAGAAAGTTTCCTGTAAGGGGTAGGTGTAGGTATAGGGTTGGTGTAGGGCGATAGAAAACACGGTTTGTACAGTATAAAAAACATTACGCATATGGAATGTCCCCATTTAGATAGCTAAGTAAACGTATGTGTGTGTGTGTGTGTGTGTGTGTTCGTTCATACATATACTCAACTGTGCTGCATAAGTCACTTTATTTAAAATGTTGAAATGCATTGACCAGTTTTCACTTTCTCAATTCGTTAGCTTGGTACATATAGTGCCTCTTGAGACCAGGTTCCCAGGCAATGACTTTGCATTTTGTCATGTTTGTTAATAGGTTGATGATATGATAATTTGTTAATGATATGGTAGTGCACCCTGACTTGCGAGAGAGCATTACTGAAGTGTGAAATATATTTACAGGAACCATTGCTAAAATGAATCTAAACAACAGTTTTATTAAGTGGTACATTTAAAAATAAGACTTGATCTCTCTGTCGTCGTAATTCAGTTCTTTAAAAGGGGAACCGCCAGGTTATGGGAGTGTCGATTTGCGCATCTCAGCATTCTAACTGCATCATGAGTCAGAGTCACACAAAACAACACTTAATCTTCCACATAAATTCACTGAATATGTTATATATGTATATGTGTATATATATATATATATATATATATATATATATATATATATTACTGACTTCAACACACACCCATGATCAAACATATACACACTTTGTGGGTTGGTCAGATCATGCAGAGAGTGTTTGCACTCCTTTGAACAAAGAGCAGCATATCTATCTCACTCAGGTAAATATGACCTGACCCTTACCCAGCCTCTGCTCACAGAGAAACAATGGGTGTCATAGCCAGAGGTGGGTAGTAACGAGTTACATTTACTTCGTTACATTTACTTGAGTACATTTTTTGGGTAACTAATACTTTTAGAGTATATTTAAAAATGGGTACTTTTACTCTTACTCAAGTACATTTTTGGTGAAAAAACGGTACTTTTACTTCGTTACTGTGGGCGACGCTCCTCTCGTTACTTTATCTTAATGCATACAAGTTAAAAATCCTTCAATTTATTCCAAGCGCGCCATCTACTTTTTTTTCTGGACAATGGGCGATGCCCGTTCGCGAATGATTCATTCTTTTGAGTCAATTCTGTTCGAAGGCTTGATCAAACCAGTTGGCAGACCAATGAATCGGTTCGCGAATCAGTTTGAATGATTCGTTCAGTTGCCTACCGCACGCGCTGAGTCATCTGAAGCGGCTCTCACTCAGAGTTGTAACATCAAGAGCGCTGAAGACGTGGCTTTGGATCAACAGTCAGTTGAAAGCAAATCTGCAAAGGCTATGGTTTACTAGCTATGGAGATCTTTATTAGACGAACACCGCGTGTGCTGACGGTTCCACAGGTATAGATTCGATTACAATACACGATACCACTATGACATTACCAGTTTGTTGTACATGTACCTTACACATTAAATACATGTATAATTGATTCATTAAAAGCTGTGACAGAGTATGAAATAAACACCCGCCAAACCCGCGTTAGTTCCAGGAGGAATGCCTTGCCTTGACACAATTAATATGGAAATTGTCACAATATTTACGCTTGCAGAAATAAAGGCTACATTTGTTTACATTTTGCAGAACAGACGGAAGAAGATCCGTCAATGTGCGTTTGTTTCGTTATGTTCAGATGTTCTGTAGCGGTCGTGTGAGGAGATTTCACTCTTCTCCGTGTCAGAGGTTATATACATTTATAATACATAATTCAACTTTAAAATATAATTTAATTGAACTCAGTGATGCAAATCAGAATTTGTATCAGCTGTTACTCCAGTTTTTGGTGTAATATGATCCTTCAGAAATCATTCAAATATATTGTTTTGTTACCAATGTTGTTGAAAAAAACAAAAACAAAAAAACAGCATATGCTGGTATGGTATGTTTTGAAGCTGGGATGCTGGTTTGTGCTGGTCATGTGCTGGTCTTGAGCTGGTCGGACCAGCTTAGGACCAGCAAAGGACCAGCTTAAATCAGTTCAAACCAGCATCCCATGCTTCAAAACATACCATACCAGCATATGCTGTTTTTTCAACAGGAACAGTTTTGCTGCTTAATATTTTTTGGAACCTGTGACATTTTGTTTAGGAATATTTTATGAATAGAAAGCTAAAAAAGAACAGCATTGATAATAAATCAGGCTGATAAAAATTCTGATTTGCATCACTGAAATAAATTACATAAAAAAAAATTAAAGGTATTTTGAACAGCAGTGTGTGTATAAAAATGTATCTAAATATCTATATATCTAAATAAAAATAGACTATATTCAGTATATGATCCAAAGTAACTAGTAACTAACTACTTGAGTAGTTTTTTTATCCGATACTTTTTTACTCTTACTCAAGTAACTATTCAGACTATTACTTTTACTTTTACTTGAGTAAATATTTCTTCAAGTACTTTTACTTTTACTTGAGTACAGTTTTTTGGTACTCTACCCACCTCTGGTCATAGCATTGGGTATACGTGTGTTATGGGGGTCAGTAAATGGAAGAAGTCGCTTTGTGCATCATGACGATCTACATAGGCCTGTGGTAAACCCACTGATTATTTTGAAACAATACCCACTGAGAAATTGCTTGTAAATTTCACAAATAATAATAATAATAATAAAAATGGCACATTGAATTAAGCATGAAGTTTTGAAGTAGAAAAACCAAAGCATTTTCTTGAAAAAATTTCAAAGATTTTTAAAGTGTAGAGCAAATAGGTTTTGTATGTTAAAAGTTTTACACACGTATAAAACCAAATAATAAATGACCGGAAACAATCTGGACACAAACGTCCAAGCATGTTTGGGCAGTAGTGACATCCACTCAGGATGGAGGAAAAGCCTGAGAAGAAACACATGCATGCACACTCCTGTAAATCTGAGTCAGAAATGAACTGAATTTGTTTGTACCAAAGGAAAATAATGTTTCTTTGCTGAGTATTTGTGTTATGTGTTCTGTGTCTGTGCGTGCACAGTGTGTTTATTGGTCTCAAGCCACTTGTAAGATGCACTGTGACTGGAAACAGCTGTCAGTAAGAACATCATGTGTCCACAGTCTTATTCAAAGCAACAACGATGAGCCAGTATTAAAGCAAAATTCTCACCATTAGATTCATGAGAGCTTTGACAGATAAAGATACTGTGCGAGATCACAACATACATTCACTGATTTCATCAGTTGAGAAGGTAAGCTGGGTGGGTGATACTGGGTCACTGAGCAAAAGTCTTACAATACATGTATATTAAATTTAATCTTGTATTTATCATTAATATGTTTCACTCAAACTATGAAAAGTTGTGTATATATATTGCGTTTACGTTTGTCCTGACTTGTGCGTGCAGTTGTAGCACCACTGTAAGTGCATGTGTGTATTTGATTGAGTGTGTGTGTACGTGCATGTTTGTACCTGCGGTGATAGTGTGTGTGGGTTATGTAAGACTGTACTCTGAGGAAGTTGCTGGTTAAGAAGATGTGGGGCAGAAAGAGGAAGTGCTGCGTGTTTATCAGTCTCCACACTTCCTGTGGCCGAGGGGGCAGGGCCTGGACCCGGGGCTGTGGTTAAAGAGCACCTATCTCCCTCAGCAACAGTGTGACTGAGTGACCAAGCGTCTGTTACCAAGCGCTGCAGTCTTATCAGACTCCAAATCTCACACAGCAGAGGTTAAATAACAGGAGCGTAACAGCGGAAATACACACACCTGGCTTCACTTTCATACACACACATACATCCCCCATTATTCTCTCCATGACAGACACATTGTGAGATGTGCGCACACATATAAAGATTTGTTTCTCCCATGTTCTGAGTGCATCGTATTCAGAGCTTTAGCATCTCACACTTTTACGGTTTTAACACTGCTAACACTTGCATCAACATTTTAGAACATCATAATTGTCGTATTGAGTAAAATATCATGGAACTTAGCTTTCAGTATACGGTTAATAAATCATAAAAAGATGTGCAGTAACCAGTTGTCAGTGTTGGTTTGACCGTTGGTAGTTGGGAAAGCAGTTTATGTCCATGTTGCAGCATCTTCCGTTGGGACAGGGAACACAGAAAGACCAAAGAGAAATCTCCTCCCATGTTCTGGGACACAAAAAATGTTTTTGGCCCTACAAAGTCCAAGTCAAATAAATTTATAAAGCACTTTCAAAACTACAGAACAGACTAAAGTGCTTAAGGAGTTTGAATATTATCAGAAAAAAATGTGCAAAGAAATGTACCATTATGTACCCCTCAGCTACCTTATTTGGCCATAAAAGGTTCATACATGTTAATACTCTAGGGTACTAATATGCACCTTGTAAGGGTAGATAAGGTACAAAGTTGTCCCTGTAAGTGTACTGCCCCAGTGACAAGCTGTTGAACCCGTAAAGGCCCTGATATACTGAGGGCAAGGCTCTTTTTTGTTCTTCGCTTAGGAGTATAAAGAAGTTCAAAATACCTTTGCAGTGGTACTGTTAGCAGACATCCCGTGCTGTAGATTAATATACATAATTATGTACCTCAAGCTTTGCACTCAAAATAAACACAACAAAAATGACAGTGATAACAAAACTTCAGTTAAGAAATCATCTGATCATAGTGATGTGGATATGTCTGCAATAGCTCTGCAAGGTAGTAAGGCCAATAAAATAGCCCATGTCACATCAGTGGTTACAAGTTACAAGAATACTTTTCGTGTGCAAAGAAAACTAAAATAACGACTTTATTCAGCTATTTTTTTCTCTTCCATGTCAGTCTTCGACACGCATTCATGACAGTACTATGACAGACCACAAGTACTACGGGTCTGGAATGATTATTATGCGATCGCCATGGCCCAACGGTAGTTTAAAAGTGTTTACCGGTCGGAGTCAAACTTTTCTGGAAAGGTCCCTTTGGTAAGCTGCATGTTTCCAGCTCCCGAAACAAACTCCAAACAAACTTAGTTTTGGCCTGATTTTGTTCGAAATATCACCACACCATTTTGTTCTCCGATTCCGTTTAAAGTACAGGTGCTGGTCATATAATTAGAATATCATCTAAAAGTTTATTTCACTAATTCCATTCAAAAAGTGAAACTTGTATATTATATTCATTCATTACACACTGACTGATATATTTCAAATGTTTATTTCTTTTAATTTTGATGATTAGAGCCTACAGCTCATGAAAGTCAAAAATAGAATATTAATTAGAATATTACTTAAGACCAATACAAAGAAAGGATTTTTAGAAATCTTGGCCAACTGAAAAGTATGAAAATGAAAAGTATGAGCATGTACAGCACTCAATACTTAGTTGGGGCTCCTTTTGCCTGAATTACTGCAGCAATGCGGCGTGGCATGGAGTCGATCAGTCTGTGGCACTGCTCAGGTGTTATGAGAGCCCAGGTTGCTCTGATAGTGGCCTTCAGCTCATCTGCATTGTTGGGTCTGGTGTCTCTCATCTTCCTCTTGACAATACCCCACAGATTCTCTATGGGGTTCAGGTCAGGCGAGTTTGCTGGCCAATCAAGCACAGTAACACTATGGTCATTGAACCAGCTTTTGGTACCTTTGGCAGTGTGGGCAGGTGCCAAGTCCTGCTGGAAAATGAAATCAGCATCTCCATAAAGCTTGTCAACAGAAGGAAGCATGAAGTGCTCTAAAATTTCCTGGTAGATGGCTGCGTTGACTGTGGACTTCAGAAAACACAGTGGACCAACACCAGCAGATGACATGGCAGCCCAAATCATCACTGACTGTGGAAACTTCACACTGGACTTCAAGCAACATGGATTCTGTGCCTCTCCACTCTTCCTTCAGACTCTGGGACCTTGATTTCCAAATGAAATGTAAAATTTACTTTCATCTGAAAAGAGGACTTTGGACCACTGAGCAACAGTCCAGTTCTTTTCTCCACAGCCCAGTTAAGATGCTTCTGGCGTTGTCTCTGGTTCAGAAGTGGCTTGGTAGCCCTTTTCCTGAAGGCGTCTGGCGTGGTGACTCTTGATGCACTGACTCCAGCTTCAGTTCTCTCCTTGTGAAGCTCTCCCAAGTGTTTGAATCGGCTTTGCTTGACTGTATTCTCAAGCTTGCGGTCATCCCTGTTGCTTGTGCACCTTTTCCTACCCAAATTCTTCCTTCCAGTCAACTTTGCATTTAATATGCTTTGATACAGCACTCTGTAAACAGCCACACCTTTCAGTAATGACCTTCTGTGACTTACCCTCTTTGTGGAGGGTGTCAATGTTCGTCTTCTGGATCATTGCCAAGTCAGCAGTCTTCCCCATTATTGTGGTTTCAAAGAACAAGAGATACCCAGAATTTATACTGTAGGGATGGTCATTTATTCAAACTCAAATGTAAATATTCTAATACTTTGAGATACTGATTTTTGACTTTCATGAGCTGTAAGCTCTAATCATCAAAATTAAAAGAAATAAACATTTGAAATATATCAGTCTGTGTGTAATGAATGAATATAATATACTAACTTTTTGATGATATTCTAATTATATGACCAGCACCTGTATATCAGGGCCTTTCAGGTACAATTTTGGGACTTTTTTTCTGAGTGAAGAGTGGAAGTGTTCATTTGTGATTTCATCACAAAACCACATTTCTGATTAGTCTTTAAATGCATCATGACTACTAAAGAAAAACTGAAATATATCTCTAAAGTTACATCCCAAATCACATGACACTGGAGACATTTAATGACTAGTACAACACAGACGACAGAAGTAGACAAACAAGTTCACTGGCATACTCTCTCCTCTGTCAACATAGTGCTATGCACTCAAGTCAAGCATGACTATTCACCCTTTAAGCAAGAATGATCAATGTTTTATTACTGCATTTCAATAACTAATGATAACAAACAAAAACATTAAAGATATGCTATAATAAATCAATTTTAACAGTGTTTCTTTATATTAGTACATAATTTTAGCTGGTTTTCCAAATCCTTGGTCTTTTGATAAAACACTCCACTCTTACTGAATAAGAGTGGAAGCTCCGTCACATTTAAACAGCATAGTGTCACACAGTATAGTGTGCAGAGAGGCATCAACTAAAGTGTTTTTAGACAGAAAGACTGATAAATAGACAGAAAAGCAGGGGAATGAGTTGTTTTCTGGTAAGCAAGTGCGACCAGACAAACAGTCTGCATGCAGATAATAAGAAGTCTAAGGAGCAAAGCACATCTCTGAAGTGCATGTTAAACATCTCTGTGAGAATAATACACAGGGCTGGCATACTTTTCACTCACAAAAAACACTTGTGAATGCTGCCTGAAATTGTACAGCAGACTCCCATTCCAGAACTTAAAAGGAAAACAGTCAATGCGTGGTTAAATCCCTTTGAGTCACTTCCAACACACCTACACTTTTAGACGGAAAGCTCTCAAGATCTTCTATATCTTTTAGTTTATGGATGACTCAATGTTTACAACAGGCTTTGACAACCGATGACTTAAAACGACCACTGATCCAATGCCTCTGCATACACTAGGCGTGATCGGGTCTAAACCGAACCTTAAGAGCCGTGGAATATTTTTTAGATTGGCTGTCATGAATAAAGCAGCCATCAATGGTCTCTGACATTAATCCATTTATGTCAGGCAATGAATAAAAATGATGTTGTAAATGGATGCTTTCCATGCCAATGTTTAACCAGGTTTAAATAACAATTAATATAACACCATATCAAGTGATGGAAACACCCACACTCCAATGGCTGAAAGCAACATCACAGTATCATAATCTCTAGCTGCCACATATAATAAATATCTGCAGGTGAAGTACACAAATGTTGTTCTATTTAGGTTAATTCTGTAGTCTAGACACCTAATCCAGTCCGACCTGTCTCTCTGTTCGCAGTGGGAAGACAGAAAACTGAGGATCAGGGAGTGTTCATTTTGGCATGTTGATTTGTTGTGTTCCTGTCACATGGGCTATGATAAACTAGCATGTTTTTTCTCTCATACAGAGTGGAGAAGCCGTGTTGACACTTGTCTGAAACTAACCAATGGTTTGACAGGAATGCATGCATTTAGAGAGAGATAGAGATAAACACAGCAAGATGTGTGTGTGTGCCATTCTTTGGTGTTTAAAAGTTCACAAGTAGGCTAATTAAGGGTACCTGTGTCAAATTAGGGCTCGTCCCTGTCTGATGACATCATTCAGTGGTGCACTCTGGAACATTAATTTTACAAAAAAAAAAAAACGCACACAATTTTTTTTTTACTATGATCTGCATTGCAATGATGATATTTCTTGACATTCTGTGATCCATCGCCATCAGGACGCTGTAACAACTAATTTGAGTTGATATTTGAAGCCGCTGTAGTTTAATTACAAATAAACACCATGAGAGCTGTTATTCAAGTAAATACAACCACTTACTGACTAAAACCTGGTTGCAAAGACAGGGAGAACAGGAGGACTATAAATATACAAGCAACTAATGAACTAAACTAAACTGAATGAACACTGAACACTAAAACAGTACGGATAACAACCAAACCTCTGTACCAATGAAAGGTCAAAATCTGTCCAAACTTTTCTTGACAAAAAAAAAACAAAAAAAAAACACAGGTATATCAAGTAATAATTGTATGATTTTTTTTTTTTTTTACCAATTCCTATCTTTGATGCTTATCCAGTAAATCAGAAGTAACTGGAAAAATCATGCAGATTCATTCGTTAAAAGAGTAGGAATTTCCTTATTTCTTAGAAAGAAATAAAGTCATACAGGTTTGGAGTAACGAGAGGGTGAGCAAATGATGACAGAACTGACATTTTTGTATGAATGATTTATTTAAAATTTCCCAGATAAGTCACTTTTCTTTTTCTTTTTTTTAAGAACAGTGAGCTTTATTCATGAAACACAGGCAGAAAACATTTCAGTCTGTGTAAATCACTCAGTCTTAAGTAATCTGCCATGTTTCATGAATAATGCTTACAAATAAGGCCCAGGCACTATTCCCCCGAGCACAGGAAAGACCCTATATAAATATGAAAAGTATTATTATGACACAGTAGGAGGAGTAAATGTCACAGTTTTGGTTCATGCATAAGTGGGTCAGATAGATGCACTTGGGTTTTCCACTCATTTTCACCCCCATTGTGAGTGATAATCCCCATGCCAAGGAGGTACATCGGGACAGTTATTCAGCATAGGTAATCTCCTAATCTGCGTCTGATGGCAGGAGGTTCTTTCATAGTCGACACACCTCTGAAAGGATGACTTGTTTGCCACTCTGTGGTTTTGAAGAACATATTTCATTACACAGGATCAGCCGCCAACAATGGAGTGCTATTATACAGGTAACAGTATGTGTGTGCATGTTTGTGTACGTGTGTGTGTACGCGTAGGTTGGCAGCCAGGCCATATCCTCAAACCGCTAACACTCAAAGTACCATCACAGCTGCAGGTTAATGCAATAACAACAAACACTCCACCCTCAGAACCACCAGCGTCACACAAGCTCTCTCTCTTCCAGATAACACAACACAAGCGACAGCTCTGTCAGGCTCTTGAGAACCAGTTTCTGTGTACTCTGTGTGCAGCATAACAATAATCAGTGACATAAGAGCAATACAGTATGAAGTGCTTAAGCTCAGTAAAAATGAGTTTGATAGTTTAGATGCCTTAACAGAACGATCTACCGCATCAAAGTCCAAACCTCAGAACAGTAAGTACTTCAGAAACTGACAGCCTGAGAGTACTGTACATGCAGGGGTATATAGATGAAGCTCAGAGAGATAATGTGGAACAAGTCTATGAAGAGCTGTTATGCTCACAACTTGTAACTAAAAGTTTTCGTAATTTAAGGGGTTTGTTGCAACTGGGCCTTGGTCCCGACCAGAGTCTGGAACAGCATCTTTAAAAGGAGAATGGGACCAGATTTTGAAAAATATTTCATATTTTTCTATCATATTTCTGTAACAAAACTACCAATGTTTTTCCATAAATCTAATCAGGTGTAAAAACACATCTCCCTTTCTTTCTCTCCGCACAGCTATCACGTTACTACAATAAATGTTGTGTATTTTCTGCGCTGCAGCCCATGAGGTCTGGAGGGTTTGGAACATGCAGTCGATTCATATTACTATCATTTAACTCAGTGTTATTGGAGAGAGAAAGAGACAGAGAGGGCGACAGTGCCATATTTTGCATAGGCTATACAGCATTTTGAGTGTAAATTCATCACCTTATTTATTTTCTGCACTCTAAATATTGGTTAATTTAGTCATATTGTAAAGACTGACAATCATGCCAATAAAGCTTTTTTGACCAGTGCTAACATTAAAGAAAATAAACATTTTTATTAACTGATCTATAAAAATAAAAAAAATGTGTGTGTGTGTGTATTTCATTTTAGTTGAAATTAACCCTGAAAACCCTGAAAATAACACAAGATAAGGTCAAACAAGCAGTCACAGAGGAAAAAGAAAAAAAAAATGTTTTTTTAAATGAAATAAAGAACAAACAGAAAGTTATATAACAAAAATGAAAAAAAAATTGTTGACTCAGACAGAGAGAAAGAGAGAGAAGGGTGGGGACACATGTCTATAATGTCTCTGTTAAGGACAATAATAGCACTACACACCTCACACATACCTGGCATTGTTCATGACACAGAGGACAAAGGAACATTATATTCAGCTGTCTTGTAATTAGAAGTGCACATTTCTCTCTCTCTCTCTCTCTCTCTCTAAGAAATGCGTTATGTGGCCAATTTGGGTCCGTAAATCACATAAAGTATTCAAAACACACACACATTCTTATAAGACATAGGACAGTGCAACATTCTGGCACCCAATGCATGTGTGTACGTGTGTGTTCAAAGGTAATGTTTTGATGTGTAAGTGCTAGAGATAGAGCACATATCTATGGTCTCACCACAGCTGGTTCTTGTGAATGTCTATATCTGCTGCTGTCTCTGCATATATGTGCTTTTTAACTCTACAGAGCTCTCAGCAGGACTCGGGCAGCTGCAGGTGCCTGTGTGTGTCACAGCAGGTTTTTCTCAAGTACTGCTGTCTGTCTCAGCAGAGTGACAGCAGGCAAAAGCTCACTCACACACTGATGAGGAGATAAACTCACAATGACGAGTACAACAGCCACATTCTCCAGATAAGAAGGCAGTGGAGTCATGCTTCAGTGTTGTGGGGTGGAGGGGACTGAATGCGTTTACTGGTTGCAGCTATGAACATGCACCTTTGCAAGACACTAAATACAATGTGTGCTTATCTCAGTTCTAACACGACCCTTCAGCAGAAATACAGATGTCACCGAAAAGTCATGACCCCTCGTCATGGTTGACTCACCAGACTAGTGGACACAGACGAGTAGGAGGAAGCAGTAACACGCTAAATCATCACCTTCTAGTGATAATGTCCACCTCTCCCAGAATGACTAAAGTAATGGCTGCGTAAAAGAGATACAGTAGTACAAAGATTCTTCATCTATCAGTGTCAAGTTGTTTCAAACCTGCAAGAAAACAAAAGAAGATATTTTGAACTGTTGTGATTCATATAATGAAAGTCAGTGGGGTCTAAAACAATAAAGTTTTGTTAACTGTGCCTTCAGTGCTTTTGCTAATGTTGTGTGCTTCTGTTCAGTAGTGCAGGCTAACTGTTAATTTATCTGCTAGTGTCTTATAAAAAGTTAGTCTTCAGAAGAAAATTAGGTGAACATTTACTGTTGAATTTTTCTGACTAATGGTTTTTGTTTGTCTGCGTGAACAGTCACAATTTCATCCACTGAGCCACAAATTAAACGTGCAGTGTTAGCTGTTTTGCTAACTTCACCTCTCTCCAAAACGTCGCCCTTCAAGACATGTCAACAAAAACAGACAAAATGAGTGACGGGCAGACAACACATTAAAGTCCTCTAAAGTCACCAAACAATAGCGTCCTGCTGCACTTTTTGATGTCTTTTTGAGTCTAGGGCTGTCACAGACACAGATGTGATATACTGAATCTCAGTACATCAATTCCAGTGATATTCTTTAGGTATAAGACAATATTTCCATAAATTAATTTGAGTTAGTTACATCCTTAGTTTATACCTACTCTGTAAAAATGTCAAAAAATAAATAAATTAATTTAATTTAATTAATAAAAAAAAAAAATACATTCAGTAGTTATTTAGCTAGCATTAGCATCACTGTTCTTTGTTAAGAACCAATACCACAATGTTAGATGCTGTCAACTTTTCACTCATACTAATGAGTTTTAGGGTGCTTTCACACTTGGTTCGATTGCTCCCCCCTCCCCCTGTTGGACTGCGTTCATATTATTTTAATTGGTTTGCATCATCAAGCCAGCAGCTGTTTATCCCGTTGCTTAGTAACAGGCAGGAGAAGGCGGCAAAATGCGTAAGATTGCTCTCTGCACTTTTATATATTGACGTTTTGAACCGTTCGTTTGGTTTACAAAGCTTCAGTGCATAACGGCACTTACGTCTGTCTTACGAATGTACTGCAAATGCGAGAACGCTGAAGGCGAACAGAAATGAGACATACAGCTTTCTGCTTCCAGCGCGACAGTCACGCTCTTCAGGAAAGTGAGTGAAACGCACACAAACACACATTTTTATCAAATAATACGGTTTTAATAGCGGTTCACTTCCGTGATTTAGTACGATTGCGTTCACATCAGCAGCGAACCGTACCGGAGTTCACTTGAACCGTACCCCCAGACCACCCTTTTTAAGAGGACTCGGGTACGGTTCGCGGGTGCGCACCCGAGTTCGGAAGACAGCGTTCACATCATCCAAACGAACCGAACTCTGACGTCAATCGAACCCGAGTGCGCACCAAAAGTGCTAGTGTGAAAGCACCCTTAGAGAGTGGTCTAAGCAATAATTAATTCCTTACCTGTCCAAATAAAAATAAAAATCAACTTGAGCATCACTAGTTTGGATTTGCTCTGTCATCAAATCTTTCCTATATTTCCTGTGTATTTTGTATGATGTTTATGCTCATTTTCAGTTTAATGGCTTCAGTAGCACAGTAATAAGTGTGTTCTGTTGTCTAATTTCACTCTACACATCGCCAAACTACACTACACTATAGTATATCTATAGAGGGAGCCAATGAGCATGAGGATTTGCATTGTTTAATTAAGCAATGCCGGTGACCTCATTTAAACATGGTGAAATTTCAAATTTCAATTTATTTCGGAATGTGTACAACTTATTTAAAATAGCACAAAATTGCTGAATGCACCTTTACTGTAACTTAACCTAGCTGCATTGTAACCCCAATAAAAGTTACTTTTAAGGGTCAGATTAGGTAGAAAAAAACTCCCTACAGTATAGAACACAAACACTTCCATTAGCCATAGCAGGCATTATATCTGGGGAGACGTGTATTTCTATGTTCTTGAAAACATGGCTTAATTCGGCCTCTACATAATCTTTTCTATTTGTCTGTCTAAACCAAACTACTCACGCACTTGACAGATAACTAAATTGGACAAGTGTTATATGACAAGAAAGTGTTTTTTGGCAGGCACCGAGTGACCTGACAGAAAGGATAGAATGGAGAAGAGAGGAGAGGAGCCAGAGAAATCACATACTTTCAGGAAAGAGGAAGAGCAAAAAAGGAGGGATCATATTCAATCGTGGGAAAGCCCATCACAAAACCTCAACACCAACTCCGCAAACATGAAAAGCGAAAGTCCGTTTCAGTTTCTTTCATGGTTCCAGCCTGAAAATCACTGTTACATTTCTGGACATGGATGCAATTTCTAGAGGCTTCTTGTCCAAGAGCCCATTATTTACGAGAGGGGGCGAACAGGGAGAGGAGAAGAGCAGCATCACAGCATTCAGTAATTGCCATCTCCTGCTGAAAGAGACTAGTGTGAGAGAAGCTAGAGTTTCTTTTCTTTGGACGTTTAATGCACAGCTCTCTTCCAAACTGCACTCTCTCCCTCCCTTCTCTTCTTTTAGCTCTTATCTGCAGTAATTTCTCTCATAGGTGAGTGGACACAAGGTCCAATGTGTATCTGTGTATGGGGGGGGTGTGATGTTTTGGGATAGGGAGGACAGAGGTGGGAGCAGACGGGTTCTTCTGCAGCACTGGATCATGTGCATGTGCGTGTGCGTATGTGGGGGAGCAGTGTTATGGGATTTGGTTGACTCTGGCCGATTATGGTTGCTTTGTTTTGGCTGAATAGCAGCATTTTTGGAGGTTAACATGTGATTCCCCACAATAGTAGCTTTGCTAGATGCCAACTATAGAGGTTCCATCAGCCATTATAGAAACATATAAAACACAAACTACTCTGGATTTAAAGGTTAACAGCATCCACATATACACACAATCCCTCGGGTGTAGTAAATGGACTAAAAACAGACTGAATGATGACAGAACCATATTCCACATAAACAATGATAATTATTTAGCCTGATAGCACATGTCAGATTCATATATTTCCTTACGACGACACACACACACACACACCATGTGTTACTGCTTTACATATGATATTTCCTGGGGGCTGGAAGACAAATGTTCTAAATGGAAGAGTAATATGAAGGTCTAGTGGAGTATTAATTCAGCAGTCATTCATCACACAGGCGGCCTGGTCCTGTCTTGGCTCCATGGGCCTTCACTAACTCATACTCCTCATACAACTGGCCACAAGTGCTCAGTTCACTTAACACACACACACACACACCTCTGAATGGGTTAACTAAATAAATCATTGCATAAGATAGTCCAAAGTTAGTCATATATATATGTATGTATATGTGTGTGCAATCTCATGCAATGTGATTTAGTAAGATTTGTGGCAGTGAATTAACTGGTATTAGTGCCAAAAAAATCTTAACCCATATTACGCTTGACATGACTGCAATAGTTGCTAATTTGCACAGCTTTGGGTACTTTTTTTTTTGTTGTTGTTGTTGTTTTTGGTAATTATAGAAATGATCTGGCTGCATCTGTGTTCTTTATTTCATTAATTGTCAGTAAATCACACACAGAACTTTTCACTCCCATGAGCGCTTTTATGGGATTGCAGTCTCACGCTAATTTGCCCTGTTTAATAAATCTGGCCTTTGGTAATTTATTTTCAGACATTTAGTTCAATTACAAAACCTGTTCAGTTAGAATAACTTTGTGATTTATATGCATCAAATTAACATTGAATATATACATTAGTGCTGCCCCTCTCCTCCAGGCTTCCAGCTTGTGCCCTCTCTCTTGTGCCAGAGGCAACAGGAGGCTCTCTCTGATGCTTCTCCCAGCCTACGAACGGCTGCTTTCCTCAAGTGGCCTCTCAGTCCAACCTTTGTCAATAGTTTCCACACAGATTGAGCTGGGAATCCTCGACATCCGACTTCCACCGTCATCAGCCATGTTGTCCACCCCTTGTCCCGGCAGTCTTGGACAAGTTGCTGGTATTTGCCTTTTTTCCTCTCTGCAGCTTCCTCACAGCCCTCCTCCCACGGTACCGTCAACTCCACCAGGATGATCTTCTTTCCCTCTGGAGACCACATAATGATGTCGGGCCTTGTAGACAGTACCGCCTCGGAAGTGGAGTTTCCTCCCGAGCTCAACCTCTATTTCCCATCCCTGGGCTGACTGCAGGAGATTCTGCCTGGCTTGGCTGTGGACGGCAGGTCTTTGGCCCTCTTTCACAAAGGCGATGGTGCTCAACAGTGGTCTTGCTTTGGCTGGTTGTTTCTTCCTCCTTTCCTGCTCCAGAATGTCTGCGAGCACTGCCAACACTTTGTCATGGCGCCACCTGTACCTCCCCTGTGTCAATGCAATCTTACACCCTGACAGAATGTGCACCATTGTTCCTTTCCCACCACACAACCTGAACAGTGGGTCCTCCCTCCTCCCCCACCTGTGCAAATTGGTTGGGTTGGTAAGGTGTCATACACTGCTCGGAGTAGAAAGGATATACGGAAGGGCTCCAGCCGCCACAGTTCACTCCATGTGATTGTTCTCTTGGGGAGGTTCCACCTCGTCCAGGCGCCTTGAGTTGCAAGCTCGATGGATTTTGCTCTTCTCCCTTCTTCCTCAAGGTTTCGAACGTCATCCTGGATAATGGTTGTCTTCTCCCTAGGGGTGGACTTTGACCACTGCTGGAAATGTGCTGTTCCTAGACCCTGTCTTCCAGTGCAAGGGTTTCCGATGATGTCTTTGGTCCTAAGAGAACATTCTGCCTGGTTAATCGCCGTGTTGGCGGCCCACTTACGGTCAGATCTTGTTCTGACTCCTGCTTCCCTGGTGAGTTGGTCTCGAGAGTCCCTATATGTCAGGGACAGTCTGCACTTGGCAACTTTAAACTCCTCCACCACTGATGACAGTGGAAGCTGGAGCTGGCCCGACCTTATGTAGAACCCCAAGGATGTAAAGCTTGGGGGTATTCCCAACCATCTTCTAAGGTGCTTATTGAACTTCCTCTCCATTTCTTCAACAGTTGATAGGAGCACCTCATATACCGTGAGAAGCCACATGAGTCTCGGAGCAGGCCATGTTGGTAGATCCAGCACTTGTATTTCCCAGGCAGGCCAGACTTGTCAATCTTCATCAGCCATTCTTCAACTTGATTTCTGGTGCTGGAGATGCTGTTCTTGTCTGACAGGGAATCATCATACCACTTTCCAAGGCATCTAATTGGGTTCCCCTAGATGTTCGGGATCACTTCCCCTTGAACAAGTAGCCTGAACCTTACAGTTGTTTTACCCTTTTGGATCACCAGGCTCCTCGATTTCTTGGGCTTAAAGACCATCTTTGCCCAAATGGCCATGCGATCCAGTTCTGCAATCCTGTCACTATCCCCTTCTCCACTGGCTGCCACTTTGTTGTAAACTTGGCGGACTGTAATCGTAACTTGATGTCTCTCAGGTAACTGGTGATCATGCCCTGAATGTTATGTGGGATGTGGTAGTAGTCCAAAGCAACTTGAATCAAGTTATGGGGAATAGACCCATATGCATTTGCAAAGTCAAGCAAGACAACTGTTAGGCTGCCTTTCTTCTGTATGCTCCAAGCACCCGGAGAACCCTTCAACACAACTCTTCTGGATAGAAGTGTTAATATATCCATTCTGGGTCATGTAAGTGCTCATTCTCTTCGCAAAGCACAGCAAAGAAAATCTTTCCCTCCACACTAAGTAGGGAGATAGTTCGGAACTGGCTGATCTGTGTGGATCCCTGTTCTTTGGACACAAAGCACCCTTCCGCCCTTCTCCAGCTTGTTTGAATAGTTCCCTTGGACCAAATTACCTGCATAAGCTTCCACAGCCTTCAGAGGAGTTTAAGGCATTTTCTGTATACTTTATATGGTATAACCCTTCCTTAGGGTTTTGATCTCCTTCCTAAGTTGTTTGATCTTTCTTTCTCTTCTGTTGTCCTGCTTTTCTGGTCTTGCTTTATTCTCTCTCCTTGGCACTGTTCCAAACCGTTCCATTGCCACATTGTAGGTGATGGCTGTCAGAAAATCCACCTTCCTTGTGTGAAGTTTGGGGGTTGCAGACACTGAGAGATCATTAGGACTATGGTGTGCTTCCTGCCTAGGATTCTCCTGCGTCTCACCAGATGGTTCGTCTGAGCGGTGTACATGCATCCATCCTTGTCCACACGCCGACTTGCTCTGGTGTATTTTGAGCCCTCTTACGCCCTTACAGATCCTTCCGCAACTGCATTTCACTTCCGGTGCCTCCCCGGTCAAGGTGGTTTGTCTGAGCTTTCTCTGCATCTGTGTCACTGTCCTTGTCGTTGCCATTGAATCTGTCCTGGTGAGCCTCTCATCCTCCCCCTCTCTCAGGAGACTCTGGGGGTATTGCTCATTTGTCGGCTCTGTAGCTTGCTTGGTGTCCTCTTGCGAGAAAAAATTTAATCGCGTTAATCACAGTCATGGACTGTGATTAATCATGATTAATCGCAAATTTAAAATACTAGGATTTACCTGTAAATGTGTTGAAATAAAGAAATGCATGACAAACTAGTTTAAGGAAACAGAACCTTTCACACTTCCGCCAGGTATGAGACATAATCCTTATTATTCTTTTATCATTATTCTTTTGTTTTTATTCAGCCATTATCAACCTTTATACTGGCAATAAAATGTTTACCAAGCCACATCGCTTCAATCCCATTATACATTTTCCCAACTATTATCAAAAGTATTTCTAAATAAATACAACAAAACATTTCTTGCGACCTTACGTGAAGTATTATGACAAAATGCATTATAAAGAAGAATTGGACTTGTTCTGCAGGTGCATTAGAGCTAACATTAGCATCATGCTACATAAGACAATTTATGAGATTAATAGTACACTTTTACTCAGAACTCACTTCAAACCACCATCGAGTGTTTGTAATAACTTCCTTTTGCGATCACATGTGGAATTTGGTCGTTTACTGTTGTTAAAATATGCTATTTGTAGCCTTTTATATCGCTGCACAAATTAGCATTTCAGATGTACACATTCAACTACAGAAAATCACATACAAACCATACCTATCGTAATTGTGTGTTTATTATCTAATACAATCTATAGTGGCTGTTGTCATGTTTATTTCTGCTGTGTAAATGCCTTAAAGCTCTGGCTGAAACTCTTTGTGATGTTACAACCGCCTCTCCGTTCTTAAGTTGCCAGGGATACATTCCAAGTATAATACACATTAGTAAAAGAATATATTTAAATTTTTATTTGTCAATAGAGAATGAGGAGTTACGTCACAATCTTTTCACTTTTTTTTTCGGGAAGGCGCCGCCATATTAGCTGTCCGTTCCCATGGTTACTTCTCATTCTCTATACGGATAACTGCTTATCTTTTGTTTTGTTTTTACCTTTAAGTTAAACAATCATTAATTCTTCATTGTATCGTTTGCAGGGAAGAGAATCCAATTTATCGCATTGCATGATAATTAGATTTTGTTTTTCTCTTACGTTTTGTAGAATTTCATTTACAATGTTGATCTGATTACCGTGAAAACAGTGTCACCCGCTGGACGCTGCTTCAGCCGTCATATTAAATTGTGTTCAACAAGCTGACAGAAGTCGATCCATTTCTTTGTTGGAAACTTTTAAATGACAAAGTATAACTGTTGTTATTATAAATATTCATTTTTCCATGGCCACAGAGGAGAATCAGAAATTGTGGGTCACATTCAGCGAACAGTTACGAACTCACTGTACATTTTATATTTCTTTCAACAAATGACAAGCAAAATCAAATCCCTAGGAACTTGTCAACAGTTTTGTAGCATTTTAAAATGCTGGTTTAATGTGCTAAGACAGTGATGCTAAAAGACATGCAGGTGAGTGACGTGTTTAAACGTTTTCCTCTCTTTAGAAAACCATAATGTAGAAAGCGCTTATGGATTAAGACAGTGATACACAATGTTCATATTTTGGGCTCATCTGTTTTTCTGCACATATAATGATTTATTAGTAAGGTGTGTACAGAATGTGATCTTTTATTATCACTGTCTGGGTGCATTAAGCGTGTTCTTATGAGAGGAAAATGCTTAACGTAAATAAACGTGTTGCATTCACATTTTGAGCTTATATGCATATCTGCACATAGTATATGCTTTACAATTTTGTCTTTATCACTTCTTGGTACATTAAGCCACTTTAAGCATTTTAGAAAGTTCCCTGTTTAAGTTCTAATTCACAAGCCTAGAGAGTCATACTCGCAAAGAAGGTAACATTAATTATTAAACCAACAAAATCAAATCTTTCAAAAACACAGAAATGTGATTCTTTTATTGAGTGAGAGGCAGTAGTTTTAATCAGTTACATTAACAGATTTACTATTCGGCATCTTCTCCGCGACCTGCTTCCTTTAGTGTTTTTACGCATAGAAAAAAAGGCGAAAAAACATACTGCATTATTCAGTTTTCTCTCAGAACGATGATCTGAGTTACTATTGCAATTCTCGATGCAGCATGAATGACATACAATTGTGACTTTTTTCACAATCACGACAAAAAAATCAAATACTGCCCTAAACTCAATAGCGGGAAGGCAGCGCTATCCTGCAAGTATAGCGGATAAACAAAACAGTTTCCCAGAACTCAACGCGGCGTTACGTCACATTCTCATTCTCTATATACACTTTGGGCAGCCACACGGTACATTATAAAAGTAGCCCAAAAAACCGCAACCTACGGCTCTGTAATTGTATTTTCAAAATAGCCCACTTGTGCTGCTACCCTGGCAACACTGTACCCTCATCACACAATGATAGATAACATTTCGCGCTGCGATGACAGCAAGAAGTTGGGGTCAATCCTTATCAAACGATTGATTTGCTTTAAAAAAAATTAACGCGTTAAATTGTTTTTGATTAATCGCATGCGTTAACGCATTAATGTTGACACCTAATATATATATATATATATATATATATATATATATATATATATATATATATATATATACACACACACATATATATATATATATATATATATATATATACACTGTATATATATATAATGTCAAGAAAACTGTTATTTTAAATTGTAATCATATGTCACAATATTACTGTTTTTATTGTATTTTGATCAAATAAATGTAGCCTTGGTGAGCACATGAGACTTAACCTTAAAAAAAATCTTTCATCAAACTTTTATACAGTTGTGTTTTAGCTGTTTCCTGAATTGTTTCAAAATTTACATTTTGTTGAAAAGTCTATAATGGGCTATTTAATATCATACATATCCTACTAGTATACTAATTAACATCAAACATAATGAACATTACTTCTTGGAAATTTCAATATCTTTTTTGTAGCCAATTTCAACAAATTATTAATTAGCATTTAACACAGGAATGCTGCTGGTCGGTTTCCTGTAAACAAACTGTACTACTGTATGCTAATAGAGGACCAGGAGAAAATTGGTTTAAACATTTGTCATTTTGCATTAAAAAAATAAGTAGCTTAAGTAAATTAATAAGTAAATTAAAACAATTTAAAACAATTCCCTTTGTCACTGTTTTTAATAACCCCAAAACTGTCCAGATTGCACAAGTGCCGTATTTTGGTGGTCGGGTGCCATGGAGAGAGAACTGAAAATCACACACTATCACAGTGTGTGTGAGTGTGTGTGCAGGCAGGAATGTGAGGGATTTGAGGGGGTGGAGTGTTTAGGAGGCTGTAGGGGAGTGGCATGAGACCCACACACCCTGAGATGAGCCAACCAACAGGGTTAGCTGAGGAGAACCAACCAACCCCATCAATCACATGAACGCTCACACGGACATGAACAACACTGTCAGACAATCACTGTCAGAGTGAAAATGCACATGGAAACGAGCAAAGATGAGAGAGCACAAGTGTCAGAGAGATGTTCTTTAACATGTGTTTGTGTTTGCTGTGTGTTTGTGGTATTATAATGTTGACAATGAGAGATGGGGGATTATGGGAGTTTTCCTCCTCAACCTTCATAAATCAAGGAGAATAAGACATGGCACCACACTGCCAACCAAAACCCTAAACCGTAATCTCACACATGCACGCACATAAACACACACACCACAGGGCAAATGAGTGCTAAGTGATGGAACGATCAGTCTCACTATTGCGCTCTCTCACACGTGAACATTCAAACAGCCACAAACACTCCTACTCGTAACCTATTTGTCCCTAAATACACAAACATCCAAGACGTGATCTCACAGCGGTAACAAGACCAGCTTCAGAAGGTCTGAGCCTATTGTCTTCATAATCCCCTAAATCTGCCGCGCAGCAGCCAGTCAGACCAGATCTTTGTGTCTGGACTGATTCCAGTTTCAGACATTAACTGGAAACTCCATATGAATCAGCAAATTACATGACAATATTACCTCAATGAGTAGTCTTCTACAAGCAAGCACTGATTGGACAGAGGGCCAGTCGACAGCTCTCGTGTGTTGATGTTGATACATGGTGTTTGACAACATCAATAGTTGCTGGGAATTAGGGGTGTGCGGAGAAGCCATTACTTGTATATATGTATCAGAATTCGGAGAAAACCGGATGTGGCAGAACTGCGAAAGTGTGTTGAAACTAAAAAGAAGGAAAATATTTTACTCTATACTTTTATACCTATCAAAATAATAAACATTCCTTGTATAATTTTTTACAATTATTCATTCATTACAACCTCTTTGTAAGAAAAATATTTTTTTTAAAAGCTAAAAGAAACCTAATTAGTGTGAAAGTATAATCAGCCTGCTTTTGAGACACAGAAACATAAGTACATCTTATTCAGAATGTTTTTTTTTAAAGGTTTTTAAAAAGTGGATTTGTATAGGTTATGTATGATGTAATATCTCAATGTTACTCTTAACAAGCAAGAGTTGGGGAAAGTTACTTTTAAAAGTAATGCATTACAATACTGCGTTACTCTCTAAAAAAGTAACTAATTATGTTAGTTACTCTTTATGGAAAGTAATGTGTTACGTTACTTTTGAGTTATCTGGGCACGGCTTTTTAATATAAAAAGTTATTTTACAAATGTAAAAGCCCTTCACACCAAAAGTGAAATGAATACGCCTCAGGCTGAAGGAAATGTAAATTCATGTCTGTACAGTAGAGCAGCTCAAACAAATTGCATGAAGAATATTACGCAGGAGAAGAAAGTTCAACACTATTCAGCAAAAGTGAAACACAAATGTGTCATTTTTGCTTAGTATGGTTAGATTGGATCATCGAAGGTCCATAGCAAAGACATTGGTTAGTAAAATGGGATCAAATACATAAATGATATTTGTCTTATTTAAAATATTTAATTTTATTTCAGGTTAATATTCTGAGTTTGCATTTGACTTTTTTTATTCATTTTGAGGAATACTGAATATGTTTTTGTGCAGGTGAGATGAGTAAATGCATATTCACATTTACTCAAGAACTACAGTAACATCATGTTCACACAGCACGCACAATGCCTCTGCACTTACTCCCGATTTCTCCAAACATGGCAACGTGAGAGCTGTCAGTCAATACATGGGAAACAAAGTAACTGTTGTTACCTATTTGAGGAAGTAATCTGATTGCGTAACTTGCGTTACTTGTAATGCATTACCCCCAACACTGCTGTGTGTGTGTGCACGTTGGATGGGTTAAATGCAGAGCACAAATTCCGAGTATGGGTCACCATACTTGGCTGTATGTCACTTCACTTTTTTTCACTTTCAACAAGTCAGAATTTTTGAGGTATGCACCAAAAAAAATGTACTTGATATTACACGTTCTCTCTCTTACACATTTCATTCACAAAGTTCACATTTTATTCACATTGCTTTCACAGACTCACCACTGATCTGTAGTGTGTTCAGTAAAAAACCTAATGAACAAAAAAAATATGCAACAACTATTGTCCAGATTTGTTATTAATTTTAAAGCCATTATTCCAAATGTTATTCAGTTTCAGGCACATCTCTACTGGAAATAGTTTTCTCTGTGCATGTGTGCTCACCACAGAGAATTCTTCACATGTCATGTTACTTCTATGACAGACTGGCTGTGAGCTTATTGCCCTTTTGAAGAATTATGATCTGTCTTTTATTTCCATTAACCACCACCCAAAACCCATGGCTGTTTCTTTCTCTTTCTGTCTCTCTTTGTTTCTGTTCTGGTTTCCGCTCTGGTCTCAGCTGGTTGGTGGTGATAGCATCTCCCAGGCTCTGGACTTCCTCCTTTAAAGCCAACGCACTTAGAGAGTCTCTGTCTGGACGGTTAGCGGCTGGTGACTAGAGCCTCATCTCAGCACTCCAGACATGCACTGATGAAGAAGGAAAAGAGGATTGGAGGCAGGGGGAATGGTGTTAATACGCAATAATTCACTATGTGTTATTGACTAAATGTCTTTGTGTATGTGCCAGAGGGAAAATGTCTGTCTTATTAGCTCTGTCAAGGGTGATGGCACAAGGTCAGCTGCTGTAGACGTTTCCCCTCTCCTCCACTTTAATCTCTCTGTCCATAAGTTTCAGTTTGAGCTCTGTTGGCTTTTACAGAAGCAAGACTGTACTCTGGCTTCAGTGGTATATCAGGCTCTGATTCGTTTTAAGTTTCAATTTGATTTCAAGATGAGTTCAGTTTCCTCTGTGGAGTAAAAGAGTACAGTATCTGCTACAGCACTCAGGAACAGACAGCATACAACAATATTCATTACTTTAAGTTAACTTTACTCTGATGTAATTTTAATTAATAAAAAGAACAAAATTAAATATTCAAACATAATACAATTTAAACAAACGTGAGAGCAAAACGAATCAATGTTTTCATCAGACTGCCCATTGGTATGTATTATTTAAAAAAGGGGGGAAAAAACATTATCCGAATTAAAAATATTAAAATGTTTTGCATTCAATATAATTATATGCTTTTTAAAAAAAAAATTTTTTTGGAGTGTGTGTGTCCGGTTGTACTGGCATGCAGCAGAATTCCTCAGCATGCTTTCCTGGCCGGCTTGGTGGACATTGACCACGGCTGCTAAGGATAAACTCCCACTCGACAGCAGAAGGACAAACACACTCTATTTTTCTTGGTTAGATTTAAACACTGAGTATTATGCCTCTTGTGTTAATGATTGAAAACATGAGCTCTCTTGGTCCTCTCTGAGGTTGACCAGTACTGAAAAGTACACACAGAAATCACACTTCCAGGCATGTACTCATATTGTCATTCTCTCACACACACACACACACACACACAGTCCAAAAACACAGACTGAACAAGATCACCTTCATTAGATGAAAACGTATGTGCATTTAGAAAATATGATATAGTGTAAAGCTAAAAGAATAAACTTGCTTTGTCACTCACCCACATATATATATATTCAGAAATATGATTTTATATATATAACTTGTTCCTAAGAAGAAGAAAAAACTTAAGCGGCACAATACTACCTTGGTTATAATGTCAATGATAGAGTAGAGAGTTATTCTGAAAACTAAACAGGCTCCATGTGAAATCACAGGTTTGGAGTGGTATGTCATCACATTGAAAAATTGACTGACTCACTAGAGAGTCTCATATTCTGGCCTTTTATTTTGCTGTGCTCATTCTGGCACCGCTGAGGGCCTCGCCTGGCTCGCATCCCCAACCTGAGCTGTGCGAAAGTCTACTCGGAGCATAATCGGTGTGTGAACAGAGGACTAAGCCTTAGCCAGCGTAATCAAGCAACTTGGCTGAAGAGGAATTGTCCTCACAAACAAAGGTTTTAAAGTCTGTTTTGATATTTGCAACTCGGGACTTAATGTTTGGACTTTGGACCCCGTTGGAACACCAAGCCCCCTTTTTGGGCTGTGTCTGTTGTTATATAAACTAAGTTTGAAGTACACAGAAATGAGCAGTCTGTTCTTGGACTGAATAGCGTCTTTATGCACTTATGTAATGACTGGACAGCTTGAACAGCACAGGCTAGGGAAAAAAAAAGAATCATGGGTTGGGGTTGAGCGGGGTGGAGTTCGAGGGGTTACAGGCTGATACGAGTTCAGTTAAAGATGACCTTGTGTGCAAGTGAGGTCTATATGACTTTTAAAGCACACACCACCTTATCTGTGAACTTTGCACAGCACTGCGGAGTTTATAGAAAAGAGAAGGAACAGAAGAAAAGAAAAAGAAACCGAGAGAGAATGAATGAGAGGAATGTGATGTGAATAATAGTTGTATGTGAAAGTATTGTCTGAGGGCGATCTTCAAAGTGGAAGCCAGTGGTTTGGGTGGTTATATGAACTTGTGTTGAGTTTGTTCATCATTAGTGATGTTTGCTCTGAAGGCGGTCCAGTAATGGGTATTAAAAGGTTGTTTGAAACATCCTGGAGCATAAGGAAAGTGTCTATATGCTGGGTTGATCTCACACAATGGACACAGTGACTGAGGACTCACCTTCACCCAAACACCAGTGTGAAAACATGCCACCACATCCTAGAGACAGAAGACAGGTAAACACTGCACATGGCCTACACTGCTAGCAGTAGGTTTGACAGCTTTACATTGCTCTAGGGTATGAAAAATGGTAATCCTTTTAAAAAAAAAAAAGAATAACAAAAAGACAGGTTTTATAGACAATTGGATGAGTTTTTGGGGCAGACCTGACCTGTTGAAAAGAGAGGGTCTTCATCACTCCTGGGGTGGTGCCGCTCTTCTCTCTAGAAATATGGCACATAGTCTTAGAGTTCGAACTTGACTAACTGGGGCCCAAGTCAGGAAGTGGACAGACTGGCTAAACCGACCGTCTGCTAGCACAGAAGTCAGTTAATTTTCAGCACATAGAGACTCTTTCACCTAGATATCACACTATAGAGACTGTGTCTGTTCCCCGGACTACAAAATACAAAAAACGTCTTTAAGTATAACTCCTTTGAAGTAATGGTGCTTCATAACATTATCTACACTCTCAGAAATAAAGGTACAAAAGCTGTCACTGGGGCGGTACCTTTTCAAAAGGTACATGTTTATACCTAAAGGGTCCATTTTGGTACCTTAAAGGTACATATTAGTACTTAAAGTAGAGGTCTGCATTCCGACCAGATTTCTTGCGACGCGGGATTAAATTCCCGAATAAAACACGGTAGCGGTCGGAAACTCTGGTGTAAATTGAACGGGAGCGGGCGGTTTAACAATATCCTGTTCCCGACGTCCTTTCGGAAAAGCATATCTGCACTTTATTTTCATTGACCACCGGTGCAGCCTGCACTCTGGACTGTTATGCACGCGCTGCACGCATGAACCAGTGCTCTCTGCATCACGCCTTTCATTTGCGGGGTATGTGCACGCAACATGTGCATAACGGTCCTCAGAGCAGGTTGTAGCCTACCGGTGGTGACAGAACAGGCAGGTTGTCGATGAGTGACAGAGCAGAATAAGGATGGAGCAAAGTGAGGATGCGCTGTCCTTCAATAACGTTCAACTCGATTTTGTTTATATTTTGCTTAGCCTATAATTTTAAATGACAGGTGTAGTATTTATTTATTTATTTATTTTTCTCTGCGACACTTTTCCTACTGTGTTAACAGCAAAATGTTAAACTTTAGTATTTTGACAAGAGGAATAAAATAACTAATAGGCCATTTTTGTACAACCTACATTTTTTTCTCTCTCTCTCTGTGACAGTTTTTCCTATTGTGTTGTAAATGTTAAACGAATTGTATCCTGACAAGACAAATGAAAATACAACTTTTTTTCTACTATGTTGGCAGCATTTGTTAAACGAATGTTGTCTTAAGACAAAATTCGTTTAACATTTTGCTGTCAATAAATTCAAGACTCTTGACAAGACGAATAAAATAACAAATACAATTTTGTGCAGACGACACGTTTATTTGTTAGCCTATCTCTCTTTCTTTTAGTAGAGGAAATTTAAATGTGAGATTCTGAGATCTAAATTTAGCGGGAACGGTCGGGTCGGGAAGAAAAATTTTCTTCGCGGGTGAGCAAAGAGTGAATATATATTAATCGTTGGTATTTCGTATTACTTGGCGGGAAAGTACCCTATCCTACAGAAAAGCATTAAAAACTGCTAGATCTGATTACTTTTCGTCTCTTTTAGAAGAAAACAAATATAACCCCAGGTATTTATTCAATACAGTGGCTAAATTAACAAAAAATAAAGCATCAGCAGGTGTTGACATTTCCCAACAGCACAGCAGTAATGACTTTATGAACTATTTTACTTCCAAGATCAATACTATTAGAGATAAAATTGTAACCATGCAACCGTCAGCTACAGTATCGCATCAGATAGCGCACTATAGATCCCCTGAGGAACAATTCCACTTATTCTCTACTATAGGAGAGGAAGAATTGTATAAACTTGTTCAATCATCTAAACCAACAACATGTATGTTAGACCCTATTCCATCTAAACTGGTGCTTCCAGAAGTCATAGATCCTCTTTTGCCTATTATTAATTCATCATTGTCATTAGGATATGTCCCCAAAACCTTCATATGTGAATCATATGTGTAATCAGTCCAATTGATGGTGAGAGGTCAGGTGCGGGTGACGTCATGACCAGGAAGCTTAAAAGCATGTGAGGCGCAGCCGGCTTCAGCTTTCTGTCATTCAGCAAAGCTCTCTGTGTGTGTCAGTCACAATCTATGTTCTGTGAGTCATATTTATTGTTGTTCGTCAGTACACAAGCATCAATACAATATGTCCAAAGCCAAGGATAAGGGCGAAAGCGGATCGCGTTATAGACTGTGTGTTCCTCCCTGCCCACGCTATATTACGAGCAGGGATACACAGAGTCTGTGCGTGGTCTGCTTGGGAGTGAAGCATGCAGAGTCGGCTCTCGAGGGAGCGTTCCTCAGGGTGCTGGCCCCACTTCCGCCGAGGCAGCGGGATCTGGTGGAGGGAATGGAGACTGGCGAGTCCCTATCTTCTTCCTCACCTGCCAGATCCACCGCTCTCTGGGATCGGAAGCCCGTTCTGCGGTTTCTTCCCCCTGGGGAGCGGGCTCGGCGCTTCTCCTATCTTCCTCCGAGGAGGTTGATGTGATGCGTCGAGTATTCGCCCCCTCAATCCCCACAGTATGAAGAGCTAGTGGAGGGAGTTACTCGCGCAGTTGCCAAGTTGAACATCGATTGGCCCGCCGAGAAACGATTCAGTTCTGCTGAATCGCAGAAAAGTAAATTAGATGAACGCTTTCTGCGTACTAAGCCGCTACCTCTGCGCCGGAGCCTGCCTTTTTTTCCGATCTCCACACCGAGCTGTCGAGATCGTGGAAGAAACTATTCTCGGCCCGCTTATTCGTCCCCGCCTCTGATTATTAGGGTAATGTGGCGGGGCTGAGTGATTGCGGTTACAGAGCAATGCCCCGGGTTGAGCAGACGCTCGCGAGCTGTCTGTCTCCCGGCGCGGCATCGTCTCTGAAGGCTCCGGTCTTGCCCTCCAAGCCGCTGCGCACAACATCAACGCTGGTGGCCAAGGGGTACATGGCAGCAGGTCAGGCTGGCACGTGTCTGCACACTATTGGCGCTTTTCCACTGCATAGTACGGCACGATACGGTTCAGTACGGCTCACTTTTGGGGGTTTTCCACTGGGTATAGTACCTGGTACCTGGTACTTTTTTTAGTACCACTTTGGCCGAAGTTCCAAGCGAACCGTACCGTTACCAAAACGTGACGTGTAAACTCTGCTGATCACTGATTGGCCGTAGAAAATCGTCACTGCCTGCGTCATTGAACTTGCGGCACGAGACACAACAGACCCGCTAGATTTAAATCAGCACAGCCAGCGAAGGATCGAACGCGACTGTTTTGAATGAGCGCATCTTTCTTTTAACAACCAAAAAATGGCTGTTGAGGAAGTACAGACTGTCCTCTCGTTGATAGCCGAGGAGCGGATCCAGCAAGAATGTGATGGAGCGACGTGGAATTAAAATGTTTTTCACGAGTCACGGCAGTAGAGGCGGCGCAACTATAACGACACGTGAATAATCCCGCCCACTCTAAAGCGGTACTAAAACTGCAGTGGAAACGCAAACCGAGCCGAACTGAGCCGTGCCGTGCCGTTCTGAACTGTGCCGAGTCAAGTCGTACCACGCAGTGGAAAAGCGCCATATGTCAGTGTTGCAGACGTATAAAGCCGACCTGCTAAATGAGCTAGACGAAGGCTGAGGATATTGTAGAACTGAGGAGAACCGCTGATTTAGCTCTCCGCGCCACCAAGGAGACCGCCCGTGTCCATGGCAGCTCTGGTGACGGCGGAGAGGCATTTGTGGTTGACCTTGTCCGATATGAAGGAGAAAGACAAGGTCTTCCTTATGGACGCGGTCTGTGGAGTGGTCGCCATCTCATGTGGCACATCAACTGCCTGGAGATGCTGGCCGTGTTTCGAGCACTCAAACACTTTCTTCCAGACCTGAGAGATCACCATGTGTTGGTGCGCACAGACAACACAGCGGTGGTCTTTTACATAAACCACCAGGGAGGTCTGCGTTCGAGCCCCTTATACAAGATGGCGCACCGGATCCTTGTCTGGTCCCAGAACAAGCTTCTCTCGCTGAGAGCAGTTCATATTCCTGGGCATCTCAATATGGGAGCAGACATCCTGTCGAGGCAGGGGCCAAGGCCCAGGGAATGGATGCTTCACCCCGAGGTGGTGAAGCAGATATGGAGAGTTTTTGGCCAGACTCAGGTGGGTTTGTTTGCGACTCGTCAGACATCGCACTGTCCCCTCTGGTTCTCTCTGACTCATCCAGCTCCACTGGGGCTGGATGCTATGGTACAGACTTGGCTGAGGATTCATCTGTATGCTTTTCCCCCAATTGCTCTGCTCCCAGGAGTTCTAGAGAGAGTGCGCCGGGACGGGGTCCGTCTATTGCTAGCAGCCCCGTTCTGGCCGGGCCGAGTGTCTTTCTCAGACCTGGTTTCTCTCCTCGACGGCTCTCCATGGGAGATTCCTGTCAGGAGAGATCTCCTCTCACAGGCGGAGGGCATGATACTTCACCCCCGCCCGGAATTGTGGAAGCTGTGGGTGTGGCCCCTGAGGGGGCACAACTCATAGCCTCTGGTCTCTCAACCGAGGTTGTTGAGACCATTCTCCAATCTAGAGCTCCCTCAACAAGGAAACTGTACGCCCTGAAGTGGAGACTCTTCACTTCATGGTGCGGAGACCGCCAGCTTGACCCAGTTAACTACCCGATTGGTACAGTGCTGGAGTTCTTGCAGGCTTGTTTCTCCGCCGGGTTAACCCACTCCACCCTGAAGGTTTACGTGGCAGCTATAGCGGCCTACCACACCCCTCTTGGTGGGCAGTCAGTGGGCAAGGACCCCCTGGTTACACGTTTCCTCCGCGGTGTGATGAGGCTGAGGCCTCAGGTACGATCTCGTGTCCCTCCCTGGGACCTCGCTGTGGTGCTAGATGCTCTCTGTAGGCCTCCCTTTGAGCCCATTGAGGAGATATCAGACCGTCTTCTAACGTTAAAGACTGTATTTCTCTTAGCGATATCTTCTCTAAAGAGAGTTGGAGATCTGCAGGCCCTTTCTGTGGTGCCTTCCTATCTCGACTTTGCGCCCGGTCTGGCCAAAGTTTTTCTGTACCCTCGTGCGGGGTATGTCCCTAAGGTCCCCTCTTCTACACCACGGCCTGTCGTACTTCAGGCTTTTTGTCCTCCTCCTTTCAGGGAGCCCGACCAGCAGAGGCTTAACTGTATGTGTCCAGTACGAGCACTGGACACAAATGTCCACAGAGCTGCCCTGTGGAGAAAGGCGGACCGACTGCTTGTTTGTTTTGGTCCCCCTAAGAGAGGTCATCCTGCTTCCAAGCAGACCCTCAGCCGGTGGATAGTTGATGCCATTATTGTTGCCTATGAGTCCTCTGATCTCCCCTCACCATTGGGGGTCAAGGCTCACTCAACGAGAAGTGTGGCGGCCTCTAAGGCCTTTCTGGCAGGTGTGCCTATGCAGGACATCTGCAACGCTGCGGGATGGTATACGCCACAAAACGTCCCAGGTTACGTATGTAACCCTGGTTCCCCAAGGGAACGAGACGCTGCGTCGCAGGGCCATACCTCCGGCATCCCTACTAGAGCTATGCTTCATTCCTAGAAGCTGAAGCCGGCTGCACCTCACATGCTTTTAAGCTTCCTGGTCATGACGTCACCCGCACCTGACGTCTCACCAAAGGCGTTCCCCTAGCGTTTTCGACGCAGCGTCTCGTTCCCTCGGGGAACCATGGTTACATACATAACCTGGGACATTTTTTATTAGTTTTATTTAGTAAGGAAGCAT
This sequence comes from Onychostoma macrolepis, assembly GCF_012432095.1. Lineage (NCBI taxonomy): Eukaryota > Metazoa > Chordata > Actinopteri > Cypriniformes > Cyprinidae > Onychostoma > Onychostoma macrolepis. The sequence continues at coordinate 26,004,385 of NC_081161.1, read as the reverse complement.
TAAATTGATCAAAAGTGACTGTAAAGTAATTTAAAAATGTTGAAAAAGATTTCTATTTCAAATAAATGCTGTCCTTTTGATGGCTGTATTTATCAAAAAGATAAATCTTCAAAGAGATTTTTTTTCATACTGAAAAAAATTATCAAGTTTTCCACAAAAATTATTATTATGCACCACAGCCATTTTCAACACTGATGATTAAAAAAAATAAATAAATAAAATTCAGCAACAAATCTGCATGTTAGAATGATTTCTGAAGGATCATGTGACACTAAAGACACTTTAGTGATGGAGTAACAGGAAAAAGTTTTTTACATTTTAATATTTCAATTTAAATTGTATTTTGGATCAAATAAACGCAGCCCTATTTTTTTATTTTTTTTTTAATTAAACCCCAAACAAGTTAAAAGCAGCTTTAAAAATGTGCCCCAAGATCCCGTACATTCTGTTCAGCCGTTTCTGAAGGGCAAGGTGAACCTGAAACAGCTTAATTACACAGGGCTTTAAGACTAATTAGTTAACCAGCAGATTTTAATGTAGGTTTGCACATCCTTATAATAAAATCACAACCATCTTGCAGAAGTCTTCTGAGGGTATCTGTGTGTGTGGTCATCTGTGACTAATGATCTATTAGTCGCACACTCACAGATGCACTTCCTGAGATTTTTTGAAAATGTATCATGTAAAAGTGTGTAAGATTACACAAGATATACATTGAGATCTGTCAAGATTTTCTAGCAGATGTATTTCAGAGGAAGTGTCTCTACACTCTTAAAAATAACGGTTCCAAAAGGGAGTTTTCACAGTGATGCTATAGAAGAAACACATCGGATTCCTCAAAGAAGCAAGTGAACTTTATGAAAATTAGTCCATGTTTTACTCACCCTCAAGGCATCTTAGGTGTATATGACTTCAATCAAATCAGAGTTATATTAAAAATGTTCCTTGCTCTTCCAAGCTTTATAATGGCATGGGCGGGTGTTTTTGTTCAACAGTCCAAAAGTACTCAAATAAAGCGCATATTAAAAAGTGCCTCACGCGGCTCTGGGGGGTGAATAAAGGCCACCTGTAGCAAATCGATGTGTTTTTGTTAGAAAAATATCTGTATTTAAAACGTTATGAACCCCTTTCTTTCACTTCTGCTGTTGTAGACGGAAGATGTTCCGGCAGATGACGTAGGACATAGGCGTAGCGCACACACAGGTGATTAGTGACGAACCTTCTGTGTCATCATCCCGTGCCCATTAGGAGGTGCTGTCATCATGGAATTAATCAGCGCAAAGGATCATGGGGGCCCGAAGTGTCCATCAGTTGTACACTTCGAAATCTTTCATTCTGAAGGGCCCTTTGAAGTGGCCAGTTTTGAGCACTTCGGTTTGGAACAACCCTTCAATCTGGCGGCCATGATTGTTTTCACTCCGAAGTGCCCTTCGGACAATTTTTAATATAACTCTGATTGGATTAGTCTGAAAGAAGAAAGTCATATACACCCAGGATGCCTTGAGGGTGAGTAATCCATGGGATAATTTTTATTTTTGGGTGAACTAACCCTTCAAGAACATTTTAATGGTATGAAGAACACTTTTGCCATAATAAAGAACCATTTGTGCAACGGTGTGTAAAAGGTTCTTCATGCAATAGTTATAAGAAAGTCACTATTTCAAATATACATGATTGGCCTAAAGTGAATGTAATCTACAAAGATGCTGCATAAAAGCAGCAAATAGTGTTTTTCTTGACTTTTAAATGCTGCTCAGAGAAGCGTGGAATTACTTCTCATTTATGCTATGATCTAGTGTTTATGCTGTTAAAACAGATTCAAATACTAATGTTAATGTTTAAAATGCTGGAACTGTTAAATGACAGAAATCTTGAAAAATTAACAGAAAATATTTCAGCATAGAAAAGGATAAATAAAGAAAGCAGTATTTAAGAGAGGGCTAAATTTCTCCAAATAACATCACAGTCTAGTTGATCTGGTGTGGTCTCCATCAGTGATAGGGGCTACTATTTGTGTCTCATGCTTTATTGGATTTGCGGTACGCCACAAAGTAGAAGTTGTCAAATCAAATGATCACACTTTTAGCTATCACCCATCCTGCAGTATAGATTTATATGCTCTAGTTCTCTATCTTACTGACAGCTGCTTGGCTACTATAGTCGTTCCCTTTAGTGGCCTTACTGAAGCACAAGATATCTGACGGCATAATAAGATCCTTCCTTGCCATGTTGCTTGTAAATACAGTCTGCCTCTCAACGGAGTGTCCCAGACAGCGGAAAATAGGAGATCTGAAACAGGAACAGAGTTACACAAGATGCACATACACATCCATCTTGCAGCTCAAATAAATATATCCAAATTACCAGACATACTTCCAACAGAGACGAGGAGGTTGCTGAACTCACCAGAATATATGCTGAAAATGCAGTATAAGCCTACTCACCAGAACAATATTTTACAACATAGGCTATGAAGCAAAATAATGGTAACATTAACAGTGAAATAATATTAACTATTAAGCCATTTTCTTGCAGATTATGTTTACACTACCATTCAAAAGTCTGGTCATAATAAATCAAAAGTCATAGTAAATACATTATAATGTTACAACACATTTCTATTTCAAATAAATGCTGATCATCTGTGTGATAATAGTAGCTTAAATTCAGCATAGGAATAAATTACATTTTAAAACAGTATACAGATAGAAAACAGTTAAATGTTGGTTTTCTTTTTTGCTCAAGTAAATGCAGCCTTGTTGAGAAAAATAAACCTTTAGCAGTTAGTGATTTTGTTTGTGGGTAAATTAATTACTAATCGGATTTAAATGTGATCTTCCTCATGTAAATTAGATTTCACAATAATCCAATTTGTAATAATTCTCTATGGTCACCACCTGATAACCATCTTATAATTTACAGCTGTTATTAAAATAAACTTTGAATAACACTTTATTTTCTGTATAGAGCTGTAGTTCTGTTATACAGCAGAAATGTAAAAAGCAAACTGTGCATTTGCTATTGTTACATGCTTAGGCGCAAAATAAATATGCTGGAATTATAACATAAAAGAAAATGCAATGCTTGATCGAACATGCTCCCACCACCAAAATGCTGTATAGCTCTTTAAGTTTGGAGGGAGGGGACAGGAATGAGCTCATTTCTTTAATTAAACCTGAGATGTATTCATAAAACTATGTCTCTCTGTGGCATCAACAGTGTCGTATATACCTGGCATTCTGCCACATGTGCCTGAAGCACTAACCAAATGAACGCATTCTTTAGCTCTGGCTTTGAAATGTATATGGTATGTCTAAAATACATACAAGAATGCACTGTGCAAAAGGTCAGGGAGCATAAAATGACCCGAGTGTCCTGCATCCAGGCCTCGACCTTATTCATGTAGAGAAGTGCGATCCTAAATTATAAACCCGTGGGCGTTATTATATGAGATCATCTCTCATATCTTCTGGTCTATAGAGAGCAACTGTAAATCATCCCTAACAGAAAACATCTCTCATATATAGATCCTTGAGAACAAATATGCACACACACACACACAATCACAAACACAGGTGTGCTTTAACACATGCGTGCTTTCAGACCCGTAATTACACACACTACTGTATGTGTTAGCATGTTCATGCTGGCTTGCCCTCTCGTCATCTCTATCCACCTTTTCATACTACATAAATATGAATCAATAAATGGCAGTTGTTTTAAAGACTTGAACCCTGTGACTTGGGCCAGAAAGCATGTGTTTCTTTGTTTCTTTATTTGTTAATGTTCTCAAAAGATTTGGCTCAACAATTCCAATTAGCAACAATTACAGTGATATAATCCACATTTTTTCCAAACGTTTGCAAGCAATTTCCTTTCTCCACACACTAAACAGGCCCTCTCGTATATCGGATATGCAAAGGTCTTGAATAACAGACTCTCTTGATTAAAGGTTATTCGGTTAAGAAATGTAGCATGTGGCGCTACGACACAAAACGTGCTAGTGATGTCAGCTCTGGTTCAACCTGAGCGTCCCATCATCCTCCGGGATGGTTTTTTGGCAGGAGGTTGTACACACGCAAGTGATATAAGTTCAAGCAGAGTTTATATGAGAGGATAAAAGTCCCAGCATGCACCTCTCACATCCCACCTTTTCTCTAATCAGATTAGCTATTATTCAAGCATTCCGCCACACACTGGCGAACTGAATTCACACATGGAAACGTCATTCGTTTTATATGAGCTATCAGAGGCTAAATCACTGGCATTAACACAACAATAGCATCTAATCTGTATTAGAACCTTACAATCTAATCCTAACAGTGAGAAAACTGCATGAAAAACACACACACACCCATATCCAGGCCACGGTGATCAAGTCCTCATGTGCACCACAAAATTGTTACAGATTCCCACAACACAGGATTTTATGCATTAGCCTGTTCTCTGAGGTCTGAGTATCTAAGTGTGTGTCAGTTTTCAAGAAGCCATGGGCCAAATTTACTAACAGCTTGCGCCAGTGCAAATGTCTTTTGGTGTTAAAATAGTACTGTCAGGATTTACTAAAGACGCGCAGTGAAGAATTAGCGCTGAAAAGGCATAGACACAGTTATTTTTGCGCCTGACCTCATTGAATATGCATTTGTAGGAGTATCCCTTTCAGACGCAAAATTTATGGAAGGAGAGTATTAAAATGAATCACACAGCGCAATTTACAAACTTTTGCACTCAGTTAAATTACTGGTATTACATGTCTTAAACTATTTTGCGCCTGTGTCGTAAGTAGATCACCTGCACCTGATGAGCATCGGCTCTGCTTATTTGCGTAGCGTAATTGCATAACTAAAATGCTCTTTTAACATAGGCTATTATCTCTCTATTTAAAACATTTCATTTAGTCACCACTTGTAGTACACTTGAGAAAGATGGATTCAAGTGAACTACTAGTGGTAACTAAATACATTTTTCCAAAAACAGAGATAGTATGTTAAAAGCGAATTTAATTCATATTCATGGTTTCCCAAAATAGCACAGTTGAGTACACTTAGTTTATCTTGAGTTTATCTTAAGAAGTACTAAAGAATAATTTTTAGTATATTAAGTAGCCTAAAAAATTAGTCCGCGAAAATATAGCACTTTAAGTACATAGAAGTGTACTTTTTTAACCTGAGTGTTGTCAGTAAATCACCCGCAGAAATTTCCATGCCCATTGGCGCTGTATTGCAATTGCACTCTTGCGCTAATTTACAAGTAGGTATAACTGCAGACTGGGATCTAACTGGGATCTCCAAAAGTGGGCAGAACCTCCACAATGGGGTGGGGTCTATTCACGGTAAGACTTTCACCATTGGCTCTGGCTTCAGCCAATTGTTATTGACTTACATTTCGAAATAAAACTTTATAAATTAAACATTGTTTCTAGTTGATCTAAAATAAAATATGCTATATTAATCAATATTCTCCGTGAGAGCAGAGCCCAAAGCCAGTGGTGTTCGGACTGGAGTTTGAACCTCTGCTTAATGATATAAATGAGAATCACCCACGAGCCATCCCAGCGCAGCGCAGGGGAAAGATTTTACTCTATCACTTTGTTTTAAGCAACGGGGGCGTCCCGGGGCTCGAAAGTCACAGGGTAGGATGGGGTAGTGACGCTGGGTGTAACTAAAAAGGTGCCATTGTCCGGTGAGGTCCGGTCGGGAAGTTACAAAACAGCCAGCTCGGCGATCTCATATCGCCTAATCTTATTAACTGCTTATCTCCTGAACTGCAACGTTTTTTTTTCAGCACCAATCCCGCCCATGCAGCCATTTTCACTGGTTAAGGTTAGGGTCAGGTGTGGGGTAGGTTTAGGGCAGGGGTCACCAGACACGGTCCTGGAGGACCACACCTGAAGCAGCTAATCAAGCTCATACTAGGTATACTTGAAACTTCCCAGCAGGTGTGTTGAAGTTGGAGCTAAACTCTGCAGGACACCGGCCCTCCAGGATTAAGTTTGGTGACCCCTGGTTTAGGGGTTAGCATTTTTGTAGCATAGTGTAGGAAATTAACACTGTGATTGACACAACCAATAAAATCTTTAGAATCATCCACGGGGCAGAGTTTGCGCTGAAGTTTATTGGGAGAAAAAATTGCGCATGCGTATCATGTGCCTGTCTGTCAATGGGAGGAAGCCATGCCCTATTTTGGAGCTCCCACCCCGTTTTGGAGTTCCCGCCCCCATTTGGAGATCTCCAGGCTGCAGTTATACCCTTCTCCTAATTTGCCCTGTTTAGTAAATCTGGCCACATGTCTACTGAATATGTTAAGAAACTATTAAGGAAGCTGTCAATATTTTCAGGTTATAAATCAAAAGTCCAAGTTGTTAAAGCCAAAGTATACTTCTTTTTTTTTACCCGTACATTAGCGTCGTACTTGCAAAAGTATACTTCATTTGACTCGTACACGTACATAGACGTTCGACGCATGCGCTTTGCGCCAAATTGCAATATCTCTCCTGGCCTAACGGGGCCAGTGTTTGTGCAATCTCTCGCCACGAGTTAAAACTGGGTGTGCCTCACACGCCCTGAAAAGTTAAGCTGTGGGGCTCTTTGATTGCCCCCTGGTGGCTGGCTGCAGTACAGGTCATAAACCTCTCCATGGTCACAGGTCATTGGCCTCTCCATGTAAACGAATGGGACTTGAGTCAAAATAAAAAATAAAAATTACACTTCCAATACAATTTTCCGAAATAAGATTTTGGTTATTTAAGGTAGTTGTTATCACGCTGATATATGTTCAATTGTTCGTTTTTGTGGTAAGTTTGATTTTAGCTAGTAATTTGATCCTGTAAAAACAGGGCATGTAGTTATGGTTGATTGGGTCTGTGGGAGTTTGATACAGCGGCTCCACCTCACGACACTACTGTGCAGACTCTGGCTCCAAACGAATCTCTACTGCGCAGTCTCTGGCTCCAAATGACGTCATTTACTCACGATGGCAGCGGCCATACTGAGATGCTTTGGCTTCACTTTTCTATAGTGGAAGGAAGTGGAGACACGTCGTCCATCTTTTTGTACAGTATATGGTTAAAACACATAAATATCTTTGTATTCTTTCATGCAACAGTTGTACAAATGAGGATAACCAGTGAACTGGTTTCAGCAAGTTCAAAAGTCTAAAATTAGAATTCTGTGAAAAGGATCTTCCAAAATAATTACAAGAATAGTTAAATGCGCCATACTGAGATGCGGTGCGCATACAGTACGCGTGTACCATTCTGATGACGAAATTTGCATCAATTTGACTGTACGCTGTCCCTCGCGTACGCGTAAAAAAGTATACTTTGGCCTTTAGTCAACAGTGCAAAGAGCAGTGAACTGGTTTCAACAAGTTCAAAAGTCTAAAATTATAATTCTGTGAACAGAATCTTCCAAAATAATGAACTTATCATAATGTCTGCTTGAAAAATGTGAGCAAATATAAAACCAAAGTTGTGACCGACATTTCAAAGTGAAACAGAACACAGAATATGAAAAATAGAGGTAGGGCGTTGATTTTAGCACGCCTTCTTGTCATCGCCTAGCTTGCAGCAGACTGACGGTTGAAAGGGAATGGTTAAGGATGTTCTGCCCAAACAGACACACTCAGAAGAAAGAAGTCATAAGAGAAGAAACACCATTTCAGAGGGAAAGTAAATTTTAAAATTTTAACTAAAGATTACAAAACAAACATATTGCCCTGATTAATTGTGCCCTAATAATGTGTGCTAACAAAGTAAACTTGGTCCGTTTTGATTTCATGACATGCAGACTTGTCTCTTGAATTTATTCATAACTATTCTGATGGCCAAAACAATGATTGGTTATTTTTTAATCTTACCTTTTTCAATGCTGTTTCATGAATTACTTAAATGTTTTTGATTAGGCTGAAAATAAGACAGCACAGAAGTGTTTAAAATGTTGTGGTAGATGGCTTTCTTTTTAATGTATTCTTTTAAAAACAGTATGAATAAACAGCAGGATGCTTTTGTGACAACTTACCCCATATGGCGTGACAAAATTCCCCACTATTAGACTGCTGTCATATCTTTCTTTTTTCAGAGAAATAACAATGAATTTGTTTTTCTTACGTAGGGTCATGAAGATGCTCATGCCAAAGGCAGGAAAACACAATATATATAATATATTATTTTTGGTATTTTCACCTTTTATTGTGAAAGGACAGTATTGCAGTGATAGGAAATGAAGTGGGAGACAGAGAGGGAAAGGTCCAGGAGCCGGGACTCAAATTCGGGACACCTGGAGCGCAATGACACTATATGTTGGCACGCTCTCCACAAGGCTATCAGCGCCAAACGGAGTAAACATTGACAACAAGCCTAGTCTCCCCTATATCTTTACTCTTATCACAGGCATATAGTACAAGAATGAAAACCTTTCTGTTGCATCCGCTTACAATGCTAGAGTTATTAGTAACTCAGCTGCTTCTTAATAACATTAAGCCATTGAACCATTGAAATTTTGGCAGATAAAGTATCATATAACTTGTTTAAGATCATGATGCTGACTCTCTCCTCTGTTCTATAGATAAACTGTAAGCAAAGTTCAAATAGTAATCGAGTCAGAGTTTTACAACACAACACTGTTCTGTGGCATACATGGTATAATTATTTGATTGAGAGGTTTTAACGATCTGTGAGTTAAATCACTTGCACACAGAGGCTCCATCTTGTCGGGAGGTCACTGGGTTTTTTTTAACGTGGCAGGCTTGGCATAAATGGCCATCAAGACAGGCACCAGGTCTATTCAACAGGATCTATCTTTAGCTTTACCACACGTCTAATTGGACAGAATAATATCTAAATGGCACCAAAGTGACCGCTGATTGGTCAGCGCTGGATGTGGAGGCTGTGAGCACTGTAAATAGGGCTGAATGGAGAGGAAGGGAGGGAGAATGGTAGATTGTGTTAGTCAGACCGGCACCAGAGGGCCACAGAGAATGAGCACAGACACACAATGTTTATACTGTAAATTACACATGGGCAAAAGAGAGAGAGAGCGAGAGTGAGAAAGAAAGCGGGAGAGAGAGTGTTGCGGATGCTCTCAGGGGAAAGTGGTCCCCCGTGCTGTGTTATTATTTAGCTATTGCGGTTTTTCTTCCTGCTGAATGTTTCTCTTCTAGCGGGCCATAAAATCACAGAACCCCAAAAGCTCTTCTTTGTGTCTACGGGGGTGATTATATTCACAAACCTTAAAACCAAAAAACCTCAAACTCTTTTTTCCTTGCTCTCTCTGATGCTTTTTCCAGTTATGGCACGTCTCTCTCACACTGTGACTGCCTATAGTCCTTCATCGCTAACACTGAATCAACATCCTCAAGTAACCAGCATCACCTCGCACACATGCACGCGTGCAGCGAAATCAAGCAAGAATCTGATTCTCAGAGGCCTGCAACTTCCTGAAAATACACACACATGCATCATTATACAAACTGACAGACCTTGACACGGTAGTCACATCCAAGCAAAATACTCATTTCCAAAAGAACTCAAAGTTTCTTTCAGAAATGAAACAATAATTAGAGTATGCAGATCTGCACTATATATAAGCCTGAGTCCAGTTATATCTGCAGCTAAATCCAGCGCTATAGCCTTTCAACAAGTAAAACACAAAAAAAGGACAAGCTATAGAGAGAGAAAGAGAACAGTGTTGTAACTGAGGCAGTTTGTGGACTGATGATGACAGGTTGTGGCTTAAGCATTACAGGAATTCTTGTTTTTTTTTTCGTTTTTTTTTTTTGTCTCAGGGACAGTAGATTGTCTAAATGCATGTGTACTGTATGTAATGTTCATGTCCACACATGAATACATGTGTTTGTGTGCTTGCATGCATGTCACTAAATAACAAGATGAGGACTGTTTCCACATTGCCAGACAAAAGGCCCTCCATTAAACATTGGTGTAATCTGTTGAATGGAGTCTGCATCAACATTTACCAAAGGAGACATAAAGAAAGTCCGTAAGGAAGTGGTACAGAAAAAAAGAGAGAGGCAAGGCAATTGTTCACTGTTTTATCATGCAAGCAAAAGTTGAGGACTGGATCTAAATGTGGCATCTAAACAGGTAAATCACTGAACATATGCAACTAGTGACGATATGACATTCCCCCAGTTTCACAGACAAGGCTTAAGCCTAGTCCCAGACTAAAGTGTAAATCTGAGCTGTTTCAGTGATAGAAACTTGCACTGACTGATCTTAAAATATATCAGTGCCATTGTTTTGTCTCAAGATGCACACCAGTTATGTTTTTTCTAAGGCGTGTTAATAAAAATGACTTAAATGTCCTAATTAAACTATGATCTAATCCTGGTTTAGTCTAAGCCTGTCTGTGAAACCGGGCCATTATATCAATCCCACTATGTAATGTAACACTATTTTGTGCTGTCATTTATTTAAATAAAATATGGTAAGTTCACAAAGGAATTATTTTTTAGGGTTTCACACATGAAAACACACAACCAAGAAATGAAATACCAAAAAACAACTTTAGGACAAAATATGTAAGCAAATATCCAAATTATAATTTTCAAAATTTGCTTTAGCACAATGGCAATATAAAAGCCAATTATTAACTTTTCAAAACGTGTATATGGTTGAATTTAATTTCATAGACCATTTAAATGAGTTTTATAGATCAAAATATAGGGGATCCTATCTTAGAAAACTGATGTAGAATAACAATCATATTATCAGATCAGACACTGCAACAACACATAAATCAGTTTCTTTGTCTTTCTTAGAAAATGTTTCCTTTGTAATGTGGCTGGAAAATATGACGATGAATGTCGAAAAATACCCGACAAGAAAGAAGGTCTGAGTTTACATTGTGTCATTCACATTTACTTTATTTATTTCTTTTACATCCTGAGACCTAAAAATAGAAATAAGTTTCTAAAAATACATGTGGAGGGCCAATAAAAATGCAGCAACAACATTAAGTGCTGGACTATCAGTAGATCAAAACCAGCTCAGGGTGGAGTAAGATGTCATTGACACAGCAGCTCTGGAAGCTCATGACTAACAGGAATGCTATGACCGAGAAATATTCTGTACACTGACTCCATTACATCTTTATGACATCATTTCTGCCCTCCTCGTTCTTTGGTGATAAGTGAGTGTGCGAGATACTGAAGCGAGGTGTAGTGAAGGACTGACAGGGGTACGGTGTATTAAACACATGCTCTCAACTCCGTAGTTCTCATCCTCAACAGAACAAAGGAGGAAAAGACATCAGTCCTCAAACATCTCAGTAATTTTCAAACTATGTATGAATGTGAAGGCAGTGGAAAAAGATAAAAAGATGATGTACGAGTCCAATTCAAATGACTTTTTACCCATTTACTTTAAAAATATTATTGCTTGTCTCCTCTCTACTATGTTAAATAGTCAAAGGTTAAAAAACAATGTTTCAATCTCTTCAAAAGCATATAAAGCTAATATACCTGTAAAATTAGTACGGATCTGTAGCTGAAGAGTTATGGATGACCAGCAGGGATTGTGCAGAGAGGTGTATCTTTATGAGTATGTGACACTGCCAAGATTAAATTTAGGACTATTTATCAACAGATATAATCTCAGTCTCCAGAGTTCTGTGGTTATATGGAAAAATAATCATGTTCTGAACAAGAAACTTCCCCAGCTGGATCTTTGTGTTAATGACAAAAATCTGTTCACAATACATGATTCTCTTATAAACTGCCTCTAAGCTCTTTTGAAAGAACCTGTCAACTAGAAAGAAATATCTGTCTATCTGTCTATCTGTCTGTCTATCCATCCGTCTGTCTGTCCATCTATGTATCTAACTATCTGTCCGTCCATCTATCTATCTGTTTTCCATCTATCTATCTAACTATCTGTCCGTCCATCCATCCATCTGTCCGTCCATCTATCTATCTAACTATCTGTCTATCTGTCCGTCCGTCTGTCTGCCTATCCATCCATCTGTCCATCCATCTATTTATCTAACTATCTGTCTATCTGTCCGTCCGGCTATCCATCCATATGTCCGTCCATCTATCTATCTATCTGTCCGTCCATCTGTCTGTCTATTTATTCATCTGTCTATCTATCTGTCTGTCTGTCTGTCTGTCTATCTATCTAGCTGAATTAAAGTATTAACTAATTGTAATAATAATAATAATAAAAAAAAACTTACTGACCCCAAACTTTTGAATGATATATAAACACACTTATATGTATTTATATCTTATATATCTCAATATATCTAACGTAATTATATCTGATTCTGGTATATAATATTTTCTAAATATTATAGGCCTATATCTAAATAAACATTCATATGATCTATCTATCTATCTCTCTGTCTGTCTGTCTGTCTGTCTATCATCAGTCTTTCTGTTCATCTGTCTATATATCTTTCTATGTATCTGTCCATCAGTCTGTGTATCTATCTATCTATCTCCTTGATGAGTGATAGGACATACATGTGCATCAACATTTTACACACACTAAAACAAGCAACATTAATGTCCAAGCTTTATGAGCATGTGTACCAAACTGTATACAAATGTGTGAGTGTCAAAGCATACTAACGGCTAACTGAATGTGTGTGCATGTATGCAATAAATCTGGAGAGAACCAAGGTTAGGACAGATATCCACAGCAGTATACTGCAGCACAGCGACTAATTCGACTCTCAACATCTGGCAGCTATCAAAGCTAGAGAACCAAGTGTGTGTGTGAATGTGTGAGTGATCAGCGGTGTGTTGTGGGGGTGTTGTTTGAGAAAACAGGGTCTGCAGAGAGCAGTGTGAACTCCAAGTGTGTGAGTTTACTGGCATTCGGAGATGGCTGATAGCATCTCACTTAGATAACTACAGTGAAACACAGCCCAACACTAATGTTCATTAATGAAGGTGTGTGTGTGATCCAGAGAGCACCATGCATGATTGTGAGTGTGTGCACTTGTGTACCTTTGATTAATCAAAGACTATATGTTCCAAAGAGTGCTCTGCTTACATCAGATTGAGACTAAATAGTTTAAAATCAACGAAACCATTAGCATTAGGGCTGTTTGAGGTGAGACACAAAAACACACACGCAACGAATACAGATTAACACAACAGGGTGTGTGTGGGTGGGTTTTTATGCATACATCTCAATAATCATGTAAGCTTAAGCGCATGTTTGTGTGCGTCCCAAAATGTAATATCCAGCCTGAATGAGTCGACACTGGAGGTTAAGGTGTGTCCCTCTATTCCTCTACCCTCATCCCGCCACACAAACAAACATAGACACACATTCATACACAAAAACATTCACTACCTCCTTACCTGAAACCACTGAATCATCAGAGAACTGTTCGGAATTAACAAAACTGTTTACCTCAACTGTACCTGAAAAATGTTGTTTTCGCTTACCTGTCCTATGCTGCATTTATCACTCTTCAAAAACTTCGGTAGCACTTTGTTTTACAGTACGTATACTTCCCTGGTACATACATGGTAAATATCTTGTACCTACAGGCAAATGAGTGGTAACACAAGGTACTTACCTGAAGTGTATGTACATGGTAACAAATAAGAAACACGGTTTGTACATACAGACAAGTGTGGGTAAGAACAGTCACTTACAGGTAGTGCCCGTACATGGTAACTAATTAGATATTTTACTGTACTTACTAATGTATATACATGGTAAGTATGTAGTACTTACGGGCAAGTGGGTACAAACAGGCACGTCCTTACAGTATCCGTATATGGTAACTAATAAGACACATTACTGTACATACTAATGATATGTACATGGTAAATGTGTAGCACCCTCAGAAAAATGTGGTATTATGCGGTAACAAACAAGACACATACTGTACTTGGTATATATGGTACGCTTGGTACAGTGAGGAAAATAAGTATTTGAACACCCTGCTATTTTGCAAGTTCTCCCACTTAGAAATCATGGAGGGGTTTGAAATTGTCATCATAGGTGCATGTCCACTGTGAGAGACATAATCTAAAAAAAAAAAATCCAGAAATCACAATGTATGATTTTTTAACTATTTATTTGTATGATACAGCTGCAAATAAGTATTTGAACACCTGAGAAAATCAATGTTAATAGTTGGTACAGTAGCCTTTGTTTGCAATTACAGAGGTCAAACGTTTCCTGTAGTTTTTCACCAGGTTTGCACACACTGCAGGAGGGATTTTGGCCCACTCCTCCACACAGATCTTCTCTAGATCAGTCAGGTTTCTGGCTTTGAGCTCCCTACAAAGATTCTCTATTGGGTTTAGGTCTGGAGACTGGCTAGGCCACGCCAGAACCTTGATATGCTTCTTACAGAGCCACTCCTTGGTTATCCTGGCTGTGTGCTTGGTCATTGTCATGTTGGAAGACCCAGCCTCGACCCATCTTCAATGCTCTAACTGAGGGAAGGAGGTTGTTCCCCAAAATCTCGCAATACATGGCCCCGGTCATCCTCTCCTTAATACAGTGCAGTCGCCCTGTCCCATGTGCAGAAAAACACCCCAAAGCATGATGCTACCACCCCATGCTTCACAGTAGGGATGGTGTTCTTGGGATGGTACTCATCATTCTTCTTCCTCCAAACACGTTTAGTGGAATTATGACCAAAAGTTATATTTTGGTCTCATCTGACCACATGACTTTCTCCCATGACTCCTCTGGATCATCCAAATGGTCATTGGCAAACTTAAGTCGGGCCTGGACATGTGCTGGTTTAAGCAGGGGAACCTTCTGTGCCATGCATGATTTCAAACCATGACGTCTTAGTGTATTACCAACAGTAACCTTGGAAGCGGTGGTCCCAGCTCTTTTCAGGTCATTGACCAGCTCCTCCCGTGTAGTTCTGGGCTGATTTCTCACCTTTCTTAGGATCATTGAGACCCCACGAGGTGAGATCTTGCATGGAGCCCCAGTCCGAGGGAGATTGACAGTCATGTTTAGCTTCTTCCATTTTCTAATGATTGCTCCAACAGTGGACCTTTTTCACCAAGCTGCTTGGCAATTTCCCGTAGCCCTTTCCAGCCTTGTGGAGGTGTACAATTTTGTCTCTAGTGTCTTTGGACAGCTCTTTGGTCTTGGCCATGTTAGTAGTTGGATTCTTACTGATTGTATGGGGTGGACAGGTGTCTTTATGCAGCTAACGACCTCAAACAGGTGCATCTAATTTAGGATAATAAATGGAGTGGAGGTGGACATTTTAAAGGCAGACTAACAGGTCTTTGAGGGTCAGAATTCTAGCTGATAGACAGGTGTTCAAATACTTATTTGCAGCTGTATCATACAAATAAATAGTTAAAAAATCATACATTGTGATTTCTGGATTTTTTTTTTTAGATTATGTCTCTCACAGTGGACATGCACCTACAATGACAATTTCAGACCCCTCCATGATTTCTAAGTGGGAGAACTTGCAAAATAGCAGGGTGTTCAAATACTTATTTTCCTCACTGTAAGTCCTAACCTTACCTAATAAAAAGGACTGTTAATGCTAAATTACTCTCCACAACAGTGCTTACAAAGTTTGAAGAACTGGTAACTCCTGTGTAATGTTTATGTAAAAGGGTGCACTTTATTTTACAGTCCTATTTCCATATACTTACTATGTAAGTACTGGTGTAAGTACCTATTAGTTAATGTACAGAATAAGTTATGCGGTACTCAAGTTGGGGGGCATAAACATGGACCAAGGTACTTATTGAGTAATTGATGGTAGGTGCCATTGCAGTTTGGAACTTTGGAAGTTGGTTGGGAGGCACAGTCCTTTTAAATAGGGATTTTGACACATGACAATCAGAAGTTGCAAGTGCAAATATGAGTCCAGTTCTTCAAACTTTGTAAGCACTGTTGTGGAGAGCAATTTAGCATTAACAGTCCTACACAAGCAATTGAAAAACAGTCCTCTTTTTATTAGGTAAGGTTAGGACTTACCAAGCGGACCGTATATACCAAGTACAGTATATGTCTTGTTTGTTACCACATAATTCCACATTTTTCCGTAGGTGCTACACATTTACCATGTACATATCATTAGTATGTACAGTAATGTGTCTTATTAGTTACCATATACGGATACTGTAAGGACGTGCCTGTTTGTACCCACTTGCCCGTAAGTACTACATACTTACCATGTATATACATTAGTAAGTACAGTAAAGTATCTAATTAGTTACCATGTACAGGCACTACCTGTAAGTGACTGTTCTTATCCACACTTGTCTGTATGTACAAACTAATTACCATGCATGTACGACTATTAAGTACAGCCATGTTTCTTATTTGTTACCATGTACATACACTTCAGGTAAGTACCTTGTGTCACCACTCATTTGCCTGTAGGTACAAGTGCTCTGTAAAATAAAGTGCTCCCAAAACTTCTATACTACCTATTTCATACTCCCACAGTCAGCATGACCTGGCATTTAAGTGTTTTAAGACAAAACTGGGCCAGGATGGATTTTACTGCATATTTTGACTCTTAACTGGGTATTAAGACTTAGCTGGGTATTAAATCTCTGGCAGGATTTAGTCTAGAATCAGTTTGTTAACTCCCATTAGGTGACTAATTATGTAATGTCTTGAAAAGTATTCAGAAATAAGTTGAGCGGACATCTGCACATCTCAAGATCCTCTGAATCACTTACTATTGCACATCATAGCCAAACCAAAATTACCACAACTTGTCCACGAATTTGACTTATGTTTGTCCGTCGTTACCAAACTTGTAATAAGATGTACAAATATGAAGCCAAATATGAAGAGTCATAGTACAGAAGGGGAAGGTCTTGGCTATAGTACAAGCATTAGGACACAGGTATCAAGCAAGCCTGGGGTAGGTAAAAAGAGGAAGGATAAAGGTTTTAACTAACTAAATATACTCCCAAACTAGGTATGTAGAGAGCTAAAATGAGATCAAGCTGTCGGTAAGGGGTGGAGTTTAAGAAGAGAAAATAATTGCTGGATAAATCCAATATGATCCAAACAAGTCGTGTGATCCTTAGTTACTCCATACACCTCTTCCTGTCCTCTCTTTTTATTTGGAGATGCTAGTCACCCATGGGGTTTATTTGCTAAAGCCCAGTTTCAGGCTAAACATAGCAACAGCTTTAATGCAGGAGAGATGGGACTGATTTGTTTGTAAGAGCAAGTGGATGAGGGTGGAGACTTACACAAACACTTTGATCAGAAATCATAAAAACAAAATACAAGACATAATAAGAGAGATAAAGAAACCTTAGAAGATTATTATGAAGTGTCACAACAGTCCTATGTTTTTCAAAGACAAATTATGAATGTTGGTTTGACAAAGATTTGTTTGAAAATAGAAAAAAAAAAAAACAATTGTTTCAAATAATTCAAATATATTTGTATATTACATTTTATACACTGAATATATTTCATCATATTTAAAACATTTTAAAAAGTTTGTGGTTAGTAATATGTTTTAATGTTTTGAAGAAAGTCTCATATGCCCACCAAAGCTGCATTTATTTGATTAAAAAAACAAATACAGTAAAAAGAGTATGATTGTGATTGTGTATTATTACAATTTAAAATAACTGTTTTCTATTTTAAAATGTAATTTATTCTTGTGATGGCAAAGCTGAATGTGACATTTAGTCTTCAGTGTCACATGATCCTTCACTGAAAAAAAATAAGAAAATTTAATGTGGCCAGGTACTTTGATGAGTAATTTCTACTTAATTATTTTAAGTTTACCCTGCAATACTCAAGTACATTTCACTCAGTCACGGTTTGTAAACTTTACTCAAACAATATAGCACTGAAAAAAAAATGGCATGTGGTTAAGTTACAATCACATATGTAAGCAAGTAAACAACTCATTAAAAGTAATATGTTGACTCAATATAGTTATTAACTGAATGAACACAGAGACCTGAATACTTGGCACATAATACACAATGACGGTGACAATCAGTGAATAGTGTTTGAGTATGAATGGGTCATTTTGAGTAAAAAATGAACTCCAGATGTCACAAAACAGCAAGTTACTTAACCTAACAACAAAAGCAACCATAAAACAGTGTAAATACATCTTGAACAGCAAAAAGAAAAAATTACCTTATTAATTATTCATGCCCAAGTGCATGATGGGAACAACGGGATCATGACGTTGATATTTACTTAAACAATCTTTGTAAAAATAACAAATAAAATTCCAAGTAAAATATACTTATAAGTTCAAACTTTAAATTCTACAAGCTTAAATTGAGTACTAATATTGAATTTAATCTTTTTTTTTTATTCTTGCCTGAACTAAATTATTTAATGTAGAAATTACATTTGTTTTTCTGTAGTATTTACTTCACCACAGAATCATTTGTATCAGTGTTCAGAAAATCATTCTAATATGCTGATTTGGTACTTAAATACTTATTATTATCAGTGATGAAAACAGTCGTGCTGCTTAATATTTTGTAGAGCATTTTTTCAAGATTCTTTGATGAAAACAAATTAAAATAGAAATATATCAAAACAATGGAAATGCATTTACTGTCCCTTCTGATCAATTGAATGCATCCTTACTGAATATAATTCATTTCTTTTAAAAAAAAGTCAGTACTTGTGACCTCGTTCAACACACTATGACCTTTCCGAGCTCAAAGCCTGTGTGTTGAATGCATGTCCATGTCTGTGGTATGTCAGCACTGTGTTTGGTCTCCTTTTGTTTTGTTGCTCTCTTGAATATTTATGTCCTTCAAAAGGGGACAAAGGGACAGAACCCAAAACAGCTGAATAGCCCGCCAAAAACACACACACACACACACACACAAACTTTACAAATAACCCAGAAAAATACACAAAACAGCTAGACATTCTGTGGTCAGGCTGGAGTTATTTGTCTCTAGTCAAGCTTTGAAATATTTCATGTGTCATTTTATGAACAGTTCTTCAGAGATTAAGTAAACAGCGTGGACAGGGAATGTTGCTGTTTCTCTCTCTCCACTTCCTTTTGTTTGATTAGACAAACATAAAAACAGTGGGGTATGTAAACATGCGCTACGCTCAACCAGAGGATGAGTTTACAAGACTCGAGAGGTGGGAAATGACGCTGATCAACTCGTTTCTGTAGGGATGAAGAGAGGAAGAACACACACATTGTCTCAGACATCGCTGTAAAGAAATGACACCTACAGGCTGCAGATGGTCTGTATGGACTGTGACCTGTGTGAAACCACTTTCTGAGCGAGACGCATGAGGTTTCTCACACAGAACCTCTGAAGAACTTGTGACTCACTAAGTGTGAAAGCCCCTCTGAACCACATGCGAAGGCAATGAGACTCTTCAAAACACCTCAAGCCTGACCTTTTTTAGAAGAGTGTAAAAACTGACTGTAACTGTTTTTAGTTGGAAAAGCTGATGTACTATTACAGTTTAAAACACAACAATATCAGCTTGACAATTCAGATTTGGGAAGCAGTTACTTGCACTTACTAAGGAGTGTTGTTTAGCAGTTTTAATTGAGTAATAATTGAGCAGCAAAGCAGCATATTAGAAAGATTTCTGAAGCATCATGACACTGAAGACAGGAGTAATGACCGCTGAACATTCAGCTTTGCCATCTCAGAGAAAAAAAATTACATTTTAAACAATATTTCAGTTTTTAATGTATTCCTGATGAAATAACAGTAAACATCATGAGCATAAGATACTGCTTTGAAAAACATTTTAAAATTAGAATTGAATTCCAAATACAAAATGTCCCCACAACAATGGCAATATCCAAAATCCTGGCATATTTTTTGGTTCCCAAAAGCTTATAAATAATACAGAATGAAGTTTTTTTGAAAATCTATAATAGCAGAAAGTTTTGTGTTTGGGGTAGGTTTAGGGTAAGGGGATAGAAAATGCAGTTTGTACTCTTTAGTATATATATTTATATATATATTTTTTCATGTGTGGACAAAAGTAGGGACACCTGACCATTACACCAATAGGGACTTTAATGACATTGCATTCTATATACAGAGACCATTAAGTTGTTCCCCGTTTGCAGCAATCAGAGGGCGAATTCCAAACAGCTTTTTTGCACCCTTGAAGGGCACTTCCAAACGAAAATGAGCAACTTAATCCCTTCACGAAGGGCCCTTCCAGAAGTCCATTAGCGAAGGGAACATGCCATGGTCACTTCACGGAAGTGATTTCCGTTTGTGATCATGTGATCTTCAGTTAGGAGATCTTGCGATGCATTTTAAAGCAAAGTTGGGGTTTATTTTGACTTTACATACAAACGTAAGTAGATGAAGCTAATTAAATTTGTCTTTATTTTTATGTATTACAAAATATTTTCGTTAGTGATAGAAATATGATTTAAGACTCTATTGTTAGCAAGTTTTTGTTTGAAAAAGTTTAATAGTAAATAAGACACAATTAGACAGTATTTTAATAAAATAATAACAATAAGAAGAAATATTTATTTGCAACAACTTTTGGAGCGCTGAATGCTGCATGCACGCACAGCGTTGTCAAGGTAACATCTGGTCCATCATGCCCTTCGCCAAGAGAGTTCCAAACGCTTATATGAGACAGTAATGCCCTACACCCTTCAAAGAACACACTTCAAGGGCTCTGCCCTTCGAAGGGAGTAGGGCATAGGGATGCTCACTTCCGTTTGGAATTTGCCCAGAGCTTTCACTCTTCTGAGAACACTTTCCACAAGATTTTGTAATTTTTGACCATTCTTCCAGCAGAGCTTTTCTGAGGTCAGGCACTGATGTTGAATGAGAAGGCCTGGCTTGCAATCTCTATTCCATTTCATCCCAAAGGTGTTCGATGAGGTTGAGGTCAGTGCTCTGTGTGGGCCAGTCAAGTTCTGTATTTATGGACCTTGCTGTGTGCACTGGGGCACAGTCATACTAGAATAGAAAAAGGCCTTCCCCAAACAATTATTGTCCAACATGTCTTGATATACTGAAGCAGTAAGAGGCCTAGCCCAATCCTTGTAGAACCCACACCATTTTTTTACACTTTACATTTGGCACAGTACAGTCAGGCAGGAAATGCTGTCCTGCCATCAGAGGTAGAAAGTAACGCATACTTTCGTTACAGTACTTGAGTACATTTTTTTTTTTAAATTCTACTTATAGTATATTTAAATTGTGGTACTTTTACTTTTACTTGAGTAGAATAAAACTAAAGTATTCAACTTCGCTACATTTATTTTTCAGTACAAAAATAGACAAAGAAAAGGCGCAGATGGAGAAACAGAGCTAGCCGTGTTCAACGGGAACTTTTCATACTGCTGGAATGGATCCCTGTGCTACAGGGAGTAACCTTTTTATACAGTCTATGGCAGTAACAGACAGGTCTGACTCGGGTAAAAAAACCAATCAAAACTTCCAGTTCAGCTGCGGGGGCGGGGCGTTCAAACCGCGCTTTGCTTTGACTGTCAATCACCGGCGTTGTCGTTTTGAATCATCATCATTAGCGTTTCAAAGTGAATGTGAGCTATGCTCTGATTTTAAATCGTAATTTTGTCAGCTCCTGAAATGGGTCAGACCGTTGATATTACCAGAGCACACAGCAGTATAAGTATATAGAAACTCGGTTGATAGAAGTACAGTTATTGCATGGATGGAGCAAGAACAATGTAAGTGTCTAAAACACATGCACACAGTTCAGTTGAATGGTAAAAATCGCCCTCTTTAACAGTGCAGTTAAACTAAATGTACAAAGCTAAAATAACCTCAACATTAACAACAACATTGAAATAAGAGCGCATGCATTTTTACGTGCATATGGCTGATAGATCAACCATGATATATCTGTCAATCAGATGCATTTCAAATCACTTTTTCTGTGTGCGTGCTTTGGATGTGTGTGCACATGGGCGAAGTAACAAGATTGACTGGACGATTTATTCATATCCAAAATGAGACGATATGAACATTATGGACGGAGCGCTGAACACTTTCATGCAGTGCATGTTTCATTCATACTCGAGGCCGGAGGGCGCTCTCATGCAGAAAGTCCAAAGCCCTTGTAGAAGTAATTTATAACAACTTATGATGTGCAGGAAATCCCTTATATGGACAAAGGCATCCCACTATCGCTGTAGCTAAAAAAAAAAGGTCATTTAATTTCAAGTTATTTCCAGCTAATTAATATAGTATAATACAGTGAATAATACAGTGCTAATTGACATAACATTTATTACAGTATAGAAAGTATTCTGCCTTATTATGTGTTTGTATAAACCAATCCTAAAACTGTCATTAGGAAAATACAAAAAAAAAAAAAAAAAGTATTATAGAATACAAATTACTGGTTATGGTCCAGCAGTGTATTTGATTTCTTAGCCAATTAAAAGAAATAAGAAAAATAAAGCCTGTCAATTAGACAAGTCAAAAGTTGTTCTTTTTTTTTTTAAATTTTCTCTCCTCCTCATTAGCATTTAAAGCTACAGACACACAGAAATGGCACGTCCTAAGGAAAGCTCATTGTAGGACTGGCTCGTAGTGGCTGCAATTCTGCACCAAGGCTGAATTTCGGGAAAGAGACAACAGATACAGTACTAGGGACCACTTAGGCCTATATAAAAGCATCCAAAAAGCAGCATGTCATGGGACCTTTAAGGTCAGGAATCGTCTACTTGTTATAAAATTTAAATTTGGATTCCTCTTTTCGATGACTTTTCGATGGCATATTATTTTTCAGTACTTTTACTTGTACTTAAGTAAATTATTCCTTAAGTAGCAATACTTTTACTTAAGTAAAATTTCTTAGTACTCTTTCCACCACTGCCTGGCATCCACCATACTCTTCGCCCTTTAGACTGCCAAGTACACACAGAGCATGTTTCCTCTGCTCCAGAGTCCAGTGGCGGCATGCTTTATACCACTCCATCTGATGCATGGCATTGGTGATATGAGGCTTGCATGCAGTTGCACGCCATGGAAACCCATTCCATGAAGCTCCCATCGCACAATTTTTTTGTGCTGATATTAATGCCAGTGAACGTTTGGAACACTTCAGCTTATGTAATGAGCACTGGCGACTTTTACATGGCATGCACCTCAGCAGTCGGTGACCAGCCTCTCTGTGACTTTACAAGGTCTTCCGCTTCATGGCTGAGTTGCTGCTGTTCCTAAATGCTTCCACTTTCCAGTAATACCATTTACAGTTGACTGTGGAATATTTAGCAGGGATGAAATTTACTGAACTGACTTGCTGCAAAGGTGAGTTCTTCAGAACATCCGATTTTTTTTCCACAAATGTTTGTAAATGCAGACTGCATGGCTAGGTACTTGATTTTATGCACACATGGCAATGGGTTTGATTGAAACACCTGAATTTAATAATCGGTGTGTCAAAATAATTTTGTCCATAAACACACACAGGCACACATATACAGTATATTACTTTCTTTTTTTTTTTTAAGATCAATTTGACAGCCGTAAGTAAATAACCAACATTAACCAATATATCCAATAATGACTGATAAATTAAAATGTAAAAAAGTTGGCTGATAATCTATTTAGAACCAATATATCGCGCATGCCCTAACAGTTAGCAATGATGGGAACTGTATATATACTTAGAGGCCCATAGCATTGTACTACTCTGGTACTGGATTTTGCAATCACCACAATTTAAATGAATTGTTCTTTTTGAATTATTCTCATTTGTAAGCTGCTTTGGATAAAGTGTCTGCTAAATGAATAAATGTAAATGCAGCATGTTGAGAGGACTGAGAATTGCAGAGCTGAATCCCTGAAGCAATAAAAGAGTGATTGCATGAGGTCATTAGAAAGAGAGAGCAAGAGAAAGAGAAAAACAAGTCATAATTCCATATATCCATCATATAAAATGGACATTCCCTAGAATAACATACCTAGCCCCACAGAGGGTTATTTTCAGTATGTTCTTGGTGGCTAACACCCTAGACAAGCCTAACTGAAGCAGACCACCATCAGAGCACTGTTGCATTCTGTTTTCCCAAAACATTCCAGGCATCGAAAAAGAAAAGAGAAGAGGAAAGAAAAGAATAATCAGAAGTACTGTGGTTTGTGTCAGCAAGGATGACCAGAACCTAAAACATCTTGTAAGAATAATAGTCATAAACTAAAAAAAGGGAATGAAAAAGTGTTGGAATGGCTTTTGTTAGAACTGTAAATTCCATACCCGGTTCTGAGCCACGGTGGTGAGAGAGCAGAGATGCTATTCCCCTCTCTGTCGTCCTGGGGGTCCGACATGCACTTACACATATGCGAGACTGCAGGGAAAAGCAGAATCCAGAATCCAGTACACGGCTGTGTGGTTGTGGTCAGTATATGCTTGGACAGAATAATTCATAATTCCTTCACCTCTCTTTCTCTTTCTATCTTTATCTGTTTCTTGCTTTCACACACACTCACAAAACACACTGGCACGCTTCAGAGAACATACACACACCAGCCTCATGCCAAAGGCAAACTGTGAAACACCAGCACCCGCAAAAACTCTCAGAGCGGGAAAAATCCACATACCAGATTTCAACAGCTTTAACACTGAGTGAATAAACAAGATGAATGCTACATTTTGTCTTTTTTAATTCCTCTCTTACACCCCCCTCCCCCCTCCGTAATATTCCCTCTTGCTCTTTCCTTTAGAGACAGAGAGGGGGAAAAAAGAGCTGAAACAATGGTGGAGCAGTCCAAAACCTCCCTGGCTTAAAACAATACCATCAATCAATGTAAGCAGAGAGAACAAACACACAAATTTATTAAGAGGAGCTCTATGACGCTTGAGCACTTTTAACTCTTTACGGTCAGACACACACACAGGAAGTACCTAATTACTTTATCTGCACAGCAGAGGGAGAGAGCAGACACATGACTTTCCACAGCTGAGGAGATTAACATGAAGAACTGAGGTTAGTGTTCACCCAAGGCTCTGTTCATATCAGATCTTAGCCAAGGGCTCATCTTCATCTCAGCTCAAGGCAATGAGAGTCTCCAGCCTAGAGAAAAGAAAGACTTCATGCATATATTAACCTAAATGGACCTGCAGTGAGTTTAGCCCCAGGTCGTCTGGCTCTGTGCTCCATGGCAGAGTATGGCAATTTCATGTGCGTATAATTTCACAAAATAAGAAGAATAATACCATAGGCTACATTTATATGAATATAATATGAATAGTTGGCACTTTGGCAGACATGCTCAGATAACATCATATCTTCAAGTCTTTTATTGACATCTATTGCAAATTTCTACCTGCCTACAAACATGCAGCTTTGTTAACTATACAGCTATCCTGTTGTGACAAAACCTATAAAATAGGGGGCATTTGAAAGAAAAAACTGACCAGCTGTTTAGAAATAATTGTTGTTGTTTTGGTCATTAAAATTTGGTCAAGCCAACCTCTGTAAGTTTTGTATACATCTGCTCCAGTGTGGTTTCCAGAAACACTATAAACTGCACAGGAACCCAACAACAACCAATAAACCAGTAAGAGAAATCCTCAGATCCTTTGTCTGTTGTTGGCGGTTTACCATGGTGCACACTGATAAGAAGGACAAAGTAAGGGCCAGAATCAACTTTAGTCAACAGTTCATCACCTTTACAATCAAGTAACTATCAGTTTTGCAGTTTAAATAAAGAAAAGAATAGCGATGTTAAAATATATTTATATATGATATTAATAATAATAATTTAGGTAACACTTTATTTTAAGGTGTCCTTGTTACACGTTACATGTACTTGCTATTATAATAACAATAAATTACAAATAATTACATGCAAGTAACCCTAAACCAAACCCTAATACTAAACCTAGTATACCATATAGTAAGTAATACCATATAGTAAGTAGTTAATAATTACACTGTAACAAAAAAGTAAAATAAAATGTAAATCATAATTTATATAACAAGTAAAACCATCTATTTATAAAACATAATATTTATTTATTATTTATTACATATTATGTATTTATTTATAAATCATAATATTTATAATATTAAAGCTGCAGTCCGTAACTTTTTTGGGTTAAAAATGATCCGAAATCAATATTTGAGCAAGTACATAACCAGCCAGTATTCAAAACTATCACCTTACTTTAGCCCGATTCACAACGGTTAGCTTATAATAATGTTTTCTAATTTGAGTGGTACGGGTAGGTTTTCGTGGGAAATTCGAGCATGGCACTGCGTCATTACGTCACGTCTGTAAACATAAAGAAGTTGTCCCGGCTAGTATGCTATCGTATGTGAGGATCCTACAGGTGGCGGATCGTTTATAGTCTTTTCTCACAGCAGCTGGAATGATTAAATATATCATTTTTATGGCAGATTGTTTATATGAAACACATGTGAATGAAATTAAATTATATTCCGGTTTTAAATGTGCTTCTGATTACAGATAGCCTGGGATTACACAGGATTTGTATTTTAAAGAAAACCAGTTCGAAGGGAGCATAGTTTGCTTTTTGGGTTACAAGAATTTCTTAACATAAAATTCGAATGGTATGACAGTTACATATTAGACTGTACAGAAATTGAAATCTACACGCTAATACACACTATACTCATTGTCACGCAATGCTGATGTTGTTAACATTAATTATTTGAGAATAAAGTATAACAATAATAATAATAATTTGCACGGTTAGATGTGATATGAATGAATGAATGAATGATGCATTTATATAGTGCTTTCATGTGTATTACACCCAAAGCGCTTTACATGTGGGGGGGAGGGTGTCTCTCCTCAATCACCACTAGTGTGCAGAATCCACTTGGATGATGTGACGGCAGCCACAGGACAACGGCGCCAGTGCGCTCACCACACACCAGCTACAGGTGGAGAGGAGAGAGTGTCATAAAGCCAATCAAGTGGATGGGGATTATTGGGAAGCCATGATTGATAAGGGCCAGTGGAGGGAATTTGGCCAGGACACCGGGGTTACACCCCTACTCTTTACGATGAGTGTCATGGGATTTTTAATGACCACAGAGAGTCAGGACCTCGGTTTAACGTCTCATCCGAAAGACGGTGCTTTTTTACAGTATAGTGTCCCCGTCACTATACTGGGGCGTTAGGACCCACACAGACTGCAGGGTGAGCACCCCCTGCTGGCCTCACTAACACCTCTTCCAACAGCAACCTAGTTTTTCCCAGGAGGTCTCCCATCCAGGTACTGACCAGGCTCAGCCCTGCTTAGCTTCCATGGGCAACCGGTCTTGGGATGCAGGGTGATATGGCTGTGGATATGAGCTAACCGATCGTTAGATTAAATCACCATTGGTAGCGCGATTTATTGTAATACTTTTTTCCTGTTGGTCAGAACAAACGTGGCAGACTTGTTACTTACTTGTTCAGATGGCAATATACGGTGAAAATTCTTATTTGGGTCATATATTCCAAACGTAGGCTAGAATCTGTGATTCCTGGTTACAGTATCCACACCGGTGCGGTGACTGACTGCCACACATTCTCCTCAAAACATTTGATTCATCCGTGCTGGAGCTGTGCAGGAACACCGGATCACAACCCCGCGCACGGAAGATAATTCCGCACAGAGCTGCAATTCCAGGTTTTCAAACAAAAATGGTGACAAAGAGGCAAAATGTACGGACTGCAGCTTTAAATTGCAATTAATTAAATGTATTCTCATAACCATACATGTATTAATATTGACAAAATTATTATTACTATTAATAATAAAATATGTATTATAATTATAATTATAATAATAATAATAATTATTATTATTATTATTATATTAATTGTTTTAAATTATGCTTGTTATTAATAATGATAATCATTTTAAAAATTATATATACAGGTGCTGGTCATATAATTAGAATATCATCAAAAAGTTGATTTATTTCACTAATTCCATTCAAAAAGTGAAACTTGTATATTATATTCATTCATTACACACAGACTGATATATTTCAAATGTTTATTTCTTTTAATTTTGATGATTAGAGCTTATAGCTCATGAAAGTCATTACTTAAGACCAATACAAAGAAAGGATTTTTAGAAATCTTGGCCAACTGAAAAGTATGAAAATGAAAAGTATGAGCATGTACAGCACTCAATACTTAGTTAGGGCTCCTTTTGCCTGAATTACTGCAGCAATGCGGCGTGGCATGGAGTCGATCAGTCTGTGGCACTGCTCAGGTGTTATGAGAGCCCAGGTTGCTCTGATAGTGGCCTTCAGCTCATCTGCATTGTTGGGTCTGGTGTCTCTCATCTTCCTCTTGACAATACCCCATAGATTCTCTATGGGGTTCAGGTTAGGCGAGTTTGCTGGTCAATCAAGCACAGTAACACTATGGTCATTGAACCAGCTTTTGGTACCTTTGGCAGTGTGGGCAGGTGCCAAGTCCTGCTGGAAAATGAAATCAGCATCTCCATAAAGCTTGTCAACAGAAGGAAGCATGAAGTGCTCTAAAATTTCCTGGTAGATGGCTGCGTTGACTGTGGACTTCAGAAAACACAGTGGACCAACACCAGCAGATGACATGGCAGCCCAAATCATCACTGACTGTGGAAACTTCACACTGGACTTCAAGCAACATGGATTCTGTGCCTCTCCACTCTTCCTTCAGACTCTGGGACCTTGATTTCCAAATGAAATGTAAAATTTACTTTCATCTGAAAAGAGGACTTTGGACCACTGAGCAACAGTCCAGTTCTTTTTCTCCACAGCCCAGGTAAGATGCTTCTGACACTGTCTCTGGTTCAGAAGTGGCTTGGTAGCCCTTTTCCTGAAGACGTCTGAGCGTGGTGACTCTTGATGCACTGACTCCAGCTTCAGTTCTCTCCTTGTGAAGCTCTCACAAGTGTTTGAATCGGCTTTGCTTCTATTCTCAAGCTTGTGGTCATCCCTGTTGCTTGTGCACCTTTTCCTACCCAAATTCTTCCTTCCAGTCAACTTTGCATTTAATATGCTTTGATACAGCACTCTGTAAACAGCCACACCTTTCAGTAATGACCTTCTGTGACTTACCCTCTTTGTGGAGGGTGTCAATGTTTGTCTTCTGGATCATTGCCAAGTCAGCAGTCTTCCCCATTATTGTGGTTTCAAAGAACAAGAGATGCCCAGAATTTATACTGTAGGGATGGTAATTTATTCAAAGTCAAATGTAAATATTCTAATATTTTGAGATACTGATTTTTGACTTTCATGAGCTGTAAGCTCTAATCATCAAAATTAAAAGAAATAAACATTTGAAATATATCAGTCTGTGTGTAATGAATGAATATAATATACAAGTTTCACTTTTTGAATGGAATTAGTGAAATAAATCAACTTTTTGATGATATTCTAATTATATGACCAACACCTGTATACACACACACACACATACATATACACACACTGAACAAAATTATAAACGCAACACTTTTGTTTTTGCCCCCATTTTTCATGAGCTGAACTCAAAGATCTAAGACTTTTTCTATGTACACAAAAGGCCTATTTCTCTCAAATATTGTTCACAAATCTGTCTAAATCTGTGTTAGTGAGCACTTCTCCTTGAGAGAAATAGGCCTTTGTGTACATAGAAAAGTCTTAGATCTTTGAGTTCAGCTCATGAAAATGGGGCAAAACAAGTGTGTTATGCTTATAATTTTGTTCAGTGTATATATATGCATATGAATAGTTCATTTGAAAAGAAGAGTCCCATTTGAAATTTTCTTCTAAAATGAGCATTTTTCTCAGGCTCCTATGTGTAGATTCAGTTATTTCACTTTAATGGCAAAGAATATATATATATATATATATATATATATATATATATATATATATATATATATATATATATTAAGATCTAAATATATTTATGTATTTATTAAACATTTATATATTTATCTATTGTTCTTTTTCCATTCATTTTAATTGGTCTTTCAATAGCAACCCACCCTGCTAGGTAAATGCTTAACAAGGCCGCATACTCAAGGTATTAATCATACAGCCCACCTGGGTGGTTCTAGAAATTTGATTGTATCAAAAGGCAAAAGTATTTTAACATCTGGTATGTTCCACTCACATTCATATACAGTCTTTTCAAAGCAAAACTGTTGAAGAGATTTATCTTGATGATCTCTTCTTGTTAGTGCTTTATTTTTTATGCCAAAAAACTGTGTGTGGGTTGGTGCTGGTGTGTGCATGTGTGTGTGTGTTTTCAATTAACAAACAAACAAAAAAAAACTGTATTGCCACTGTGCAGTCCCCGAGGTTACAAAGGTGAACTGGAAACCTCCATGATTAAGTATTATAAAGTGCCCACGACTTTAAACTCAAGATATCAGAGCAAGAGCAGAAAATCCCTGACCACCTTGCTCTGCCTTTCCTCATAAATGAGAGTGAACCATGTAAGAGCTCTGGGATGCAGTCCTTAACAGCATTCAGCATTCCCCTGCTCAAATTGAGCATGGCTGCGCCTCGTTCACTCTCTCTCCCTCTCCTCTCCATCCACGCTGAGTGAAGCATGAGCAGGCATCCCGCTGCCCCCCTGCTGTGTACAGAGCACAGGGAGCGGAGTACTCTAAACATCCACAACCCACGTGCTTCAGTCAGGATCCTGCTCAGATTATTAGTCCATAGTCCAAAACCCCTGAAATCCCAGGGGCTAAGTGCACAAAGCTACGTGCAACCAGGGGAAGAATGTGGTCAGAAGCGGGGCTGGCAGGTTCGTTAAAAACTATTATGTGTGAGGGGGCTCTGACACCTCGGCGTGCTGAAGAGGGGACCCTCTGGATGTATGGGGCGGCTGGTGGGTTATGGTACAGTTTGATTTCTGAAAGTGAGGAGACTTACCCACAGAGAAAGAAATGCTCTGTGCCTGCCAGGCACAAAAAAGCTGAGGCTTAAAGAGCTACATGGCTTTGAAATATTTGCTTGAAACAAGTCTCAATACTCACACATGCGAAATCCGAGCTCTCCCGACAAAGCTTCTGGATCTGAAGGCAACAGTTGGAAACGGCTACATTGGCGCCATATGTGGAACTGCATGCTTTCACGTCAAAATCGACAACTTGTGTTTTAGTGACGAGTTCACAAGCCATCGTCCAAATTCTCCTAAACTCACGTCTATGCTTGACCATGTACATAAACAGCCACATTTGAGGTATGGCTTCATACCAACGGACCACTCTGTAATACAGCAAGTGCTTCTCAGAAATCCCTATAGATGCAATAAAAGCTTCACTGTAAAGGGGGTTTCATGTCTGATCTGGTTGTATAATTTTATAGTGAACTGATATCTCAAGAAAGCATGTTAATATGAAACTGTTCTGTGGGAGAGTGAGAGAAAAGGCACTGGAAATTACCTAAAGTACTTTGTGTCCACTGCTGATCATAAAAGTTACAACGAAGAAGATGTTGATGTGATGCTCATTTTTGTCCTATCTATGAATTAACGAAAAAATTAAAAATGCAATTCACACGTAAAGTAAGTTAAATATTAAGTATGTTTTTCATTTCTGCCCCTGCAGACCCGTTTCCACAATTAATCTAAAAAAATATTAAGCAGCAACATTGTTTTCAACATTGATAGTAATAAGAAATGTTCTTTGTTCTTTAATGATTTATTATATAAATCATCATTAGAATGATCTCTGAAGGATCACGTGACACTGAAAAGTGCTGAAAATTCAGCGTTGCCATCACAGGAATTAATTTACATTTTAAAATCTTAAAATAGAAAAGAGTTCTTTAAAATTGCAATAATATCACAACATTTACTGTATTTTCCATCAAATAAATGCAGCTTTGGTGAGCATTTCTTTTGAAAAACATCTTTCAAAAATATTACCAACCCCAAACTTTTGAATTGTAGTGTATGCTTTCCACTTTTTTACCTTTACCAACCCCAAACCTACACTATACACTATACATGACATTTTCTTAATTAATTTAATAAGAAGAATTTTGTTCTTCATTAAACTGAAATGTTTCTCGAAAAATGGTGCAACACCATATTAAACCAACATGTGTTTTAAACTAGATTTTTAAAAGATTTTCCTTTTCTTCCCATTTTGGACACATCATTGACCCAAAAATTAACCCCGTCAGGGCACATATCTGTAAACACTGGCAGAGAAGGCAGAAGGCAGACCCATCTTCTGAACCAAAATGTGAGGAAAAATAAAGATAGCTGCCACTTTAAGCTAGTAAATCTCTGAAAGTGACATTAAGCTACTAAATCTCTTTTGCAAGTGAACTGAAGTCACTCGATTGACCTCATTCAGATGAAATTCTAATTTGTGTCTGATTATAACGGGCTGCCCTGAGGGACAGCTCTGTTTTCAGTCCAAAACAGCAGAATCCACAATGACCGCAAAAATCTCATCAGATCATTTCACTCAGAAAAGACATGTGGAACTCCTCAGCCATCATCCTCAATCTTATAGACCCCCCAGGTACACTCACACAAAAACACACACAGATAACACATAGGACGAGAGCGAAAGAGAGAAAAGAGAGGGGAATCCAAACCACATGTCAATTTAGTGCAACTGTGAAGGCTGTGAAAAGATCTATAATTCATGTACGAGTAACACTGTGGAACCACTCAAATACGCAAATCCTGGGAGGAACATTGATTCATATCATATGTCCTTCCAACACTTGACAACACTTTGAGTTCAGTAATAAGAAGTTATCCTGAAAATCTCAAACGCTTTTGTCAGTCACACATATCAAAGGGAGAACTTGCAGCAGTGACTCACTAAACTGTTGCGGCATTTTGGCATCAGAAATGCCACTATAGATGAGAAACCTTTACCTATCAGAAAGAGCAATCAGCCATTGGAAACTACCCTCATATTCAAACAAGTGTGTGACCTCAGCAGTCTTTCATCTTTTGGCTCCTGCCAGCAAACACACACACAAAGTGCCTTCAGTATCGTTCAAACAATTAACACTATTAATACTATCATTATTCATCTTTGAAACTCACCAGACAAAACCTATACTGCAACTAAAATAATTACCACTCGAAGCATGCTCGTGATTCTGGGAGAAAAAGAGACAAATGTTGTGTTAACTTTTATATGAATCAGATAAAATGTTTCAAACTATTAACCGAGCCAGTAAAACACACACACACCAGCAGCACCACAAGAGCTCTAGTGCGTATCTTTCTATCAGGCCAGAACAGCAGGGCAGGACTTGAAAGCAGTTCCATACAACCATGGTACATGTCACA
This sequence comes from Onychostoma macrolepis, assembly GCF_012432095.1. Taxonomy (NCBI): domain Eukaryota; kingdom Metazoa; phylum Chordata; class Actinopteri; order Cypriniformes; family Cyprinidae; genus Onychostoma; species Onychostoma macrolepis. The sequence goes on along the minus strand of NC_081161.1, from coordinate 25,971,202 downwards.
GCCAAGAGAATGCGTTTTAGAAGTCGTCCACTGAAAACCACAAGAGATGCTATCAGGCCTGTACACAGCACTTTACCGTGAAAGGAACAAAAAGCATGGTTACAAAACAAAACAGAAATTACTCTGCATTATACTGCACCATTCAGCACTGTCAGCAATGCCCAATATGTATCTTTGGCATACACACTGAGATTAATGTAACTAGATTTAATCCACTTTCAAACACAGTAGACATATGATTAGTCTAATTACTGTAGGCACTGCAGTACTGATACTGATTTTAAAATTATGTGAGATGTCAACAAATCAATGATTATTTTGATGATATGGCAAAATATCCAAAAATAAATGGTATTAAACAAATTTAAATGCCACAAGTGAATTTAGATAACATAAGATATAATCAAAACAAGGTGGTCTTCGGGCCCTCAGACAACACTGCATCACTCATCGGCATGATTCTGTCATTGACATTAGTAAATGGAGCCAGGAATACTTCCAGAAACCACTGTCGGTAAACACAATCTGCCGTGCCATCTGTAGATGCCAACTAAAGCTCTATCATGCAAAAAGGAAGCCATATATGAACATGGTCCAGAAGTGCCATCGTGTCCTGTGGGCCAAGGCTCATTTAAAATGGACTGTTTCAAAGTGGAAAAGTGTTCTATAGTCAGACGAGTCCAAATTTGACATTCTTGTTGAAAATCACGGACGTCATGTCCTCCGGGCTAAAGAGGAGGGAGACCTTCCAGCGTGTAATCAGCGTTCAGTTCAAAAGCCAGCATCTCTGATGGTATGGGGGTGCATAAGTGCTTACGGTATGGGCAGCTTGCATGTTTTGGAAGGCACTATGAATGCTGAAAAGTATATAAAGGTTTTAGAGCAACATATGCTCCCCTCCAGACGACGTCTATTTCAGTAGGACAATGCAAAACCACATACTGCAGCTATTACAACAGCATGGTTTCGTAGTAGAAGAGTTCGGGTGCTGAATTGGCCTGCCTGCAGTCCAGATCTTTCACCTATAGAGAACATTTGGCGCATCATTAAACGAAAAATACGTCAAACACGACCACGAACTCTTCAGCAGCTGGAAACCTATATCAGGCAAAAATGGCACCAAATTCCAACACCAAACTCCAGAAACTCATAAACTCGATGCTCAGACATCTTCAAACTGTTTTGAAAAGAAGAGGAGATGCTACACCATGGTAAACATTTCCCCGTCACAACTATCTTGAGACCTGTAGCAGGCATCAAATTTGAAATGAGCTCATTTTGTGCATTAAATTGTAAAATTTCTCATTTTAAACATTTGTTATGTTATCTATGTTCTATTGTGAGTAAAATATTGGCTGATGTGATTTGAAATTCTTTTATTCAAATTTAAAAAACGTCACAACATTTTTGGAATTCTGGTTGTACAATATTGACTGATAAATAAAAAAATCACTAGCAAATCTGTGCCTTAACTTGAAAATTTACTTAACATTAAAGTATTTATACTGTTTTTGCCAACAATCTAAAACACATTTGAAGTTCTTCAAAAGGAAATGAAGGAGTTATTTTGTTCTGCTTTTTGATAATCACATCACCAGCATTCAGAGGCCAATCTCATCTGAATCCAGTTCCAAAGATCCCTCCATTTCAGCTGCTGGTGTGGCCAATGCTAGAGCCAGACTGAGAGAGCTACATATTTATCTGTGAAAATAACACTGTTCTAACAAGTCTGTGTGCTTAGGGGGTGTGTGATGGTCTGACGCAGATGAAACGCTCTGAGAATGGAGAAGAGAGGGCAGTGGCTGCCAAAATATAATAGCCCAAGTGCACAGGTGGAAAATAAACAACCTATTTTCATTTGTGATATGAGAAAAAGTAAGAGAGAAACAGAGGGAAACTGAAGGAGTGAGACAGGCAAAGACAGAGAGGTACTGAGAGAATGAAGTGGTAATAAATTCTTGATTTAAATAATATGCATTTAAGTAATGCACTGCAACTGAAATTGTTAAACACCCTTCTCAAAGTCTGGGCTGTCCACCAAATCCAAGCAGCTTATTTTCTACTTTTTTGTTTTATAATTTGCTCCAACGATTCTCAAAAGAACACTTTAACTGTGATGTAACCATGCAAAACGCAAATATTTTCTTACTTGAAACACAAGCGCACACAAACACATTTAAACATTAGATCATTGACCTAAAATTAAATAACACACACACACACAAAATGTTTTCATATATATAAAAACATAAATATACATAAAAATTATGAAATAAATGTAAAAGGTAAAGTAAAAAAGTGCTGTATAGATATGATTTCTTGGCAAAAATGTACCCTAGGCAACAAAATTTTCCAGTCCACTTATCAAAAAAAGAACCAGTTATTATTCTGGCCAATTCAATAATTTGTTTAAATCCAAACCATTATTACATTGATTCTTGGATTCATTCGAGAACATTTATAGTACATACTTTAGGATTTAGGCTGACGAAATGTAAAATATTATTCATAAAAACATAACATGTAAAATAAACACTAAACTGAGTTTGTTTTACACTTAAAAGTGTTTTGACAGCAATTTCCGATCATGTGACCTGCTAAGACATTTAAGCAAAAATGGATGTAATGATTGAGTAATGACTAGCAGGATAAAGATAATTATTCATGATGGAGATCTCTACAGCCAGGGCCGGATCATGGTCCCACGAGCCCCCTAGCCCTCTGCACGCCAAATTACCCCTTACAGTATTCTTTCCTTGTCCTTAAACTGCCTGTTTTATTTAGTTATGCCCTGAATTGTGAGCCAAACACTCAATGTGACAAAGCTGTTGTACCCAATTGGTGCAGAGCAAATTGTTGTACATACACCAACCACAAAAGTGAAGCCAAAACCAGTGCAGCAGAGATAAGTTTTGGATCAGATGCACTCTGTGGCATCTAATGTGGTTCAGTTGAGTGGGGCTGTCATTGCATTTTTTTAACTGTGCGATATATAATATAATATAATATAATATAATATAATATAATATAATAAGAGTTCACACATACGCACCCTTTCCACTTGCAGTCTGAGGTCACGCAAACTATAGAAAGTCAGAGAGTGAAAGAGAGAGAGAGAGACATAGGTAACAGCCTCAATAAATTGCAAAGAGTTGGTAGATCTCCTGAACAGGGCATGAAAACAAGCCAGGCATAAATGAGACATAAAACAAAACAGCAAATGAGAGCTTGCTGAAAAATGTTACTCAATTAACTTAAGAATGCATCGATCCCTGTTTTTCTGCAATCAATCTTCATCTTGACAATTCTCGCAAAGAGCAAAAGCATTTATTTACTTCACAGAGAGAAAGACAGAGAGCGGTGGGAGTGGTTAGATCCTGTGTGATTTTTCTCTGCGGTTTAACCTCTTCTTGGTTGTCTTGGCAACTGTCAAGTCCAGGTTCCAGACTTCTAACGACCATCCCTAAGCAAACAAACAGTGATATACGTCCTTCTATTGCACTGGGCTCAGGTTTTTGTGGGGTATATTTATTATTGGGCCCAAAGTGAAATTTCTGGGCCTGCTGGCAGCTGGTGAAAGCACTGGACGGGGAGTTTTAAATCATATTGATACTAAAGGGATTTGTACTATACCAGAAACTCAAACTCAAATGTGAGAAAGTATTACGCATATCTCATTTAAAGGAGAGAATCTGGAGTCTAGAGACGGGGAGAAGTTTCTGGCTTCTGAAGTTTCACTCAAAGGTCTGGTTAAACCTTAGTCAGACGACAAACAAAAAATAGCGCATTATCAAATAAGGTGGTTAAACACACAGACTTGCATGCATACTTACACACACATATTCATTTGTATTGGATTTATCAGATTGTTTGTTTTCACATACTTCCTCAGCAAATGATAAGATACTTAAGAATAGTGGTTAGCTGAATACTAAGCTTTTGGAAAATTAGCTCCTATGTTAGCGTTTATCCACATGAGAAAACTGACAACAGAATGCTGCACAGTTGGACATAAAGTTGGCTCCAGTTAGAGTAACTGTGCTGATTTTTTACAGATTTTACAGGTTTTCATGTGCATGTTTCTTCCTTGATTAACAAAACAAAACAAAACACACTTATTCTCACTTGGCTCTTGCAATTTTCATCTTAGACATTCTCAAGGTCTTTGACCAGAGGTAAAAACAACACACCCCAGCAAAGGAATTTGCAAAAGCGAACATGACACACAGCTGGATAAAAATACACATTAAGCTCACTTCAAGTCAACTTTGGAACAGGTTTGTCTTTTCTCAAACATGTCAAATATTGGACAGAGAGAAGACAAAAGTGAATCATTGGAGAATTCTCGCAGCTACAGGAAATAAGATGGCAAAGGAAGCATCCAGGTTTTAGCGTGATGCTTTAATGTATTCCATTCAGGGAGGAGAGAGGCCATCTACTTGCCTTATGGACCTTATTCCCACACATTCCCTGAACTGCTTCTGTAGCACCATATGTTTTAGCTTTTGAATCTAGCAATGAGATTTCATAGATCAAATATACAATATATGGCTTTTGATTTTTACATTTAAAATTCAGTGCAAATGAGGTCCTGCTGCAATAGACTATAATAACCCATTCACACCAAGAAAGATGAGTATAACAATAACTGTACTGGCGTCCACACCAATGGATGATAATGCCCTGTTTATTAGCCTATAAGCACGGTTATGTAGTCTGCTACTTTAAATGCTTTTAGCATTCATCATCTTGAAAAAAAAGAAAAGTGATTTCAAGTATATTGTACCTCTGTGAATATTAAAACATTATAGTTGTCATTATAGTTATCATCCAGTGTTAATCAACCCGAGGCAACATATTTTCCTAATTTGTTTTATTATGAAAGTTACATTAGTCTCTCAGCACAATTGCTTAGCAAAATAACCTAATTTTTATCCAAACATTTGATTACAGTTATAACTAAAATGATGTGAGAATAAGCCTTTATAATCTTAAAGCATTAGAAATGAACATTAGAAATCTACTAACTTCCAGTATGGTCGTACTGCTGCCATTAAGTTTGACGAATCTCAGAAATATTAGCACAGTATCAAGACTTTCCCCATTAATGTTTTATCCAATTCAGAATGAATATTATTAGGCAGATTTAAAGGCTGTTGATTTGTTTTTGGCGACAATTTGGTGTATTGGATGTGTACAGGAACTTCTCTCTGAATTATGACCGAAGCGGTGTGAGGCAAAGCAGATCATTCACAGGTGAAGCTGAACGAGGAAAAAGACTTGGCAGCAAGTATGAGAGACTGAAAGAAGTTGGCCTGACAGCTAGCCTATGCTCGAACCTAGCTGGGGCAGATTCATTGTGTGCCATCATTCTATCTGCAACAGAGGTTTGGAAAGGGGGCTGATTTATTGATTCAATCATTCCAGAGCTGATAATGTAAAAACATGTCAATTGACAACAATGGAGTGAAACATGTCTCCACAGGTCAGAGGGACTATCTCTCTCTTTCTTTCTCTCTCTCCATCTCCCTGCCCTGAAAAGTGTACTCAGGAGAAACGAAGCTATCAGTAGCACTCCACACTATCTCATTTAAGGATAAATTGATCAATTCAGAGCAGAGCGCAGAGACATTAATCAATGGTAGTGCTACTTACAAGTCCTTATCGGTGACTTAGGCAAACACTGATCTTTTACTGTCTGATCTCTATTGAAAGTGCAACAGCTCACTGTAAATATTTAGCACAGTGAATTAGGGTTGAGTGAATGGATCCTTCTGGAAACGCCTTCCTGTATTTACGTAATATTGTGGAAGTTATCGTTTAACCTGTAAACATATTTCTTTAGTCTTATTCTAGTTAGTTCTGGTTTCCAGTTTTACTCATGCTCTTTCAAAGAAAGCGGCTCCACAGATAGGCTATGTATGTGCATATTGGACTCAAACGACTTTTGAGCGCCACCTGTCGGTGTAGAAACGAATTATACGTGTCAAGTGGTGTTGCTACACAAACTCGAGAAAGAACACGACGGAGACGGTGAGGAAATTATTCTAGACAGGAACGCGACAGACAGTGAAAAATTAGCTGAAAATATACACGTATAACAACTGCTCAAAATGAAAAGGCAACGCACAAGACATAAGTAAGACATTGTTTTAATTCATAATTTTTGGCATATATATATATTTATATTTATATATAATGTTCATTTTAAAACAGAAACATATTAAACATTCGTATAACATCTGCAATATGCCGTTTGTAAAAAAAAGTGCTTCCTTTTCCTTGCTGTATATTTCTGTCCAAAGGTTCAGTCAGTGATGACGATGAAGACAGGGAAAACTCAAAAGGCACTGAAAGCGGTCTCTGCTCGAGTGTTGTTGTACAAAAAAAAACAAAAAAACATACAGTTCACATGAAATGCACACGCTTACTGAGCAAGACAGGACTTCACTGCAAAACCAGTGAGAAAGCACGGTGATCGTCCACCGGAATTATTCTCATGACAGCAACAGACATTGCATAGAGATATGCACCCTTTCACATTTTTATCAATCATATTGCATAAATACAAAGCGTTTACTCTAAAAGCGTATACTGACAGGCGTTTTACAGATCAGTACCCAAATCATGGCAGAATGTTCACAATGCAATGCGCTTCATCAGGTCGAGTTTGGATGACATAGTGCATACAGTCTGCGTTATGAATGACAAATAAACTACCACGGTAAAAAAAAAAAAAAACAATTCCAGTCCTATGCTTTGGCATTTGTCTATTGCCGTCCATGAAACAACTCCACCCCACCCCCTGCAAAAAGTTTAAATCAACAATATCATACAGTGAATGTTATGCAGCAACAGGTGTGCTGGGAATACCGCCTGCCATGGCAGGAAAGTTTTTTGTCGCTACAAAGTGTAGTTCAGGTTCGTATGTAACCCAAAGTGGGCAGGGAGTACGAAAGCTGGTAACTTAACATGAAAAGTAGATTGACAGGGTGAAATCATGCCCATTAGCTGCACCGATAATGTTTCGCGTAGCTAACACACACACATTCTTAACAGGACTACACCTACAACAAGCCAAGTCCAAATGTGTGAAGAGATGAGCTTATCGTTTGTTTTTGTACAAAAGGCACGTGTATACCGCAGCTGCCTGGCTCCTATAGAAACACTTTGAGAATGTGTCAGCGTTTATCCAGCAGACGTAAAAATCACGCAAAAGTTACTTCAAAAGTCCAGCTCGCTTCGTTAGGCGCAGCTGCCCATGGCTTTGACAAACGAGCCGTCGGGAAGCTGCCTGAAGATGCCCCGTAACGTCTCCAGTTCTCGCGTGAGGTGCTCTACCCTCTTGCGCAGTCTATCGTTATCCGACGACAACTCGATCACTTTTTGTTGCGTCTCCACATTGCGCATTTTCGCCTTGTCCCGGCTCTTGCGCACGGCTATGTTGTTGCGCTCCCTCCTCATCCGATACTCGGTGCTGTTCTTGTCGACCTGTTTCTTGGATTTCCCTCGATCGCCCATCTTCATGGAGCCCCCAGGCAGGTGGCTGTGTTGGTGATGGGGACTGGGTACGGGCGTCGGGGGAGGTGTGGGATGACCCGGCTGGAGGTGCATGGTGGTTTGCGCGCAGTGCGCGATCTGATGCTGCAGGTACGACAGATGCGGCGCGTGGTGTTGAGAGTGGTGGTATGTAGGGGGCATCGAGTGGCCGAGCTCATCTTCCTCCCGGGGCTCTTGTTTGATGGCCACGGGTCTCATTCGCGCCTGGCTGTCGTAGATGGGCTCTAGTTTGGAGGAATCCATGTAGCCGTTCAGGCAGCCGTACATCTGCGGGGGGCCCGGTGTGCCATTGGCACCGTGGGGGTACTCGTAGTCTCCGCTCGCCAGCTTGAGCTTTTCTTGCTTGGAGCTGTTGTGGAATAAGTCAGCCAGGAACTCGTCGTTGAAGGCAGAAGGGTCGATGTAGGCGCTGATGTCGATGGAATTCTCGTTCTCGCAGATCTCGCTCAGGTCTCCAGCTGTGTCTTTGTAGGTATAAGCGTTGTGCTGACTCTGTACAAGGCTGGTCATCAGTGGCCGTGGGGCGACCTCGTAGAGGTTTGCTTGCTCCATGGAGTATCTAAAACCCGCCAGACATGGTGAAGAGCTACGGGAATCCAGCTTGTTCGCAGTACCAGAGAAAGCCGCACTGGCTCCAAGTTCTCGGGACAGGCGAGCGCGCAGCCTGTCGTGGCTGTGTACTCGGCCGTAAAATGGACTTGAGTGTAAAGGCTGAAACACCACACGAGATCTCCTTTAAAATGACACTTACACCCTCAGCGTGTGAGCTTCACATCTGTCAAGTACTTTTCTGAGTGCACTTATATATGCTTTGGAGTTTGGAGGGCGGGTGTGCTCTGGGTCCTAATGCTTCACTGCGTGATCTTTGCGCGAGGGCTCAACTCACGCACTGATATCGACCTGGTCTTTGCAAATGTCATTATTATTGAATTATTGGTGAAATAGTATGCGATCGTTGCATATAATTAATAAAAAGTTATCATAATATAATGTTTTTAAATAAAATAACAACAATAATGTTCTAAGAATTTTTAGTTTTTAACACTGCATTTGAATTATTCATTAGATTTTGAGATTTAAAAGGTTTAGTATTGTAGCAGCCTTTGGAGGTGGGAACTGAAATGCATGTTTTAAATTCTCGATGCATGAGGGGAAAATTGAGCGCAGACTAAACTGGCATGAGACCAATTATGGCAAAACGGACATTATATGTAACGAATATTAGGCTATATGAATGAAATGCAAATGCTAAAATAGAAAAATCTTTATATAACTAGTAAAAAAACTTTTGGTTTGTGGCATAAACGAGACAAAGAACGAAAGACTGAACAAAAACATTACTGCTATCGCCTTAAGACTCGCCTGCATTAAAACGCGCCATGGAGCCTATAATAGGCTATGCCATATGAAATTGTTTTGATAAATGAATAAGTTAAGCTAGTTAAGTTCGGATCCACATTAAATCTCACAAAAAAAGAAAGAAAACACCCGCCACAATTTGTGTGTGTGTGTGTGAATCTAATGGAGATTTTTATTTTTTATTTTATCTTTGTGTATTTTATTTGGTGTGTTTGTTCTTTTATTTTCCGGTGACCGCTGCTGCAGAATTGTACCATCCATTATTTTCTAAGCGCTTGGGAGAATCTTTGCGTACAACAATGAATACGACCACTCTGCCAAAACAAACAGTGCAGCACACGTCTCACCTAGTGCGAGAGAAGCTGGAGAGCACACAGCAAGCTTGAGAATTGCACGCGCTGGAGTTGGAGCGCGCGTATCGGCGCTAATCAGTGCGTGCGCAGTCTGGGAGCTCCCTCTATTGTCACAGCGAGAGCCTGGCACGTACCACAACTGAAAGAATGAGACGAGAGGCCACAAGACATGTAGCCAGCAACAGATAAGTTATACATTAAATTTTTCTGATTTGGTCTACCCTATTTTACCATATCAAAATTAGAAATTACCATATGGAGCCATGTAACAGGTTATGTTACATGTTATGTCTTTCATATCAAACTAAATTAATCCTCTCGTTAGGTCCAAAATGTCCAATCATTTTTAAATAATAGGACATGAAAGATTAAGAGGTGAAAAAGAAATTAAATAAAATGGAACCGAAGGATTTTGGAGGGCAGATAATTTAGGGTATAGACTAATTTATGACTTTAATGCGGGACACCCAAACTCATTTGTGCACATTTGGTACTCTATTACCCTATAAGCAAGTTGTTAATAACAACATTTTATTTGTCTTGATATGTTTCAGTTGTTGGTGGTATGCTGACAATCACAATACATTCCAGAAGAAAAAGTGCTAGAATTGTCTCAGACTAGATGTCCTATGGCTAAAAGTGCAAAATCTAAATCAGGTTCGAGTCTCGGGCCGGCAGGGATTGTAGGTGGGGAGAGTGACTGTACAGCGCTCTCTCCACCCTCAATACCATGACTGAGGTGCCCTTGAGCAAGGCACCGAACCCCCAACTGCTCCCCGGGCGCCGCAGCATAAATGGCTGCCCACTGCTCCGGGTGTGTGTTCATGGTGGGTGGGTGTGTGTGTGTGTGTGTGTGTGTGTGTGTGCACTTTGGATGGGTTAATTGCAGAGCACAAATTCCAAGTAACCATACTTGGCCGTATGTCACGTCACTTTCACTTTAAAAATGTAAACAGAGTATTAGCAATATTAGTGAATAGTTTATTTAGTTATTAGCTTCTCTCGCTTCTGTGAATCTTAATAGCTAATTTACTGTTTGTATTTTTGTAACTATATGTACAATATGTTCCATAACATAAAACGAGAGGTAGGCTATTTTTTATTATTATTATGCAGTAAAAGAATAACAATTACATGTACAAAGGTATTAATTACATTAATCCAAAGCAAACTATGTTGGCATATAAGAATCACACCATAAAAGAGTCTTACCTGCAATAGAATTATTAATTTCTTAAGTTTAAAATGTTTTTAAAAAGGGTCTATTCAAAGAGTAACCAAAAAGCAATTTTGGGGGTTACATAAAATAGAATTATTAATTTCTTAAAGAGTTTAAATACATATCAAAGTCTTTCTTGAAAATAAAAAGGAAGGAGTTGTCTTTTAAAATGTACATTTATGAATGTAAAATTTGGCACAAAATAGGCCAAGCAAAAAAATAAATGTAACCAAAAGTAACCAAAAAAGCACAATTTTGGAGTTATACAGAAGTTAGAATATAGATATTTCTTAACAAAATTAGAAAAGTCAACCCTAAAATGACGGGTATAATGTTACCTTGTTTAGTATTCTTGACTTATCTCGTTTTATTGCATGGAAACACCCCCTAACCGACAACTGTTGCCTGATTGGTTTAGTGACATGTCAATCAAACAGTGCATTTCGTCATCTTTCCCAACCCTCCGATTTGATTGGTTGCAAGAGCAGATTTCCCTACATGGTCACAAGATTTCGCAATACTCCCAAGCGCCGCTTTACCAAACAATAACACCTCAACCTGTGCTTATTTTTCCGTGAACAAAGAGGACATAATTCTCTATTAACTCAAGTGGATAACTTATAAGCCTCGAGCGTTTTCAAGGTAAGTGGTCTGGGTATATTGTAAGATAGCTATACAGACTGTCGAATTGATTTTTATCAATTAAACGGTGGCTCGCTAACTGAGAGGATCCGTGCCGCTCACTCGATTGCAAAATACATTCAACTCCCGGATCTGAGGCCAGCGAGAGCTTCATAACCCACGATTAAACATGATCGCGATCGGCTGTGGTGCATTATCCTTGATTCGCGTAACTTTTATGTGGAAAGCAGCATGTATGTGCTCTCGGGTCGTTGTTAGACGCCTGACGTCATGGTTAGGAATGTGGCAGCTAATTAGCAAAGCTGCTAACCTTCAGTAGATCTCGCCAGCTAGACTCACCTTCTCCTGAAGAAACACTTCTGTCAGCACTGGGAGTGTTTTTACATGGTTAACGCGATAGATTACAATACTGTTTTACCGGATCTGCTGCCATTTTGAATGTAGGCACACTGTTTAAAGTAAGTCAGCGGTATTCCCCTTCATTCCCACAGTTCCGTGTATGATGTAACCAGCCAGATGCGAGTTAAAACATCATACAAAACACTGCCCGGCTTTAAAGTGACATCACTAATCAACTTTAAATTGCTTTACAGTAGCTTCACTCTTCTGGCGTTTGTTTAAACTGTTAACTTTAGCTCGGCATAGTTCTGCATGACTACGGAGTTTCCCTTCTGTCGTGTACAAAGGAGCGGGTGGGAGCGCGCGCGATGATGCAACCGCGGGCAACACTTGAGCTCGCGCTCATAGGAGAGAAAGAAAATTTGCCACATATGCACATTGACATGGCAGCACGGTCGGATTACAACAACATAACGCTAACGGATGAGCACAAGCGGTTGACCCGACTTTTAGGTGTTGCAGCATTTTGCTGAAATAATGCCTTTCTGCGCGGTGCATCTGCTCAGGTGGGAATTGTGTGGCATCAAATTATGCAAAGTGTGATGGAGTATGATGCTGATGTGTGCAGAGCACTTTGTCTAACTTCTTCCTCTCCATCCTGTCTGGTTTTTAGGCACACGGCTGCATTTTGGCGCATTCAGCTTCTCACAATACCAGCCAACACCAACTCCAGCTCTGAGAAGTCCGACAACGCAGGTCGGAGAGGGAGAGAGAAAGACAGTGGAAGTGGATCCAAATGAGCAAGCAGTTGCAACAGAAGATAACCAGTACCGATCAGAACGGCGTTAGTGTTATACAGAATCAGCCACATAATAGTGCACTGAACCCGGCAGGAGCTGCAGGACTACAGCAGGTACACGCATCAACAAACTAACCAATTTAACTGTGCATTTCTGAATATTAATATTCATGACTCTGTAAAAGCATTGCATTGTCATTTTGCAATGCTTAAACCATGGTATATATTCGCAAAGTGCATTCAGTCATCCAGTTTCTCACAATCTTGAGCAATAAGATTTGTAGAAGATTTGCAACCTAATTGTCAAAACTGCAGATTAGTTGTGTATTAGGTATGTGGTTGCTTGTCTTTACTATGAAATGCATGACATTATTTTAATTCTGACAGGTTCCTCAACTAGTCCCAGTGAGTCCCGGAGGTGGGGGTAAGGCCATACCACCCAGCAAGATGAAGAAGTCCTCTATGGATAAAAACAGCGATGAGTACCGCCAACGGAGAGAACGCAACAACCTGGCCGTAAAGAAGAGCCGCATGCGCAGCAAGCAGAAGGCACAGGACACCCAACAGCGTGTCAATGAGCTGAAGGAAGAGAATGAGAGACTGGAGGCCAAAATCAAATTGCTTAGCAAAGAACTGAGTGTGCTCAAAGACCTGTTTCTAGAGCATGCTCACAACCTCGCAGACAATGTGCAGCCCCCTGCTTCTAGTGGAGGCCCCGGAGACCTCTGTAACAACAACAACAACAACAATAACAACAGCGGCAGTAACGGCAGCCAGTGAGGGCATGATGTTGGTTTGCAGTGTGCTCTGCTGTGGGCTGTGTGGAGGCAAATCATTTTACTTAATCGTATTATGCTTTTTTCCCCCTCCTGTTCCTGGAATGTGTACTGTCCGCAGTGTTTAACTTGTGCGTCTTCAGTTTGTACACTCAAATTTAGTTTCCTTTTCCACCTGTATTATATCTCATGCAGAATGCTACGATCACCATAGCAACCGCAGAAAGTTCAACCCACGCTCTGATTTGATGTGCAGGAGATAACTTTAATATCTGCCTTCCATTTGTAAAGCAGCATGTTTCAGTGTCTTGAAACTTTGCAGTGTCTTGGAGGACTGTGAAAGCTCCTCGATAGACAATTTTGAAATCTGGCCAAAGCAGGTCTCCAAGATTTAACAGTAAATATAATAATAGTAAATGTGTTCCATCACTCCGCACTAATGTCTAAAGAAAGGATTCAGAAACTCAACTAATAGAAGGTGCCGTAGTCGGTTAACATTGTTCATTATGAGTTGGAATTAAGTTAGGATGTCTTCAACTGCAAAGAGTACTTATGTTGTATTCCTGCTTTTTTGCCTGTCAGCTTGGGTTGATTCAATCTCTTATTTGTTGACCATGTCTTATTATAGCAAATACACTGTTGTATCTATGGTAACAGACTCAAGACAGACTAAACGTATTGCATCAGACTCCAGACAGTGTCTGCATTACCAGTAGTCCTTAAATCCCTGCAGTTAAGCCTTCAATTTTGACAAGGGTGGAGAAGAACAGATAGAGTAGAAAATTAGCTCTAGTGTGTATGTTAGGGTGTTGGTAGGTAAATTAACACATTATTTCATAACAGTAACTCCTCTGTCTTTGTAAATACTGTTGAGATAAGATTCAGAATGACTGGTACATAGACTGGTGCTGAACATTGAAAGTCATCAATCACCTGATGTGCCCTAAAGTTATTAAATTATGTAAATTATGAGTTATATTGAAAAATTCCTTATCTGAAGAAGTTCTTTATCTGACTATGTTAAATATTGGCCATTTTGTTTCCCTGACCAGTCTCAGAGCAGTATGTGTGAATTTACATCTGCAGTACCAGGTGTTGCTAAAAGTTACTGGAGCAGCCACATGACCTTTGCCCTCATTGAGTCTCATAGAGCTATGTGTTCTTGGAGTCGCTGTAGATAGACTTTTGTACCTCAGGCTATATATCATAGCCTCACCAGACAGCCTTTAAGATCTATATTCCTGTTTAGGAGGAAATTAAAAAGGGGAGGATAAGAAAAGACAAGGCAACCTTATAAGATGTCTGAAGCATCTTCAATTCTACTGTATATTTTCATTTTCTATATCTAAAGTTTTAAACATTTAAAATAAGCATGAAAGGCAATGCATGATTAGCACTATTTGAACAACTAATTAAAGGTTATGCTCTATAGAGGAATAGCGAATCGACGACTGCATACTTTTTGTATTGTTGTGAGGCTGGGCTAAAATAAAGCTATTGTGTAAAAGTTCTTAAAAATGAGACTAAAGTCAATATTTCATGAATATTTGATTGGAATATTTTGCTTAAGTATGAGGGTTGCTGGGCAACTTGCTTTTTTACATAAATGTATACTGGGTTTTTGTGCATTGTAAATTAAAATTGAATACAAAATACATTCCTTGTGTTTGTACTAACTGTGAAGAGGGGCACAAAACCTAGACATTCATTTACCAAGTCAGCTGAGGCGCCTGCAAAAAAAAAACAAATCCTGCTGCAGTAAGTAAAACTACACACAAATCTAGCTGAGCTTTGTTCTAACCGAGGCCAACACCTCTCTAAACCTAAACTCAAGTAAAACTTTAGAACTGCCACTATAGGTTTAGGCAAAAATCACATTCTGTCTGAAGTCCTCATCACAAATAAACCACTGTACAACCATGAATATAGAATTACAAAATCTTGGCATTTAAAATGAAAGCTACTTCTATGGTTGAGAGTTTTTATGTCCCGTTTAGTGCCTCAACAACTTTGCTTAAATCAGTGTATATTGATTGTTATCGCAAAACTCCTCTTGTAAAACCAGCCCACAAAACAGAAATTTACAAACTCCTGACTTAATTCTTAACTTAAGCCAAGATACACTGTCAGAAAAAAAATGCCCCAGTGACGAGCTGTTGTACCCTTTAAGGTACAATTTTTCCAGTTATTTTTTTTTATTTTTTTTTTTTACTGTACTATGGTTATGAAACCGGTGCCAATACCACTGCTGTAGGACATTCTGTTTTATTATACCACTGCATGCTGGGGTGACAGACCTATTACGCAATGCTGCATAGTCAACTCAGTCAAGCACACATAGTAAACTACTATTTAAAGGAAGAGCTGAACTGGAGCAGGGTTTTCTCAAGCCAAGGTTGTTTCCCAATGGCTTCTAAGGTGCAAATGATCGGGATCTGCTTAAGCTTACCATGCTTTTTGGGAAACACAGTCCTGTCCAGGCAAAAATAAATAAAAACGTTAGTGAGACTGCTTCTAAATATCTGAGAAGAACCACTGACAACAAAGCCACAGTTGACTCAAATGAAAATTCATCATTTACTCACCTTCATGTTGTTTCAAACCTGTATGCATGACTTTTTTCAGCAGAACTGAAAATATGGGACCAAACTACATTGGACCCCATTGACTTTCAACACAAACAAAACACAAATATCTCTCTTTGTGTTCCACAAGAGGAAAAATGTATACAGGTTTGGAATAACATGGGTAAGTAAATTATAAAAATAATTTACCTTTAAGCGGTATTTTTTAATGCAGGGGGAAAAGGGAACAGAACCTCATTCGTAGCAAAATAACTACTGATAAAAAGAGAAAAGAAAATGGTGGAGGCAAAAAGATTAAATATGACTGAAGAATAATGGGTAAGATGTTCTGACAGAGAGAGGGTGTGTCATTCTGTACTTGGACTCTGGACTGTTGTATGTGCGCATATGTGAGAACTTACCCTGTTCAGTGAGATAAGATGTAAGATGTATATTGGAACACAGACACAGTTTCCCAGTAGAGAGGAAGGACATAGAACACCAAGTACTACAGCTCACACCTCTCTATGTTCGCCTTCCTCTTTTCATTTTTCTATAAACTTTTTTTCTTTTTGACAGAGTATATTTCTCTTCTGTCTACATGAGATGAACAGAGGTGATAGGCATTTTACAAGTTATCTTTACAGCCCTTGCAGTGCCTTCAGCGGAAGTACATAATATTTTCCATTGCACTGCATTTCTAGACCTTAAAGCTCTCCGTAAAGCCAACAGGTTACTCTAAAGCCAGTGCAATAAAGTGGCTTTCAAGATGCTGATGCATTTAGTGACCTGATATAAGCGTACAAGGCCATAGACACTATGTCACTCCAGCTGGCAAATGGCTAGAGACAAGAGATAGTAAAACGCTGATTCAAAAGTGAGGTACATTTACATTGCTGAGGTTACTGTAATAACCTGCCATGGCCCATTCGTTCTGTAGTTAATCTATAACCGACTGACATCAGTATCATCAGACAGGCAGCAAGGTAGAAAGTGAGTATTAACAGTTGGACTGACTCCAGTTTGGATATGCTGATAAGGTCGAGAGGCGAGCAGACAAGCTCTCAGGGGCCCTACACAACCTCAAGGCCAAAGAACATAGATGTCAAGCTACAGATGCTTGTATTTACATTACACTTGAATTATTATGCTGCTGCTCCCACACCCACGTTTTTTTCAACACCATTAGCTAAAAATAAAAATCTAATATGTTACATACAGGGTGAGATAATGCTTAGTCATGAATGAATATGGCACATTAATACTATTCTTACCTCCCTTAACAGCCATCAGCGCTGGGCAGTGAAGCTTAACATCATATCTCAGTTGTAAAGTGGAAACATCACTCGTTTTTAAACTCTCGTATCGTTTTAGTAGTTTTAAATGAAATAATGTGGTAGGGATTACTTATATTCGTTATATTTCCAGGCAACTTTTCAACAAACATATCGCATATCCGGCGTTTTCTTTCGACTGTTTAGAATCTGAACTAGCAGCGTTCGATTCGCAAAGGAATCATTATTTTGAGTCAGTTCTTTACAACGAATCACAAAATTATTGAAGCAGAATCGAATCTTTTCGAACAGCTCACTCACACACTAGGTTTCACGCCAAAGTACAAACAGTAACGGAGGCCTTAACAAAACAGAAATGTCGCTGCATGAAGTGAAGAAGGTCTTTTTTAATTTCAACGCCTGCAGGTAAAGGCATTTGACCACAAAAGTGTTAAAATACTGCATACGAAAGCACTTTAAGTAGCCTGCCAAAAATACCATGTTATTCTGTATTTTTTATTTACCATGTTTTTAAAAAAAATCTGGTAAAAACAGCAATCCTTTAATCTAGTTCTGTTTTCAAATAATAAGGCTATTAGAGATACTTTGTGTTTGATAATATGCTTATTTTTAAGCTTTTCACATTCATTCATACATTTTCCACATAGGTTCTCTAAACAATAGTTAGTCATCTTAATTTAGATCATTTTTAGTAGGTGGTAGCTTAGCTTGCCCAACACATGTAACCTGTTAGTTCATCCTCATTCAGTGCAAATCCATCATTCATTAAATTAGACAGTTCTGTGTAACAGCTCAACTCAGCGTTTCCATTCTGCTCAACTGCACTCATTTCAGCCCAACTGAACAGAACCATGATGAGTTTGGCTCAACTCCACTGCACTCAACAAAGCTAAGATTAAGTAATGTTTATTCATCCTCATGGACTGTTTGCATCCATCATGCAGACTGGGATAGATGAACTTTAAGTTAGCCGTCAACCATTGAAACACGTGCCATGTTCTTAAAAGTACTCTATCAAACCACAATGGCAGTTCCTAGAAGGGTTAATGAAAAAAGAAGTGGGTGTTTTAAGGTCAGAGTCAGCAGTCAGAAATTTATGGCTCAATATTTCTTTTTAGGGTATTTTTTCCCCTCTGAACAGTGTTGATTTCTTGAACTATGAATGAGTGCAGCTCTTAATCCCAGTAAAAGACTGCAGATGATCGTGTAAAAGGGAGGCAGAGAGCAAACAGGGCTGGAGTTGCACTGTTCTGATTCATGTAGAGGAGTGGAATTCAGTGGGTTTACTCTAGGAATCTCAGCTATGCGGAGACTGTTTACTCTGTTGCTTCTCTCTCCATCTCCTGTTTTAATATGCTCATTAATATCAGCCACCACATCCTCCTCCCAACAGGCTTGACTTTATCTGACGCTCTGGACTGACACTGTTATCTCCCTGTTTACTGCTTCACAGTATTCACCCATCATTATACAACAAATTCATCAATCAGTCTCATTACCTCACGCTCTAATTCACATACCGTAGCTTCAAAATGTTTCAGTTGTTACCAAACAGGAGCTTTTCTATAGTTGAGGATGTTTAGTGAAAATGCTGAAGCTTTAATTTTTTTTAAAACCTTTTCAGTATATCAGGAGATATTGTGTGGGTAATTTTATTTATCTTTGTGTTGAGTTATTTGAATGCATGACAAAGAAACAGCATTAATTATCTCTGATTGTATGTTTTTTCAAGCTACGTTTTTTCTTTTCTTTATTTGACCTTTTCTTCTTGGTTAATGTCATTACTTGTTATTTACAAATCTATCTTTTTAGATGGGATCCAAGGTTTTTCTATTTATTATCTGAGCTTAAATAATAAATGCATATATAAATATTATATTAATAATAAATTATTCAATTAATATCACATTATATATTCACATTACATTGTATAGTTATATAAATATATACATTATTTCATGATCATTTTCTTTATTTATTTTGAAATGCAGTAAAATCCAATTGATTTCTTCTGCTTCACCCATTTATCAGATAATTGGAAATTGTAGGATGGCTTGTTGGCTATTTAGTATCTGAATGCAAAAGTTTATTGGCTGGTTCAGGCTGGTCAACAAAAGGTCATTGGCTGTTGGCCCCTGTCGGACGATGTTATTGGCTGTTAGCCCGTGTGGGAGAAGGTCATTGGCTGGCCATGGTGTTTTGGTTGCCAAGTGTCTCTGGCAGAATCCTCCCCTGATAAACAAGCATATCAGATTCCTCTTCGATCTTCTGCACATCACACAACTGCATTCAAACTCAACTTAACACTTTAAAGCACCTCGTCATTGCTCAGGGAACTTGATTCAGCTTTTCTATTCCTCTGTCCTAATATTAAGACCGGGATTCCTTTGATTTACTTGCATTGTTAGTACAAAAGCACATGTTTTGCTTTGACAACCATTAATGACCCATATGTCACAATAATGGTCTGGGAAGCAGTTTAAACAGTCTTGGTATTCATAAATGAACAGCAGTGGTTTCTGCATGTAATGGAAAGGGGACAGCACAAGAGTAGTTATGATCATAATACAGATTTTCCTCGGCAGAGCAGGATAAAATATATTTTTCCCACAAACTGCAAATATTGACATTATGTTTCACTTTGTGTTGCACGTTTCCTAACAGATGGACGGTCGAAAGCATCCAAAACCTCCACATAAAAATGAGCGATGAACCTTTTGTAAAATCACCCTCCTTTTCCTTGCTGAGCACGCCAAGATACGTTTGTTTAAAGTAAACCTCCTCAAAGAACTTGGCGAGAAACGTCCTGCAGCAGCACATCTGGAAAACATGCCCTATAGAGAGAGATTTTATTGTTTGTCTTTTAAGAACCAAAGCCCCCTAATGGTTTTCATAATTTAGCATAAAGTAAAGGATATTAGTTTCAATAATCTCTTATTCATACAATCTCCCCATAAAACACAGAGCCGCGGAGATGTCAGCTGTGACTGAGCACCACACATGCGCCAAGAACATTCAGCCTCATTACGACAGGTCAGATAAGGCGAAAGAGAGAGAGAGAGTAGGAAAAACTTTTGTGCTTTTTCACTTTTCCAGATTTTATGTCATCACACGCGATACAGAGTTCAGATACATCATGCAGCCTTTCCATATTTCCTGAGGGTGTGTGTGTGCGTGTGACGGAGAGAGACCTTGTGAATCTCTGTGTGAGGTTAGTATTCTCACTACGCTGCTTTGTTTTCTTCCCATGCTTTTCCTAGTTTATGTGTGCATGTGTTTCATGTGTCACATTTTCTACAGATTGGATGACCACAGAGTGACTGCTCTTCAGTAACACCAGACATTACAAATGAAGCATAAACAGCCCTTAAATAGAGAGATCTACTATAGCATGCTGCCGACATGCATAGGTATACACGTAGTCCCTGTGCTCATACATAATCATCTGTCAAGAAAAAAACTTTCTTTCACACATACACTGTACGCATGGACACACATATTCATTGATGTGAGGAAGAATATGCACACTAAGACACACACCACTGGGCCTCTCCTCCTACTTTTCCACTGCCAACAATGTAAAATTTGTGCAGGCACAGCAGAAAAGCTGGGGAAGGATGGATAAATCTGATGCAAGCTACTTTCTCTTTCCCTTGATTTTTCTCTCATGCTTTTCTTCCTGTTTATCTCTCTTTTTGTCCAGGTTTTGACAACAGTAGAAAAAAGGAGTGTAGTCTCAACAGTGCGCACATGAGAAAAGACAGAGAGAGTAAGAAACCGAAAAGGGGAATACATCTGAAATGAAAAGAAGCATGGGATCGACATTTCACATCTGCTCATCACCCCCAGGCGAGACTGGCTTTTCTCCCAAATGTCGTTTTTTTGTGTGTGTTTGTATGTAAGGCTACATTGTGGAAGCACTACAGTCTCTGTTTGAGATCACCACGCAGACTTTGTGTCTAATGGTTAAGGATCTGAGCTGCTAATTAAGTGGATTAAATTAAATGAAACTATTCTGAATTTAAAAGGGGGATTAAGGAGTTCATGATGTTATGTTATAGGATCTTTAAGTTAGGATTTTAGTTCTTGGGTGCTGTAGAGCACAATTACATAAAAAAAAATGCAGCTGTAGTTGTCAAAAATTCATCATAAAAATGCAGTGCCATGTTTCAGGTATTATGGGATGACATATTGGTGCTTGAATATTTTACGACTTATAATTGTATTTTTAATGAAGCAATAATGTTGATATTCCAGTTTAACTTTTCCTTTAAAACCCTGTGTAATATGATTTTTTTTTTAAATGGAACAGTTTATTGAACCTTTTGACAGAATATAAAGGTTATATGCAAAAAATGAAAATATAAAAGAAAAAAGTTAGTACAATTACGATATAGTGAGAATATGGAGCTCAAATTTCAATTTAATTCAGAGGACCAAACTGAGCGAATATGCAATTTGGTGAAGATGTTATTTATATGGCCAAAAAGTGAGATGAAATTCTGAGTTAGTGAGATTTTTTTAAATCAATACTATAAAAAACATATAAATATGCTTAGTTTTATGATCAAACCTTTGTAGTTTTAATTGTTTGGGGTAAAACATATAATGCAATACAATATATAAACATTCCTCAAAAGTTTGTTGTATCAAATTTTGAAGAACCAGGGGAAGGGATAGTTCACCCAAAAATGAAAATTGTCATCATTTACTCACCCTCATGTCATTCCAAACCTGTATGAGTTTCCTTGTTATGTTGAACATAAAAGATGATGTATTGAAGAATGCCGGTAATCAAACAGTTGATGGTCCCCATTGACTTCCATAGTATTTCTTTCCCTACTATGGGTACCAACAACTGTTTGGTTCTTCAAAATTCTTCAAAATATCATCTTTTCTGTTCAGAGTAAGAAAGAAATTTTACAGGTTTGGAACGGCATGAGGGTGAGTAAATGATGACAATTTTCATTTTTGGGTGAACTATTCCTCTAACATGATTTTTCTAAAAATAAATAATAATAATAATAAGTATAGGCTAGATAATCTCAAGTTGCTTCACCCCAGTAAATTTCCATCTTAAAATGTTAATAAACAACAATAAAGAAAAAACATGTTAAGACACGTTGCACAACCTTAATTATACCAAAGGCCTTTAACTTGCTAAAGAAAAGTATGAACAGGCAAAAGGCATATAGTAGATTTGGATCATGTTTATAGTTTAGATGTCTTACAAATTCATGAGTCAGTTATGATTCAGTAGGCTTTATAGGGCTAAACCTTATCTACTGTTACCCACCATAACATTACAAGTTGTAAAACAAAAAGCCACAATGATGAATTGTTCATAAAACATGGCCAATACTCATATAGAGACGTGGTCATGTACACAAAGACAAAACATCAGGGTAACATGCATGACCCTACAATAATGCCATAAACTTGAACTCAATAACAGAAAATGTAACACCCTGATAAATAGAATAAACTAAATTTTTTATATAAAATATGTGTCATGTCATGCAGTGTATGAATTCTGTCAATTCAAGTCAAGTCATCTAAATAAAGATGACTTGACTTGACTTAACTTGACTATTAGAGATGCTTTGTGTTTGAATTGTTAACCTTTTTTTTCACATTCATTCATACATATATTTTCCACAGTTTCTCTAAACAATAGTCATCTTAATTAACAAATTTATCATTATCATAATCATCCAATTTTACATTATTTTACAATAAAATGGCATGTAATTAAATGTTAAACCATTTACTGTTAAACCATTTACTATAGCATTTTTAGTCTTTTTCTGTAAAAATTACAAACATTTTTTACGATGCAAATCTAGAGAATCAAAGCTCTTTGTTGAGCTTTTCCTGTAGCATCAGACTGTAAAAACATCTTCTGGTTCTAATCTTCTGTTGCTCTGTTGTTGTGTTGCACTGTTGCTCCAGGATAAATGTTGTTGTTTTTTTTTTTTTAAGGACTGTACATTTCTTTGAAAAAATACATACATTTCTTTTTAATGAAATATGTACATTTCATTCAAAATCAAATCGCAACAGTATTTTCTCGCTTATTATGAAAACAAAAAAGTAACGGAAACAAGTGTGGGTGTAGTAGCCCACTATTATACGAGTGGTCCAGTTTTCTCATGGCAGTGGTCCTGACTGAGTAATCTCTGACAAAATTAGGAGAATTTAAATGCCTCAGTTTCATTCAATAATTCAGCTTTGCTTTTTTCTGGCTCTCTCAAGCTGGAAGTGAATTATTTAGAATAGCCAACACCTGCCAGGAAAAAAAGAAAAGAAACTACCTCTCTCCAGAGTGTGCATACGAGAGAGAGAGAGAGAGAGAGAGAGAGAGAGAGAAATGAAAAAGAAAACTATTTCTGTTGAGTTCATTGTAGTTTTTTTGTGTGTGATGCTTATGCTTTAGTGCCGCAAACACATTCTAGCCAGTAGCTTGAAGGACAAGATAAATGGGTGTAGTCTAGAATATCAGTAAGACAGTTGACTGTGTGTTTGTGCATTGAAATGAAAGACTTTTCCTTTAGAACAGTGGTTCTCAAACCTGTCCCGGAGTACCCATTTTAAATCAACAAAATCTAGCTCAGCTGGAACTGCATCCAAAATTGTGTATTTTATTGATGTATGTAGTATATGATCAAGAATAGCAGACAAAAGGGAGAAAAAATTAAGTGGCAGCAGTTAATATACAAGGTCATGCATCCATGCCAGTAGGTGTCAGTATAAAGTCCAAGACCAATGGGAAAAATAAGATCTGGTGTCATGACAAATCCTCCCACACCCATTCAAAAGCATGCATATTTTTCTTTATGATTTTGTTTAGCTTCAGTAAGTAAACCTAACCAATTATGCTATTAATCTATTAGCCTGATAAGCTATGGCAGATAAATCACTGCCTTCAGAATGGCATGATACTACTATGACTATTTCTGGGACACATGACCATATACAATATATTAGCATAATTTATATAAGCTGACTATTTATGTCATTTCTATTTCTTGGGCAGGATTTTAGAATGTATAAAATCTCAGTGAGACAGATCAAAGCCTATTCTCTTTTCTTTATAACAGCGCTAAATGTGTGTGTGTGTGTGTGTGTGTGTATTGGTGTACAATATGTTAGCATCATATACCTTGGGGTAATGGACTTCTAATCCTTAACCCCCATTTCAGGGCTCAGTCAAAGATTGTGTTGGCTGCACTCTGTATGCTCACCCCCAATGGATGCACACACATTTAAGCACATATTAGCATTGATAATCTTACCATCTCATGCTTTCTTGTGCAGTTTTTCCAGAAAAGAACCACTCCCAGATCTGAAAAAACCCAGTGGCAGAAAACAACCAAATATCCAGCTACACTAGTCTCACACACACACACACACACACACACACACATAAGTGAACACATTAAAAAATAAAATATATTTGTGCGCATCTAGCTAACCGCCTCACACACAACATGCATGATGTTCTCCCACACCCTGTGGTTGTGCACATGCAAGTATAATTAGAGATGTACTCTGGAGATTTAAACGTTCCAGAGATAGCGAGATTTACTGTTTGAAGTGTATTTGGCCAAATCGGGGCTCTTAACCCCCTTAAGAGAGAAAGAGTGAGGATCTAGAGATGTAGGGGGAGGGGGACTTTGGCCACACGGGCCAAAATCGCATCAATACTCAATGTTCTTCTCTGTTTTGTGTGTGCATGTCCGCAGGACGGGCCGATCTGGAACCTAGCTAACCCCGGCGATCGTCCAAGTGTCTGTAAGCAATCACAGCTGACTTGATTGACATGCCAGAGCAAAACAATTCATGCTGATTGTCAGAGTGAATTACAATACGAAGTTGGGTGGGTAGGGGGGGTGAGAAAGAACATGAGAGAGGGAGAGCCATATACTTTCAGTCGGAGTTCAGCTGCTGTCTCTAATCATTAAAACACGCATGTTTTAATGATTTATATTAGCTCATAATGAGCTCTGATCTGGTTCTGTGTGTTATCTCTCAACTCTGTATGTGTACATCCCTTTCCCGTGATTTACACTGCAAATATACTCTAAAACACGCATGGACACATTCACTTATGCTCTGGCGCACGTCCATTAGCCAGCTGCTGATATGGTCCTCTTTGCCTGCGTTGTGCTGAGGTTGTTTAAGGTTTTGTGCTTGCTGTGTCAGTTTAACTGTAAATAAACTTCATTCTCAGAGCTCCATGTTTAAGAGCTACACCACAATAATACACACACTCGGTCTGTTTTCACAGAGTTTCCTTCTAAACTTTAATATCCGTTCTCATGCACGTCATACTTCAATTAACTTAAGCAGATTACTTCAGGGTCAAAGGTCATTTGTGAAGCATTTTGCTTTTTAGTCCTCTGTGTCTTGACTGGCAGGGACTGTATCATGTTTATCTTATCAGTTCATTCAAATGTTTGATTTTTTTGTGATAAGGATCAGCTCTTGGGTTGGTTTATGCTTGTCTTTTGTGACGCAGACTGCTCACACTGCTGTCCAGCTGTACTGGAAGTCGTGGCCTAATGGTTAGAGTCGGACTCGTAATCCAAAGGTTGCTAGTTCAAGGTGGGTGGAGTGAATGTACAGCGCTCTCTCCACCCTCAATACCACGACTGAGGTGACCTTGAGCAAGGCACCGAACCCCCAACTGCTCCCTGGGTGCCGCAGCATAAATGGCTGCCCACTGCTCCGGGTGTGTGTTCATGGTGTGCGTGTTCACTGCTGTGTGTGTGCACTTTGGATGGGTTAAATGCAGAGCACAAATTTACCATACTTGGCCACATGTCACATCACTTTCACTTTCACTTTTTTACTTGGCATGGCATCATGATAGGCTTCTCTCTGGCAGGTCTCCTCAGAATCTCTAAACACTTTTTGTGATCTGCTTTCACATCATGGCCTGTCCTGTCAATCTATCTTTGTCAATGTCTTTTCCGTCTTTCGGATGAGACGTTAAACCGAGGTCCTGACTCTCTGTGGTCATTAAAAATCCCATGGCACTTCTCATAAAGAGTAGGGGTGTAACCCCGGTGTCCTGGCCAGATTCCCTCCACTGGCCCTTATCAATCATGGCCTCCTAATAATCCCATCCACTTGATTGGCTCTATCTCTCTCTCCTCTCCACCTGTAGCTGGTGTGTGGTGAGCGCACTGGCGCCGTTGTCCTGTGGCTGCCGTCGCATCATCCAAGTGGATGCTGCACACTGGTGGTGGTTGAGGAGAGATCCCCCCCCCCCCACACACATGATTGTAAAGCGCTTTGGGTGTACAGCAATACACAATAAAGCGCTATATAAATGCATCATTCATTCAGTGTAAATTCTCAGCATCCATTTTTTTGCAAGCTCACTTCACCAGCTTCATTATGGTAGACAAGGAAGACTAGGGAAGGTTGTAACATGGGCTGAGCTGTAACACTGTCAGTAGAAATTATGTACAGGGATGAAATCTACCACCACCCTCCTGAGATTTATAGAACAAAAACCAGGCAGTTTTGAGAGATACAATCAGCATTTCACATGTGGATTATAATTTGATTTGCAGTAATGTTAATGAATATTAAATGACAGAGATATTATTTGAATCAGTATGTTCTTGTTTAATTTGATATAAAACATTTACTCAAAATGTTCATCTAATTGTTTAAAATAAAGAAATATAATGTCTAAGCCAATAAGGACAGTTCAGTTGTAAAACTAATTCTAGCATTTACGTCACAGAAACTCACAAAGATGCCAGATAAGCTGAAATTTTACATAAAAAGTGCCTAACATCCACACAATGTTTTTTTATGACTAGCTTATGTTTTACTTTTTTTCTTCAATATTTTTCCAACTTGTTTACTGTTCTAGAATAGTGATAGTGGGGAAGGTTGTAAACAATATATGTCAAATACAAGTATAGACCTTACACACCTTAAATATAAAATCCATTTCACCCATTATTATTTCACCCATAGTTGTTGTTTTTTTGTTTGTTTGTTTTTTTGTGAAATTTTGTGCTTTCAATCATTTTGAGGTTTTATGTGATTCGTTTTGCATAGCCTTCTCTCTGGCTTTTCTTTTTGCCATATGCATTAGGTCCCAAATTTTGATTTTGTGTTTTCCCCATGTGCACAATGTGTAAACCCCACATTCTGGTTATGTGGCCCTTTATTTATACGTATAGTGGTCATTGTAGCTAAAAAAATAAACTTGTCTCCAGCAGAGGACATTCCCCTTGTATTCTGTAAAAGGCCATTCGTGTTGAAGGCAGTTTCAGTTGTCACGGATACTGTTTATAGTTCATCCCCCTGAGTTTGATTCCACATAGAGGTGATGTGATCAGCAGCATAATGACACCCAGCTGACACACACAAACATGAACACAAGCTGCAGCTGGAAGAGATCTGACACAGCCTGTGAGGAAATAGAGGAGTGGGTTTTGCCAGACTGAACTGACCAAATGAGGGCAAGAGAAAGAGGCCGAGAATAATGTGTGACCTTACTGAAATCTTTGCAGACGTGCAGCCAAACAGACAGACATAAAGAGCGAAAATGGGAGTGAGAGGTTGAGGATTTAAGGGTCTGTAATTGATAAAGATAACAGCTGTGAGACAAAGCAGCCATGTCTGGAAAGATGGGACCTTGTCTGTCTGTGCCTTTCGGACAAAAAAAAAAAAAGTTGATTTGATGGCTATTGAAGGAACAGTAATCGCAGCATGCTTGAAGAACATCGTCGGGTCATTGAACTGCTGGATAAACAGTTTCTTGAACTATAAATGCAATGCTTTTTTACATTTTAAACTTTTATTACCATATATTATTCTCCAGTAAAAGAGGAATGCTTTGAAAATAAAAAACATGCCTTTATGGCAGTTGTCTCTCTCGGTTTATCATCACATGTTTCCCCAAGCAGAAACCACTGAGAACAAGGCATATCAACAGCATTACGTCACTTCACATCTAGCCACAAATCAAATAATGTCATTTATATTTGAATTCCAGCAGGCCGCAATCGGCCGCCAAATGTCAGAAAAATTACCACCAAGTGACAGACCTCAGTGTGCTGATTGTCTTACTGTGGTTTGTGGTGTGAAGCAGCAGCTAAGCGTGTGGCCTAGAAGATCCTACTTCTTATTTGGCCTTCCAGCAGTGATGGAAATGTCATTATTTTAGGTTTCATGCACATAGGAAAAACAAGAAAAGTGCTGTATTTCAGTACAATAAAGTCTTGTATACAACAGAACTTTTAATCAACTAATTTAAAGCTAATGACTGCTTAATGCCAAATTAATATATATTGTTTAGAAGTTGTGTAATAGTAATGCAGGTGTATTCAGTTATGCTTGTTTATCCACTGGTACCAGTTCATGCATCTTATACCAATTATGCTTAACAACTGTAGATTTCATTGTGTATGTAAATCATCCATGTTTACCACATTTTTTAATGTACACTTTTCTTTTGTGTAGATTCAAAAAGATTTTGGTTTACATCTTCATATCAAGACCTGAGAAAAAATCAGACGATTTCAAAAGCTCATATAAACTTGGTTTTCTTTGTTTTTTCATGACCAGATTTAGATATTTTTCAGCATATTGTTTTGTTTATACATGTAAACACTCACGGAAAGAGAGCTTTTGTCATGTTATCGATGTGTTTGTTTTTGTTTTAGCTAAATCCGTACTTTGTTTGCTATTTGAATGAATGACATGTCATAATAATGAATGACTGCTTACCAGATGGACACAAAATCAGTATTAGTCTCAGCCTTGCTTTTATTTATTTATTTATTTATTTATTTATTTAGGTCATGTTTTTTCCTAATAGCATCACAAACATTTTCACTTCTCTGGTTAACACTTCATTTTGATCAATATAAATACCTAGAATGTATATTATAATATTATAAATAAACCTTTTTTTTAAACTAGCATATGTATTGATAGAACCCTGGAGTAACCTGAACTGAATTGCCCTGTTCAGCAGCAGTGATATGGTTCTCCCTGTAATTCCAGTTTAGTCTCTTCTCAAATCTGAGAAGTTTGCATCATTAGCCTGAAGCCTCAGCCACTATACAAAAAACCCAAAAACACTTATTCAAGAAACAAGCTATTATATGACGTTTAAATGGCTACCCTGAAAAGTGTTTTCTATGGATCTTCTACATTCTCAACATTTTATTTTGAGGAAAGATAGTTTAGTGTACAACCCAAGTTCTGGAAATGTTGGGACATTTTTTAAAATTTGAACAAAATGAAAACTAAAAGAATTTAAAATCACATGAGCCAATATTTTGTTCACAATAGAACATAGATAACATAACAAATGTTTAAACTGAGAAATTTTACTATTTTATGCACAAAATGAGCTCATTTCAAATTTGATGCCTGCCACTGGTCTCAAAATAATTGGGACAGGGGCATGTTTACCATGGTGTAGCATCTCCTCTTCTTTTCAAAACATCTGGGCATCGAGGTTATGAGTTTCTGGAGTTTTGGTGTTGGAATTTGGTCCCATTATTGCCTGATATAGGTTTCCAGCTGCTGAAGAGTTTGTGGTCGTCTTTGACATATTTTTCATTTAATGATGCGCCAAATGTTCACCTCTATAGGTGAAAGATCTGGACTGCAGGCAGGCCAATTCAGCACCCGAACTCTTCTACTACGAAGCCATGCTGTTGTAATAGCTGCAGTATGTGGTTTTGCATTGTCCTGCTGAAATAGACGTCGTCTGGAGGGGAGCATATGTTGCTCTAAAACCTTTATATACCTTTCAGCATTCATAGTGCCTTCCAAAACATGCAAGCTGCCCATACAGTATGCACTTATTCACCCCCATACCATCAGAGATGCTGGCTTTTGAACTGAACACTGATAACACGCTGGAAAGTCTCCCTCCTCTTTAGCCCGGCGGACATGGCATCTGTGATTTCCAACAAGAATGTCAAATTTGGACTCGTCTGATCATAGAACACTTTTCCACTTTGAAACAGTCCATTTTAAATGAGCCTTGGCCCACAGGACACGACGGCGCTACTGGACCGTGTTCACATATGGCTTCCTTTTTGCATTATAGCGCTTTAGTTGGCATCTGCAGATGGCACGGTGGATTGTGTTTACCGACAGAGGTTTCTAGAAGTATTCCTGGGCCCATTTAGTAATGTCAATGACAGAATCATGCCGATGAGTGATGCCGTGTCGTCTGAGGGTCCGAAGACTACGGGCATCCAACAAAGGTATTCGGCCTTGTCCCTTAAGCACAGAGATTTCTCCAGTTTCTCTGAATCTTTTGATGATACTATGCACTGTAGATGATAGATTTGACGTAGAGGAATGTTGTTTTTAAAGTATTCCACAATCTATTTACGCATTCTTTCACAGATTGGAGAGTCTCTGCCCATCTTTACTTCTGAGAGACTCTGCCTCTATAAGGCTTCCCTTTTATAGCTGCTAATGTTACAGACCTGATGTCAATTTACTTAATAAGTTGCTAGATGTTCTCCCAGCTGAATACTTTCAAAATTTCTTGCTTTCAGCCCTTTGCTGCCCCCGTGCCAACTTTTTTGAGACCGGTAGCAGGGATCAAATTTGAAAATAGCTCATTTAGTGGATAAAAGTGTAAAATTTTCTCAGTTTAAACATTTATGTAATGTATGTTCTATTGTGGATAAAATATTGGCTCATGTGATTTGAAAGTCTTTTAGTTTTCACTTTATTCAAATTTAAAAAACGTCCCAACATTTCCGGAAATTGGGGTTGTAGTAGTATCATGTGACATGCATTCAGGTTTTTTTAATTTGTGTGAATTAAAGGGGCCGTAGAATGCATTGATACAATATTTTAAACTGTTCTCTGATATCTACATAGAAGGATCGCTTAGGTAAGGGCAAAAATTCTCCAGACACAGTTTTACATGTCCATTTACAACCCTAGGATTTCTCCCTGGAATGAAATGGTCTGTTAGTACTTTATTTGGAAGGGTCATGAATAATAATGTTGAGCTCTGCTCTGATTGGTTTCACAGTGCGGCTCATTTCAGTAGCTCACAGGAAGGAAACACAGGGAAAATGTATATTTTGAATACTTTCTCGCAGTTATATCGTTGGGTAATTATACTGTAAATAAAATGCGGCCATCAGGGAGCCGCTATTAATACGCGGGGCATTGAAACTGCTTTCAAATTCACGATCGCTTTTTAGTTTCACTTTCGAGATTCGCCATCGCATGTACTCTGTTCATACTATGGAGCGGCAGTACTTACCACACATTTTACAAGATCAGATGCTTTTCAGTGGTGCTCAGGATCTGTAAATCATTCGCCATCATCCTCAGTCATCTCTCCTTACTCTGTTTATGTGGTAAGTGAAATCTTATGCACTGTAATGTAACAAGCTACCACTAGCAAGGAGCTAACCATGTCCCTTTAGTGGCTTGCGTTATTTTATTAGAATGTGTTATTTGCTTTCCATGCCTTCCCGAATACAGACACCCATCCATCCCTGCACTTCACATCCCCAGCACAGCCTGGAACCTAGCATTTATTTCCATGATCTGCCATTTTCGCTGTTGTCCTTGCTTGTTTCTTCACAATACCTGAAGAACTTCTGATTGTTCGGCTGGTGGCTGGCCTAGAACATGGGCAGGTATATGCAAATGTTGTGGGCGTAACTATTAGTGATCCCGACTGTAACTCCACAGTCGGTGTTGTTCTGATTCGCCTATTTTTCAGTGGTCTTATGCATTCACTAGATTTACATAAGAAGGAGGGAACAATGGTGTTTGAGGCTCACGGTATGTCATTTCCATGTACAGAACTGTTATTTTTCAACTATGCCAAGGTAAATA
Source organism: Onychostoma macrolepis (assembly GCF_012432095.1). Classification (NCBI taxonomy): domain Eukaryota; kingdom Metazoa; phylum Chordata; class Actinopteri; order Cypriniformes; family Cyprinidae; genus Onychostoma; species Onychostoma macrolepis. The sequence goes on along the minus strand of NC_081161.1, from coordinate 25,939,428 downwards.
CAGTTTTCCATTCTATGGCACCTTTAAGGGTGATATACTGTTAGATAAACCAGTAAACTCTTGAGAACCGGTAATTATTTTGGATCATGGTCTCTATCACGTTATGCTTTTTTTCTGTGGTTCTTTGGTGAGTCTGTCTGATTTAATAATCATGTGCTGTTTTCATTATTGTTAAAGCTCACCATTGTTTTCATTAAAGTGCAAGATGATGCTTTTGAGATGTTGAGTCGACTTGTAGTAGTTTTTTTGTCGTTGAGTTGTATGAGATATGTACCATTTTAGGTCAGTTGAGGTTTTCAATGTATTTTTGCTTCAAATTAAATATTAAGAGATGTTTATATGTGCCCTCATATTGGGCTTGGTAACTGCATGAATCTTTCTATATAAAGACACTTCCTGTAATATCTTCTATTTATACATTTCTATTATACTTAAAGTGCCCCTATTATGCCTTTTCGAATATTACCTTTCATGCAGTGTGTCATGTAGCTGTATGTGAACATAAACTATCTGCAAAGTTATGAAGCCAACAGTGCACGATAAATAAAGTTATTGTCTATCAAAAAAAAAAAAGAGTCGACTCGCAATCGCCTAAACAAGTCATCAGGAATTTGAATCTTAGGGTGAATCCCATTTCTCTGTCTTACCCCTTCCCCTTCCCCTTACCCCTTCCCCTTAGTTTTGCGCGTTCACGTGAGAGTAAGGGCTATCCCAATTCTCGTTTTGATCAAGGGGTAGGGCTAAGGGGAAGTGGTAGATACCCCTTAAAACCAAGCATTTTCGCGAGCTTACTTGAAACCAAGGGGTACCCAGGCCAGAACACACTGCGCAACCGGCAACAATGGCGGCCAGATCATCAAGTATTCAAGTATTTTAGGTTTAAATAATTTATTTAAAAATTACGACAGTCTTGTTTTGTGCTCTAGACAGTCCTGTACATATATATTTGCAACCATGTTCTTAATTGAAACGTTTTAAAAAATCACTAGTTTGCTATGCTAACGTTACATTGCTGATTTGCACAACAGTCCCGCAGACTAGCCTTGAATGGACTCCATACATAAACATGTCTACAGTTTTAACTAAACTCCAAAGTTTGTGATCAACACTTGTCGGCTCTGGTGACGTAGCAGCCAGCTAGCGACGGTGTATGATGACGTAACCGTAACCAAGTGGTGTCTCATTTCATAGGGGTATGTTTTCACCCCTAGCGCTTACCACTCGGTTTCGAGGGACAAGGGCTAGGGGTAAGACGAAGGGGTAGGGGAAGGGGAAGGGGTAAGACAGAGAAATGGGATTCACTCTTATTCTGTTACGGCTGTACGTCACTAAGTAACAAATTTGCATAATGTCCGCCCATGGGCTCTAATTCGCACTGTACACGGTAGACCATAGGTCACTAACAGGCGGACCGCGGTCCGGGTCCGGACCCAGAAGCCGTCCCATCTGGACCCGGACCTATATCTAGCTTCCATTTCAACTGGCGCAGCTTTTGTAGTCTTTACGGAAGTGGACTCCGGTCCGAATCTGTGAAGGCTTTTGGCATAATGAAATAAATACCAAACGCTAATTTCTAGTACATCAAATTTATATCTAGCAGATGAAGGTCAGCTCTAGAGCCGTTTGGGTGTGGTCGTGCGTGCAGTGATGAGAGCAGAGAGCTGCCCGCTGCGGGCAGACAGATGAAACTTTCAGTGGGTGAAAAGCAATGGCATTTTCAAAAATTAGGAAAGTTGACGGGTCCTTAAAAATCTTAAATGTTACAAGAAAGTCTTAATTATGATTTCAGGAGGTGTTAAATGTGGGGACTGAAAGACAAGAATTGCGCCATTCATTGAATAAATATGAGCGCTGCACGTTTCAAAGTCATCTGCTTCGCTGCTTTGTGGAGTCTGTCTCTTGGGCTTTGTGTGCTGCTGCCGTTCCCAAAGCGCCACCTGCTGGAAGAGAATGATTTTCCATTTTCAATCAGCCCGTACAGTCTGCTGTTGTCAAAGGTCAATGTGAAAATCAATCCATGTTTTTAAGCAAACACGCAGAGTTGTAAATGTGAACTGGTGGATCAACAAGAAGATGTGTTATAAAATGTAAACAATTAAGGCAGTAAAATATATTTATATGTTATTTAATTAATATAATACTTGATTGTTTTTGTGAAAACCTGCATCTGAACAGTAAATTGTGCTTTTTACAGTCATTAAATTTTTTATTTATTTTTATTTTTTTGTGCAGGTCTTAAAAAAAAAAAAAGGTCTTTAAAAGTCTTGAATTTAAGCTTAAATATCCTGAAGATACCCTGGCCTGGCAAAAACCATCAATTGTTTTTTATATATAATTGTTCGGACCTCGGCTGGTGGGGAGGGTTCATTACTGGACCTCGAGCCGTTTTAGTTGAAGACCCCTGCGGTAGACCAATCACAAAGGACTGCTCCATCTGACCAATCACAGCAGTGAGGGCTCACAGAAAGGAGGGGTTTAGAGAGACTGATTCTTCTAACTGCTTCGCATGAATCATTTAGAAATTAGGTAAAATTAAATCTATTTTCTGAGAAAATTAATCAAAGTGTTTTTTGACCTTGCATGCATGTAAACCTGTTTTAGGAGACTCATAAAACAATATTAGCAACCTTAAAAATGGCACAATAGGGGCACTTTAACTTACTGTATTTAACATCATACATGTTTTAGATGCTCTGCTGGTGAATAAAATATGACTTAAAGTAGAACAATTTACCTACATACAGTAAATGGGTAATTATTATTATTTATTTTTTTTCACACATCAGTCTCTTATCTCAGCAGAACTTCAGATCTGGGTCAGAGAACCCGCTCCTGTCACAGGCCTGGTAAAACGGCCAGCTGCTGGAAGTGTCCGGGCCATGGAGTGCATGTGCATTATCTGTTCCTCTCTTGATTTTAAGTTCTCACACACACACACACACACACACGTAGACAGCCACCAAACAAATGTACTCCTGTCAAGCATGTCTGCTCAGGTGAGATAAGAAACTCTTGTGCTTTCTGAGGTCTCAGGGAATAATTAAGCGGAACAAACACACACTGAACACACATCATGTCGGTGGACAAGCTTATTTCAGTTGAATCATGTACATACAAATGCATTCATGCAAACATGCTGAATACACACTCGCAGTGTTCAACAGATGAGCATAATCCTGGCACACAAATTAACACACACCACGTTAAACAGAAAAGCTCTATTCAGATCTGTTGCATATCACTATTATAAACATACACTGACCTCAATGATTTTTCAGTGTGTTTGGACCGAGTTAAGCAGTGAAAAAAAGGAGAACTGTGTGTATTATGCATTATAATGACCTGATTTCATGCCTGCCTGGAATCACCAAAATAATGACTTAACTGTTCAGATGACTACTGTGAGATTTCAGTTACATCATAAACTTTGTTTTCAGAAGCCTGTCAGCTGCACAGCCACAACTTATTGTTACTTGTTCTTGATCTCAAGAGAGGTGCAGGACACTTAATTACAGAAGCGGGCTCCCAAGAGCAATCTGGTGTGTTTTTATCAGTGATTACAGTTGTGATTACAGTTTCTTTTGTCACCCTAATTGGACTTGAACCTGAAACCCTGTGGTTAGCAGTGAGAAATACACACCTATCATTTGATTTCAAAACGAAATTCTGTTTTATATATTTGTTCAATTTTAGAAATTCTAAATTTATTATTCTATTTTAACAATCATTTTCACTTTCAAACCTCATATACTAGATATTAAACTAATGGCTAATAGAAGATAAAATTATATAGCTGTTCTTATAGACTATGATGATTATGAGTTTTTGAAACTATTTTATGTATCCAATTTTATAAATTGAAACAACAATAAATAAGACACCTGAACTAATAATACAAAAGTAGTTGATTTTGTTGGTAATTGGTATATTTTGGTGTATTTCTTGGTTTTGGAAATCAGTATGATTACATTAAAAGCATCCAGAATGTCACAAAATTAATTGTATTTGCAGCGAGGACCATCTCTTTTATGAACATGGATCTTGAGGAAGTGATTAAAAAGATTCAGGCCCTGATATATGCAGAGGGAGAAAAACTAAATGAATCAGAATATTTGATTACAGGATGCTGGCTATGTTTGCTCTTTCATCACCAACAAATTACACAGCCAAAAGAAGAAACGAAAAGTGTTGTATTCTTGGCCTCGACTACCCCAGTCCCCTCAAGTCTTTCCACCCCGATGTCACACCATCATACTCGACTTACTTGAGGAAATCTCTAAGCCAACTGGACGACCTCATTCTGCACCCCCACCCCCATGCCCCAACAGGCCCATTGTGAGAGCTGATTGGGTAATCAGGATTTGTGTGTCTGACAGAGTTCACACATTATCAGGAGAATCTGTGGAGGATTCACATTATTAAATGTAATGTCATAGTTACCAAGAAAAAAAGGGTGTTATAGAAATGCTGAATCAGGACTGTTGAGACCTGCCTAACTGAAAAAGACAGGGATATGGGGAACGACAGGGATGGAGGTATGGGATATAAAAGAGAAATAATAATACAGACAGAAAGGGAGAGATCATTTACTTTAATGTTATTCCAAATTTATATGACTTTCTTATGCACTTTTTATTAAGAATGTCGTGCAGATTTGGAACAATATGAGGGTGAGTAAATTATAATGAACTATGCCATTAACCAGACAAGACTAGCAGTGCTGTGAAAAGTTTTTGCCCCCTTCCTGTTTTTTTTTTTTTTTTTTTTGCATATTTGTCACACTTAAATGATTCAGATCATCAAATAGATTGTAATATTACACAAAGATAACCCAAGTAAATACGAAATCAATTTTTAAATGGTGATTTCATTTATTAAGGGAAAAAAGCTGTCCAAACCTGCCTGGCCCTATTTGAAAAAGTAATTGCTCCCTAAACCTAATAACTGGTTGTGCCATCCTTGTTGGTAACAACTGCAATCAAGCATTTGCGATAACTGGCAATGAGTCTTTCACATCATTGTGGATGAGTTTTGGCCCACTCTTATTTGCAGAATTGTTTTAATTCAGCCACTTTTAAGTCCGGACTTTGATTCGGCCACACCAAAACCTTAATTTTGTTTTTCTTGAGCCATTCAGAGGTGGACTTGCTGGTGTGTTTGGGATCATTGTCCTGCTGCATAACCCAAGTGCACTTCAGGATTTTCTGATAGAGTGCAGAATTCATGGTTCCATCAATTATGGCAAGTCATCCAGGTCCTGAAGCTGCAAAGCAGCCTCAGATCATCACACTACCACCACCATGTTTGACTGTTGGTATGATGTTCTTTTTATGAAATACTGTGTTGGTTTTACACCAAATGTAACGGGACGCACACCTTCCAATAAGTTCTGATTTTGTCTCATCAGTCCATAGAATATTTGCCCAAAAGTCTTGGGGATAATCAAGATGGTTTTTTTTGGTAAATGTGAGAAGTGCCTTGGAACTCTCCCATGGATGCGTTTTCATTCTCTTTCTTATTGTTGAATCATGAACACTGACCTTAATTGAGGCAAGTGAGGCCTGCAGTTCTTTAGATTTTGTTCTGGGTTCTTTTATGACCTCCTGGATGAGTCGTCATTGCGCTCTTGGAGTAATTTTGGTAGGCTGGCAAGGTTCACCACTGTCCCAAGTTTTCTCCATTTGTGGGTAATGGCTCTCACCATGGTTTAGAAGGCTTTGTAACCCTTTCTAAACTGATGCTGACAATTACTTATTTCTCATCTGTTTCTCATCTGTTGTTGAATTTCTTTAGATCGTGGCATGATGTGTTGCTTTTTGAGATCTTTTAGCGTGCTTAATTTTGTCAGACAGGTTCTAATTAAGTGATTTCTTGATTCAACAGGTCTGGCAGTAATCAGGTCTGGGTTTGGCTAGTGAAATTTAACTCAGCTTTCTAAACAAAATGTGGTTAATCACAATTCATTCATGATTTAACAGGAGGGGGCAATTACTTTTTCACTTGGGGCCAGTTAGTTTTGGAAAGCCTTTTTTCCCTTAATAAATGGAATCATTATTTAAAAACTGCATTTTGTATTTGCCCACATTATCTTTGTGTAATATAAAAATAATATATAATGTGTATGTGTGTGTGTGTGTGTGTGTGTGTATACAGTGCCCTCCAAAAGTATTGGAACAGTGAAGGCAAAATTGTTCTGTTGGCTGTGGAGTCAAGACATTTGCGAATATGATGAAAAGTTGAATATGAGCCAAAACTACAGAATGTCACATTTTATTATTAGCCATTTCAACACATAGATGTTTTACCAAATAAAAAGAACAGCACTTTTAGAGTTCATCCCCCTCATTGATGTGAGCATAAGTATTGGGACAGTTGAACATAAGTCAGATATAAAAGATTAAAAGCTATTATTTAGTTGCAGATCCCTTGCGCACTATCACAGCAGTGAGTCTGTGACCCATAGACATCACCAGACTCTTGCTCTCATCCTTTGAGATACTTTTCCCAGCCTTTAGTGCAGCCAATTCCAATTGTTGCTTGTTTTGGGGAGTTTCTGCCTTTACTCTCCTCTTCAACTGGTGAAATTCATGTTCAATCGGATTTAAATCTGGAGATTGACTTGGTCAATCTAAGACTTTCCATTTCTTTGCCCTTATAAATTCCTTGACTGAACTGGCAGGGTGTTTTGGGTCATTGTCCTGATGCAATATGAAGCACTTCCCAATGAATCTGGTGGCATTTTCTTGAATATTGGTAGGCAAGATGGTTTTGTACCCTTCCAAATTCATTCTGCTACTGTCATCATACATTAAGTCATCAGTAAAGTTGAGGGGCCTGTTCCAGAGGCAGCCATGCATGCCCGTGCCATGACACCACCTCCACCATGCTTTACAGATGAGGCTGTATGCTTGGGATCATTGCAGTTCCCTTTTTTTCTCCACATTTTTGCTTTCCCATCACTTCGATAAAGGTTCATCTTTGTCTCATCGGTCCATAAACACAGTTCCAAAACTCTTCTGGCTCACCTTTGTGCTTTTTTGCAAACTCTAATCTTGCCTTTCTATTTTTGGAGCTGGTCAGAGGTTTGTATCTTGCTGTGTAGCATCTGTAATTCTGTGTCAAAGTCTCCTGAGGACAGTAGATTGTCAGAGCATCACCCCAGCTCTCTGGAAGTTGTTGGTGATTATACAGATTCGTCTTTTAGGGTTCATTTTCACAGCTTTTATGATTTGTCTGTCATCAACTACTGTTGTTTTCTCAGCCGATCAGGTAGTTGTTGGTTGCTGGTGTCGCTGGTGGTTTCCAAACTCTTGATTTCTCCATGCCCTTTGTTTTTGCTAGAGCTCTAATCGACTTCCTCTTTTCTTTTAGCATCCAAATTGCTTGCTTTTATCTCAAAGTCAGCTCCCTCATCTTCATCCTGGTTTGTGTGTGTCATCATCAAATGCAAGATTCAGAATGCAGAAGTAATGGATATAACTGATACGACACATTCCCTGCTTTTAATATCTGAAGAATTAATGTTAATATCTAAAAATTAAGGTTGAACTGCTAAAGTCAAATGGGGTATTTTAACAATGTCCTTAATTTCTGGGCCTTGAAGGTGGTAGTTGCAATGCTGTCTATGCAGGGTTAGAATAGAAAGCTCTCGGATTTCTTTAAAAAATATCTTAATTTGTGTTCCGAAGATGAACAAAGGTCTTACAAGTGTGGAATGACAAAAGGCTGAGTAATTAATGACAACATTTTCATTTTTGGGTAAACTATTTTTAAACCCTTTACTGCACTACTTTTTTTTTTGCTTTTCAATTTATAAAATCAGATAAGAAACAAAAAATGCAAGACCTGACTAGCAAGAGAAACAAAGAAAAGAAATTGAGAGAAAGCGTGACAAAAAGTCAATGACATTCAACCTAATATGACACTTCTAAAGATGCCATATTTGAGAGCTAGGTTAAAAGAAAGGGAAGGTTTTCATTTAATAGCAATGTAAATGCATTTAAATCATGCATTTTAAATTTAAATTAAAATCTTCCCTTTAACTTACATGTAGTCATCATTTTATTTCTTTTAGTGCTTGACAGACATGGAGTGAAGACTGAAGTTAAGATTCTTCAAAAATTCTCTTGTGTTCTATACAAAATGTATAGAATAAAGAGTAAACTATCACTTTAATAGATGTTAAAATGTATTAGTTGTGTATATATATAACTTTAGTACAAAGTTTATGCGTTATATAAAGAGAGAGCATAAGAGCAGCTGTTGGAGCACAAAATTATAACCAAGTTCACTCATTTTACCTAGTTGGGCTAAAACCTCTGCATGGCTAGACAATGTCTGACACACAAACACACTCACACATACCAGGGAAAAAAATCAAGAATTCCCCGCTCTGGTTAGGGTCTCCAACAGTGTGACCTTTCACCATGGTAAAGCAGATATAAGGGGGAGAAGCAATTATAACAACATCCAAACAGTGATAGACAGATATAAAGAGAGACAGGAGAATAGAATAAGAAATGAAAAGCTGTAATTAGACAGCTTGGGCTGGGTCTTGCTCTGGTATGTCTGACTGTAGAGCCAGAACAACGGTCAGTTACAGGACAGTGAGTGCCTTCCACAGCAAACTCACATACACAGGGAGGGTAGAGTGGCCAACAGCTCTTTAGGGACGATATTGTCTAGGCCACCGACGTACTTAAATGAGGAAAAAGTTCAGCACCAATCCTCAAAGCATGCAGTGCAGGCACGACTCGCACACGCCTTTATTACCCAATAGAGCAAAGGAGAGATGGACAGTGTATATGAGAGAGAAAGAGACTGAGAAGGGAAAACGTTGGGCTCTTTTGCAATGCTGTTGTTTGGAATGAAGTGCATGTTTGGTCTTTGGATTGTCAACCCAAGTGCTTCTGCTGGCATGAAGCAGATGCATGCACACACAGCGACTAAAATGTACTTGGTGGTACTGTGAGCACAGGTTACACAGTTCAGCTCAAACATAGGTGATCAAGTGTTTATTTTACAGTATAATGGTCTGAAGAGTAACTGCAAGAGCGACTTTTTATGGTCATTAGTATTAGTGTATCATTTAGAGACCAGATCTCCACCCTTTTTTGTTTTTTGATTACAGTTAGACACTATAATGATTTCACTTTTATTTTTATTTTAGTTTTTTGCAAATTCTTCTATAGTTCAATTGGAAATAATAAAAAGGAAAGAGGGAGAGTATAGTGATCAGACAACCCCTGTTTTCTGGCATACAATTAAAAACTTTATATCATCAATTTCATTTTTATTTTAAGCTTATTTTCAAGCAAATTTTCTAAATTATAGAACATACTGTACAGTATGTATACAGTATATTACAGTTATTACTCTTACAGTTATTACTTATCACTTTTGTTTTTTTCCTTAGTTTACTCTATTATATCCTGCAATAATTATTTAGATGGGGAGCTGTATAAATGAATAAATTTCTGAATGTTTTTCAACTGAAAATGGCACCTAGCTAAAATGCAGGAATTAATTTTTTCACAGCATTTGCTTATTTTATATACTTAAAATGAATTTCTGCAAATAAGTTACCAACAAGACCTTGGCAAAGTTTAGTAAAACATAGATATAAATATTTTTGTCTTTTACAGTGAACTTTTAAACATTCACCACACGCACACGCACACACACACACACACACACACATATAGTAAATGAATGTTCATGAATGCATTTCCCAAAACTCTCAAGGCTTCAATTTTTCTTTTTCCTTGGATCCTACTGCTACAACACACATGCAAACAAAGTCAAAATAGCAACAAAGTCCAGTCAATTTTAAACCAACTTTCACATCACAATTTCTCTTTTCACTCTCACATCCACTATTTCATCAGATTAGAAGAGGTATTAGATATTGCGGCATTCTTGCAATATCTTTCTCTCATCTACTATAAGCTTTATGCTGTAGAATATGCTCCTTACTCCAGTCTTTCATGTTTTTGTGAACTCTTTCTGTACTATTATTCCACGACACATAATAAAAATATGAAACTCCACTGTCAATAAAGCACGAATGCAAAGGTGGGAAGGCAAAGTAAAAATAGCAGAGGGAGATAAAAAGAGTCGAGGGAGGAATAGGAAAGATAGGATTAAAAGCGAAAGAGGAATCAAAAAATAATTGGAGAGGGCAGTAAAAAAAAGTGAGCAAGGGAGTGAACGAGAGATCTCCCACAATTTCGGTTCTTCTACAGGAAGACAGAACAAATGTTCATGGATTTGTGCTTCCAGGAGATGACTAAATGCAGACAGTGGGATATAATCCAAACAAGCCCTTTCCCCTGCTCTGGGCCATCTCTCTCTCACGCAGAGCCAGAGGGTGCTGTAATGTGCCACAGAAGCTAAACAAACCCTGTCACTGTATGCATAACACACCATTTACACCCACAGTAAGTGCATGATATGTTGATCTTTTCCTTCGAGGCTCGAGGTCATGCTTAACCCCTTGGGCTTAAGGTTTGAGGCACGTTTGGGGTCAGTTTGAGGCAGGGTTAACCCTTGTGTAAGGCTTAGGGATAGAGACAGTAGTAGGATTAAGGTTAGGGAGGAGTCTGAGGTTATGTTAGGGTTAAAGATAAACGATTTAAAAGGAGGAACATACAGTTGCATTAGCAGCAATATACCGTATTGCATCAGAATTAAAATGGTTTTAGAAGTTGTGGCTGGGTTTGATAGAAAATAAAAGATAATACCATCTCTGTGTCTGTTATTGTGGTTTGTCTAAGATTTAACATTGTCATAATCAGTTCTTCAGCACAGAATGGTCATAAAAAATACACCTACACACAGAGGTCTTGCATATATCTGGTTACACACCAACAAAGCTTTCTATGACTGTGAGGACAGTTAGTCTATCTAGTTTTATTACACCAGCAGGAAAAGAACATGAAAGGAGTAGGTCATCCAAAATGATCCAAAATCTTTCTTCTGCAGAACTCAAAAGGACATTTTCGAGAATGTACCAAATGCTAAGTTTGTGTGAGGAACAAACCAGTGTTGTTATTATCTAAAATTAAAACTATTACTATAATTATTATTATTATTATTATGCTAATTGAAATTCAATTGAAATAAAATATCATGTAGCCTACATATAACATGAATTACAATTAACACTCGCCAAGCCCCAAATGCAATTAAAAATTTGTGTTGGCAAGTATGAAACAGTATTACTCACCAGTTGGCTTCTAACTTTTTTATATATTAATTCTAGAAATGCCTGAGAATGCATGCAATTATCAAATCACAAAGACTGTGTTGTAATTATATAAATTTGTCATTTGAGTTTCCCTGTAGTTTTCTGACAGAATTAAAGCTCTATGGGTATTGTTTGATTATATTAAAAAAAAAAAAAAAAAAAAAAAATTTAATTTATTATTTAAATTAAATAGTTCTGTTCATTAGTATTATAGTGACTCTCCTTCACTGATTTATTTTTTAATAATAATAATAATAAATAAAACTGATGATATTGCGATGATATTGCAATGTTTCCCCTAGTTGTTGTGCCTGTTTTTTTACTGAAATATAGCACATACAGTCTCATGGCCGGTAAATTTTCCCAAGTCTCCAGCCATTGGCAGGTGCAGAACAATGTTAGATTTAGGCCCTGTGTGTAAGTAATGACAAAATGTTGATTTTTGGAAGAACTAATCCTTTAAGAACCTTTTTTGAACCAAAAACTAGAGTGTGTTGTCAAGTTTTTGCAGTTTAGACCGTTTTGTATGGATGGATGTACTGTATGCCGTTTGTATGCTGCCCTTGGCCGCTGTGTTTCAGTTAACTTGCACTCGTCTCTGAAACTGTCCTATACCTTTATCCCCTTTGTGGGTCTTTCCATAGCAACAGCCCAAGTGTGAGCAAACTTTATTCTGAATTATTTTCCACCAGAGCCTCGTTTAGGATAATTCAACACAGAAATCAAGACATTTTGAGAATTCCCTTAGTTTGAACTCACCAACAAGATTAAAATTAGACATCTTTTTTCACTTTCACACTGAATTGCACACACAGTTGCATAAAAACAAACCACAAACCATCTTGTTCAGATGATTTAGAATGATATTTAGTGCCTAACTGGAAGGTGTTTAAATATGAGATAATATAATATTGTGAAATTCTGAGGACAGAGCAGCATTCCCAAACTACCAAACATCTCATAATTTAAGAGGACTAACTACTTCAGGGTGAATCATTCACATAGTGGAATATGGCCTCAAACACACTGGAAACCGTAAACTCTAAGAGAAACATTTATCACATTCTGTCTCGTTTTTCTTACTTTATGCAGACTAGGAATCTACTGGAGTTTTTAACACTTAAAGCTGGATGTCTTCTCTTAGCCAAACATTATCAAAAGTAGCTCACTTTAGTGCTTTCCGCTGACTTTAATAATTGTCCTTTTCAGCTTAAGAGAGATATTAAAACTGACTAACAGCCACTCAGACTGAACCATTTAACCATATTTTGACAGAGATGTTCTCGTCCTACATCTTCTGTATATTTAAGATGCCCAAAAGCTGAATCCACGTTGCAGCATTGCTGTCAAAACCACTTATTGCTTATCATTTAGGAGATGCCTTTCTAACAAAGCGAGTTATTTTACAAAAACACTTCTGAGAGTTCCCACAGAACATCCTGGGGTTACGTGTCTCGTTTGATGGCGCTTCTGATAGCGTTCTTGCCACTTAACTTAACATTAACACAATCCAGACAGCAATAACCAGCAACAGATAAAGGATGGCAGTGGTTAAGTGAATGTGGAAAGGGAGGCTGGACATACATTAAGATTTAGTACAACAGCTACAGTTTTTCCCCACATCAGTAAAATATGATTGGTAGTGTTTCAATCCACAAATCACTTCAACCCATGACAAATGCTCCCATATTTTTTTATAGAGCCTCTGTGTTTTATATTAATTTTGTCCAGTCTGGGATTATGTACATATGAAATTTTTTTTTCATGTTTTGATAGTCATTGCATTTATTTAATCAAAAATTTCGTAAAATTGTGAAATATTACTACAATTTAAAGTGACTTTATTGTAAAATATTTTAAAATGTAGTTTACACTCTTAAAAATAAAGGTGCTTAAAAGGTTCTTCACAGCGATGCCATAGAAGAACCATCTCTTTCTTACCTTTTTATAATCTGAAGAACCTTCTTTCGCCAACAAAGAACCTTTTGTGAAACAAAAAGGTTCTTCAGATGTTAAAAGGTTCTTTATGGAACCATTTCGACAAAAAGGTCCTTCTATCTATGGCATTGTGAAGCAACTTTATTTTTAAGAGTGTATTCCTGTGATGCAAAGCTGAGTTTTCAGTAACCGTTACTCCAGTCTTTGCTGCTGATGAAACAATTATTATAATGCTGAAAACAGTAATAAAAAAAAAAGAAGAAATTTTTAAAAATGCATTTAAATAGACATAGAATACATAAGACATAGTTTAAGTCTTTACTGTCAGTTTTGATACATTTAATGTATCCTTTATGAATGAAAATGATAATTTCTTTAAAAAAAAAAAAATCATACAGCCTGAAATTTTGAATGGTATTGTAAAATAGTGTATGTTCTAAAGGACAGTGACTATAGTGTGGATCAGGCATGAGATAGATGTGGCGCAGATCCCTAAGGGAGGTTTGCAATACAGTGCACAGTAGAGAGTGAGTGCAACCTGAATTTACAGCATCTGGCACTCAATCTGTGGCCTTCACAGCTGCCTTATCTGTTTCCAGCACTGAGAGACTGCTGGGGTTAGTTCAGGACAGACACAAGCACTCGTGCACGCATATGAAAGAACACACTTTCATGTACGGACATACACACATGCTATTGTCACGTGGAGGACAAGAGTCTGGAGCTGCTAGTAACAATGCTTCTATTTTTCTAATTAAATGTGTTAAACATTCTAAATTAATGTTTGATATTTCTCTTAAGTGACAGCTGAACACAAGCTCCAGAAGTTTGTGCAAAACCTAATGATCATGTGATACAGCATGATTTGAGATCATCCAAAGGGCTTTTTGTCCTTCAGTGAATGCAACTGACCTTTAGTACAGACAGTTAACATGGTCAGTGACACAAATTTGCTTACTTGATAAGTGTTCTAAAAATAGCATATCATAATTACATCATAATTGTTCTCTTTTTAACCATGTCAAATCCAAAAATTTGTAGTTCTGTATATATACTGACAATAAAAAATATGCACTGCTAACCAAAAGTTTAGAATAAAGAGTTTTAAATATTTCTAGAAGGAGTCTATTATGCTCACAAAGACTAAAATAAGTAATATTGTGAAATATTATAACTGTTTACAATAGAACTATTTTCTGTTTGAATATATATTAAAATGTCATTTATTCTTGTTATGCCAAAGTTGAATTTTCAGCAGCCAGTCTTCTCCAGTCATCACATTTTAGAAATCATTTTGCTCATTTGGTGTTCAATTATTATTAGTGCTCAGTTGTCAATAATAGTGGTTCTAATGTTAAATACCGTTTTTGCTGTTAATGTGATTCTTATGGCTTGACTAAACATACATCCAGAAGAAAAACTCAATCACTACTGTTTTTGTTGCTATTAAATTGCAAGTAGACATTTAGCAGACACTTGCTGTACATTACGTTCCAGCAGGAGCAACTTGAGTGCATTGTTCAAGGGAACAGTAAAGACTTAATGACTTGTTCTTCATGACTTGCTCCTTGTGGGTCTTCTTGTTTCTGAGGTTTGGCAACTATGCCACATGATTCCACCGTTCCATCAACAGGAAGAATCACTAAGCAACGAATATTTCTGCTTTCTTCACTTCTTTCCTTTCATTGTCTTTCACCTGTCACAGTGATCTACTGGTTTGAGTTTCATCCTCGGCCTCACGCTGTCCTGTTACCAACCCCCTACACCCAGCGTCTTCCGACAGCTCATTCGTCGATTTTGAAACTTCTTTAGGGATTTGGGACACAATCTAAAAGGAAAATTAATGCCAGAAATTAATGACTTCCAGTGTGTTTGCTGAAAGAGCACATACAAGGAAAATAAACCATTTATAAACTGATGTTCTGATTAATCCACAGAAGAGATCTTTGGTGAACAATCTTGTTGCAACAGTGAAAGGCTATCACCTTTGGTCCACTTTGGTGTCAGTTTGTGAGTTTTTGCATGTGCGTGTACAATTGTTTTATTGCAGGAGATTTTGTTACATGTTAGTGTTTATTTGAAACTGGAAAGTTCCATGATTCTTTATTAATAAAATGTATTATAGCTAAAACCATCAGTTGAGAAAGTAAAATTATCCCATTTGAGTCCAGATCCAAATTTTGGGATCTTTATATGGAACAGGCAAACACAAAACACATTACAGTGTGACCAACAGCATTGATCTGTTAGTTCGCAGCACATTCCATTTTAAAAAAGAACAGTTGCACATTTACACATATACAGTATAATGATTTGATGGAAGGAATTGAGTCTGACCGTTCTGTTTGACCTCTTGTTATACCTTTTAAATGACGTAAAACTCAAAGCAAACAGTCAAAGAACAGACAGGGCAGCACCTGTGTCTGATATAGCCAGACAGCCTTGCCTTCAGCCTTGTGTGACGTTACCATGGACACACCTCAGAAGTTTTCCATTGGTTAGTGTAAATGTGTCATCTGACTTGTCTGATTCCGAGTAAAGTCTGTATGCTGTCAGGAGGAGATAAACTCTAATGACCACTTATTAAAGTAATTTGATAAGTTAAGAGGCCCGGTTCCATTCACACTTTATTTGTATTGCATTATCTACATTATGGTGATTGAGGACTTTTTTGCCATCTGATGTCACTGTTTTACACTATATTGTTTTAAGGGCCACATCACAAGGTCTCCGAGTGTCATTTTAGCTGGTCTGGAAAGCCTAGTGGCATCTAGTCAACATTTTCTGCATTAACAAAACATTTTAAGCAACAAAAAAGAAATGAACAGAGAAGCAGCAACTGGCAGGTCCTGTCCATGAAGTTGGGAGACTTGTATATTCAGTTTGAAATGGAATATATATATTTGTTTTTTATCTGGAGAATTTTATTTATAATATATTAAAAGTGTCTCATCTTACTGTGTTAAAAACAAATACGTATTTTTATAAGTATATTATAAATTTATTAATTACTTATTAAATTAAATTAATTTATTTATTATTATTAATTTATTAATATATTTATTAAGTATATTATTTCTCTTCAAAGATACAGTAAACTACAGTAAAATAGCACTATAGTGAAAATGACTGTTTTCTATTTTAATCCTTTTAAAAATGTAACTTATTCCTGCGATGACAAAGCTGAATTTTCAGAAGGCATTACTCCAGTCTGTATAAATAAAATAAAATAAATTGTATAACTGTATAAAACTGTATAAATTTACACAAAAAAACACAGTTTAAATATTCAATAATGAATCTTTAAACTGTATTTTAATATTCTATCTTTATTGCAATAATAATATGGCTCATTGGTACAGAGGTCTGTTGGACTGCCCTGCACCGAATAGTTGTGGAAAAACTTCACCAGAAGGTGCCCACACTGTTCTTTCAGATGATAAAAAGTACAATAAATGATCATGAAGTGTGTAAAAAAAAAATGGTAATTGCTTTCTCAAGGTCATCTTTCATCTATAATTTCCTTATGCACTCCCACACCTGTATGAATGAGGTTATTAAAACGACTGCCATAACAATGTCTGACTAGTGTTGAGTATTTCAAGTTTAATGTGGAGCCTGTGTGACTCAAGCAGAGATCTTAGCAAAGTGACAGTTTTATGGTGATTCAAGCACACATATACACACTCATACACTCATGGCTCCTTAATTTCCCTGCACAACACATTTATGTTCCTCAAAGGATGAATTCATTTCTGTGCTGGAAGCAGTGCTAATGTATTCTGTGGAGTGTTCACTAGGTTTAAAACTTTGCCAAACTTATCTTTGAATAATCCAAATTCAACATTAAGTGTATTTGTTGGTATCCCAGTAGGTTTAATTTTATATTTCAAAACTAGTTCTACTGATAGACCTGCTGAACACACTAAATAACATCAACTCTTGCCCTACATAGCTGTTAACCATGTGTGATGGTCATTTCTTACAATATTACAGAACTGACTATTACTCATCAGACCTTTATCTCTAATGGGACTCAGTTTGGCCGTCATGCCAGCATTTCTTAGAAGCTCTGTGCCATGATGCCACCCACTGCCCTGTCTCGCCAAGCTCCGCCCCCATCCCTCCGAGGCTTTTAGGGACAGACCTTCAGGTCATATGTGCTCTGGCTCTGCTGCTGAACCATCATGCAAAAAAACTACAGTGTTTGTGTGCCCATTTTTTATAACGCAATAGAACTGATGTTGCATAACACGCAAATAAGACCCCTGACAGTCATTACTCTAGACCACACTCTCCTAATATGACACACCGTTTTTTTAATACGATTTTTCGTTGATACTTTTTGTGGCTGGGTGCTGTTATTGTGCAATGGACCAGTCCCTTGATAGTGCTGATAGTGGGCTCAGGATACTGGTGAGGCAGAGAGACCGAGGTGGGATCCAAAAACAGGAAAATTACATATTGTGTCCAGGTGGAGCTCATACAGTTGTCAGGGTTTTGAACTTGATCAAACAATGTGAATGAAGACCAAAGTCCACACCCATGGTTTGGTCAGCAAACAGCTTATCATAAACTGTAACATTTGTCTGAGGACAGATGGCCAATTCAGTCTCAGTGTTACAGGACGTTAACATTTTAGTTTGATCAATTTTCTTTCGTCTTAGGCAGCTTTTCATGTCCATACACTACATGACTTTCAAAGTTCTGACTGTCATCACTGTCATTTCACACTGCAGGACTTGGATCAGACGGGTCAAAATATTTCAGCTGCTAGATATCTCTCAGGCATTGCTGATACATTAAGTCTCTATTAAGTGCCGATGAAAGGAAAATCAAAGCTAGTGTGTGGGTGGCATTAAGGATTTTTATGTAAAGAATGGGGCATTACATAGCCTATATACAGTATATGGAAAAATTATAAAAATTGAGTTTATATATTCCGTTATATATTATACTATAATATTACACCTTATATCTGTCACGTCCTCTGTCGTGTGTGTCATGTGTTCCCGCCTCTTGTTTCCATATTTGGTCTTGTTCCTGTCCTTGTTAAGTGTGATTATTAGTTAAGTGTTGTCCAGCCGTGTTTTGGTATTTATCTGTGATTGTCATGTGTATTTAGTTCCTGCCTGTTTAGTTAGATTTCGTCTGGTCTACTCGTTATTCCCCGGTGTTCCTGTCCGTGTCTGCCTTGCCTTGTCTTGCCCTGTCCTGATGTCCTCATTAAAGACTGTTATTTTGAAGTTACTCCTCGTCTGCGTGTTCCTCGTTCCTCCCTGCTGTGTGCACCGTAACAATATCCCTTATATTCCACACAGGAATGGCATTAGTTCCTTGTGTCCTTAATTTACGCATAATTTGAGGTAATGCTCTTTTGGTGTCTGTAATATTTGGGTTATGTTTACAATTTGGGATAGATGTAAATTTATTATAAATCTTTCTGAACATTATAGACAACCCTAGTGAAAAATAAATATACTAAAATGTATTTGAAATGCATGTATTTCATGCTAAGTGTACTACAGATACATTTATATATTTATGTACATACTGAAAATACCTTGCAATTGTACTTTTGGTATACTAAACTGGTAATAAACTAAACTAATTTTGTACTTAATGCACTTTAATTGTGTGGAAGTCCAACTAAAGTGGAGCTATTGCAAGTATAATTTAAAATATCTTGCTTTTAAAGACCGATATCATTCAAAGATCATACAGTCCTCATCAGTAGTAACATAAAAACACATTTTAGGCTTAATATTAAGAAATGTGCATTGTGCACAAGAAATTCTCCAAATAAAGTTTAATTAGCATTTTTATATCATTATGTCTCGAGTGATATGTGAGTAAATGTGTTAATAGATTTGAACTATATTTAGTATGAAATAAATGTATTTTAAATATGTTACTTTTTTTTTACTGGGGAAGGGAGAGCGCTGTGTCCCAAAAAAAAAACACATAAAAAACAACTGCTTTTTCGTTTGTGCAGTGTGTTGCGTAAAAGTGCTGAGTAGCAGTACCAGGGGGCCGATTCTGAAATGCATTAGAAAGTATTTTTAAAAAATCCCATTGCCATTTTTTGTGAGATCAGTCAATTCAATTATAGTTATTGCCTACTGAAATTAAACATGATTTTTATGTTCCTCTTCGGTTTTTGTTTATATATTCTGTAGAAGTACATTCAGACACTTGTTTTCAGGTTACAAATGAGTGACATTCACCAACACCATGTGCAGTATGTCTAATAAAAATATATTATAATTGGCGCATAATATGGTTTGTTCACCACACTCCATCATTTTTTATTTAATTTTTTTTTTAAATTATTTATTTGGATTTATTAATCTGTCAAACGATATAATAATTTAGTGTTTGCCTAACATAATGCAGGTATAGCTCCACACTTGTAGGCTCTTCACCTAACAGAAAGGTTGCCTGAGAGCTAGAGATGAGCATACATCTGCATTCACTCAGAGGTGATTTACACAGCTTATCTGTTCATATGGAGGGTTTCAGTAGGGAAAAGGTTATTGCATTGTAGTCAATCACTTCACACTGTTAATGGGGCCAATATGTCATCAAATGTTGCAATGTAAAAGGCTTGGATGGGTGAAAGGGTATCATCAGACCCCGTGATTACGAATGCTACGTCCGAAACCTTACTGCTTTGCGGCCTAGTTAGTCAATGACTTTACAGGCCACAGTTTTTTGAATAAAGGCAACTTGTGAGGAAACAGTTTTTAGACAAAGCACCGTATGTTCATGTCTAATGACCTATACCTTTGAGTAAGCATTAGACCAAATAAATAGTTTCTGTTGAGTCAAAGTTAAGAAAAAATGGACATTAAATAATAGGACTTAATTTAATTAAGTCAAGATAAGATTTGGATGTGACTTGATGCCTCTTTATCTCATTATGCTATTGTATTAATGACCTTAAAGCATCATAAAGCCTTTTATGGTGTATTGCATCCTCTTTGTAGCTAGAAAGCTTCAGTCCCATTGTAATTATGAAAAACAGTTACCAATATTGTCTTCAGAATTTCTCCTTCGTGTTCTGGCATATGGTGAGTTTGGATGAAGTTTAAATAATCACAGGTTTTTTTATTTTTTTGGGTGAACTAATCCATTAAGGGAACCTGGGACGCATCTTGTCCATACACAGGGGAAGAGCGGCCTCACAGAAGTAGAGATGCTAAACTGGATTTATGGCAGCAGTGATGCCATTAACTTCAGGTGCTTGTCCTCACTTGCTGCCAGCAGTGTTGCGCTTTCAAATGGCAGTGGTGCAAAAACATGCTGATGTTTTTGTCCCTTTGCCATTTAAATACTGAAGATCCAGCTAAATCCCGAAAGGCCAGTCTGTTCGAGTGCAGAAGAATATCAGTGGATTAGCTTTATCAGACACGTACTCAGCATAATAGCTGGTGATATATTATCACCATCAAACTTTGAGTTCGAGACTCAGGAACAAACCGCACGGAAAAAAAAGAGATAAGGACGAGGGTAAAAGAATGTCCTTTGTGTTTAAAGTCCACAGATCAATCTCAGTCCCTGTTAGGTTCAATGGTCTAGTTTTACAGCTCACTGACTACCATATCTTATCCAGAGAGAGCAGGGTTTTTAGGTGTTCGTGGAAACATTCCTGCGGATTAACAGGTGTCGTTCATACAAAGCTGAATGTGGTGGCATGACCTCTTAATACTATTTCATTTGGTCAAAAAACGGTGCATTTAAATCTGATATCTGATAAAAAAAATGTCCCTGGTGTAGCAGGTAAACAACCTGGTTCCAGATATACCTGATTTAGCTGACTCAGATTGGGAATTATTTCCTTGTAAAAGGGTGAGACAGGAAATGCCGTGTTACCGCAAGTACATTCTCCTGCTGCAGAGTCATGACACTGGATTTGATTTCATACTTTGAATCCACCTCAATATATCCCACATATACCACACCCAGTATAGCTCTGTGCATATTCAACTGGCTGAAAGGTAATGTAAACCAGGACTTGTGATTTATGGTCTTGAGCATCCTCTGTAAATCACAATGTGGGACTTTTTTCCTGTGAAACCATGTGTCATTATCACCACCACAACCAGTTGACAGAGTTGGGAGTGATGGACCTTTTAGGCTGTTGTTGTGTGCATGTTAATGTGCCTGTGTGTGTGTGTGTGTGTGTGTGTGTGTGTGTGTGTGTGTGTGTGTGTGTGTGTGTGTGTGTGTGCGTGTGTGTGTGAGAGAGAAAGAAAGAGAGGTAAGAGTGAAGAGTAAGAGCGACAGGACTAATTATGAAAGGAGACAGTCTGAGGGTGTTTATGTGCGGAGAACCGAAAAAAATGTAGGACAAAAAAAAAAATAGAAAGCACAAACTTACATACTGGCAAAATACAAGAACAAACAAATGCTAAAGAGCTAATCAAAATGTCTGCTCCCATTTAAACAGCTTTTAAAAGCTTCAAAATGCTATTTGTCAGTATTATCCTATTCTTTGAAGAGTCTTTAACAAATAATCCTGGAATGTGGATGTCTGTTTGTGTGCATATGCTTGTGCATGTCTGTGATTGTAACATCTAACTTTAATATTTTATTCTTAGTTGTCAGAAGCAATGTAGCAATAACAGCAACTATGATTATCATGTAGTATCCAGATGCATGACTTTTAAAAAAAAAAATGTTATGTGAATTGAAGGGTAGCTGACTTTCATTCAGTGTGTTGAATAAAGTTGTACTGAGGATTCTGGAGTGTGATTTAGCCAACATGATTAAGTGTGTTAGTTTTTAAGGTCAGGTTTTTTATTATTCTTGTTTAACATTGTATTATTGTTTTTAGAAACAGAATGCGCAGGTATGTTTGGAGTACTTGGATTAATTACATCTCTTGTTTTTATTTGGAAATGTTTTCCGGAGGGTTCTCTTATCATTGGGGTTTAGTGCTTGTGGAGGGGAGTGAAGATACGGTGGGCTTGTTTCTTGAAATATTCGCAGACCCAGTCAAGGCTGCCAGTCATCCTGGAAGCATAGTCATGTTGTTTTACTTGCAAAAAAGCAAACGGTATAAATACTTTTAGGTATTTTTTTTTAATTGATTACCATTTGTATAACCATGGTTATACACTATGGTTAGTGTAGCAAAACCCATGGTTAATTTGTGGTTACCAAAATTGTAGTAATGTGTAAAACAATTTCTCGATTAGGGCAAGAATTAAGGCATAACTATACATTATCCTGCCTATTGCATGGCTATTTTCACTTACAAAATAAAATAATAACTTGGACATGAAATTTCTGTTAAAACCATTTTATAAGTTAAAGCTTCCACTAAGAAAAAATGGTCCATTGCAATATGCGAAACAATCAGCCTATAACGAGATGAACACTGCAGCAATATAACGTGCATATGTTGTGCAACAGTATAGGTTAACTAAATTAGTCAGCTGTTCAGTGTCAGTGCCTGCCTGAAATGACTTGCAATTATCACTCTTAATTCTCTGATTTCAAATACACTTGATGCCTGAGTTCAGCAGAGCCCAAAACATTCCATTACATTTTGAACAAATGACTATGATTATGATAATAATGATGAATATTATTATTTTTTGCTAATATTATTTTATAAGCAGAAAAAAAAAAAAAAAAAGTTCCATCATGCCAAAGCTGACAGGTCACAGCAGGACTTCACAAACAGACTGAGAGGTGTAATAATTCTTCTTTTTTTCTTGTATTGAGGAACAGCTTCACTGCTGAGTGATTGAAGACTTCCTCCACTAACATCGTTTGGCCAAACTCTCCAAAAGGGAAAACAAAATTATATTGCGATTGTTGTGCGTGTGCAAAGCTTTGGGGACTATTACAGGCACATCTGGCCTCGCTGAGCATGCCTGCTTACTGTCTTTATCATCTTCAATTAAGCCTTGGCCTGATCAAAGATCCCTTTCACTGATCAGAAACAATGCATTCAGCTTTGTCCAACAGTGTTAGGAAAGAACTAGTTAGGGCCAACTGTAATACAAGGCTAAGAATAGAGTTCACATTTGTCAATGATTTATTGTTCTAGCAAACTACCAACCGGATGAGAGAGAGAAAGAGAGAGAAACAGGTCCTTGATAAAACACTAAATCAGTTTTAGTTCAACAAAGGTTTGTAAAACAACTGCAGATCTTTGCATCATTGGTTAGTCTTGGCGTTCAGGCTGGTGAACATATTTCCATTATTTAACACCAATTAACCTGTGATGCAGATTAAGTTTGAGTTGTTGTTGACTTGTACATACAGTATGTACCTAAAAGTGTTAGGACACTGAGTCACAATTAAAATATCTAACCAAACAGTATCTGCAAAGTATTAACTATGGACATGTTGCACTTGTTTGTAAACAAGGTGTCCAAATACTTTTTTTAAACCGTATAGCAATTATTTTATCATTTAAACATTAATGTTTTGCCTGAAAAGTATGCTTTCTTTAAAAGAAATGTCACTTGGTTTGATATTTTATCACCTAACGCAATGGCATGGATACATTGTTAAGTGTGACTTAAGTGTCCAAATACATTTTGGGGCCACTGTATGTGTTTCATTGCCAAGATACTTGTGCTTTTAGTTTTTGCTCTAAAGTTCCCAACTTTCTCAGACAACACTGCACCCTAGTGGGTGCAAGACAAAGAAGTTTGTTACACCATTGTAAAGAGTTACCTTGTATTTTTATTCCATGAACAAGTAATCACTAAAGCCTTAATTAAATGTTTAAAGGTTGAAGATTCAATATACGGTTGAATTCTAGGTTAAAGGGAAGTGAGACTTTGGCGTCACGTCAAGGAATATTTGAATAGATGACTCATACGGTACTGACACAGGTACTGGCAATGACACTTTGTGTTGGTGTGCATGTTCCCATGTTCAGTTTGTTCATTGTTGAGTAAATCTGCGCCTAAAGTGTAAATCATGACTAACGCTGTAGTTAAACACAATCCGAAAATGACGTGAAAAGTCTTTGACAGGAAGTCACGGGGGTTGGTTCATCCTCTCACCTGATGACAGACTGACAGAACAGGATGACATTACCATCAAAAAACAATAACTGCCAATGGAAACTTGGTGTACTCAAATAATGTGTGTGTGTGTGCTGAAAGGTATTGGCCTAAATAAGTTGATGGTGCATTGATGGTGCACTGCTCAAAATTTCTCAAATTACAAAAAAATATATAACTTAAAATACAAGTCTCTGGAAGTAAGTGTTTTAAATTCGTCATATGGGTGCATGAGCGTCACTGCAGAAGTTATGCTGAAGAATATTGGACACAAGCAATAAAAAGTCACTGATATCTGATTAATGTCTTTCACGCTGTCTCTTCACTGAGTTAAAATAATTCCCTCAATCCCTCATCAGTCTGAGATGCACGCTGATGCTGAAATTTCAACACATTTCATCAGTTAGTGTCTCCACTGATGCAACCATGGCCCAATAAGCACTGGTACTGGAGGAGGAGAGAGACACCAAGTGTCCAAGATGAGAAACACACACACAAACACACACCGACCCAACTAGAACATTCTCCAAGCATAAATTAAATGTACTATATAACATCTTATGCTATTAAGTGAAATACAAGCTTACAAGAGAGAAACACAGCTTTATTTGTGCATTTTATGTCTGTTTCATAGATATAAAAATCAAATAAATATTTTAAATATGTACATTTGATGAACCTATGAAAAATGATGGAACATTTAAACTTAGTCTATAAGTGTTGTGGCTATAAGTAAATAGATTTTGAAATCCAGTCTCGGTAAGATACAAAATATAAAGATCACAGTAGACATATAAAGCACATGAACAAAAATGTGCAGAGCCCATTGAAGTTTTACAAGGAAATTACACTAATAATGTGAAGCTCAAAAAAGTGCAATGTGTTTTTAATTATAAATGTTAAGTTCTGTGGCCCTGTGACCCCCTTTTAGAAAAACAATTGCCCCCCAGTTTGTATGCTCTGCCGCAGACTCTTGCAACAGTGTGAAGGTCTATATGTGAGTGCTTCATGAGTTCACTTGATTAGCTGCTGCTAGAAGTGATGCAAATAAAGAGTTCGGCCTCTGTATCAGGTCCTGTGGTGGATCAAACTCAACCACCTGGAGGAAAACATAAAATTAGGCTTATTTAATGATGCTATTATATATTTACAATATATATGTTGTTTGCAGTGGATCACCTTGCCCTGGTCCATGACGAGTATGCGGTCGCTCTCCAATACCGTGTTGATTCTGTGGGCGATTGTGAGCATAGTGCAGTGCTGGAAGCCATCTCTGATGGTGTGCTGGATCATGCTGTCAGTCTCAGAGTCTATAGACGCTGTCGCCTCGTCCAGTAGAATGATCTATGAACACAATTTTATCAGACACTTCAAGAGCAAGGAATATTTTCGATGGGATTCTGGGTGTGTTTGTGTTCTTACTTTTGAATTGCGAAGGAGCGCTCTAGCCATACACATGAGCTGCCGCTCTCCGACCGAGAAATTCTCTCCATTCTCCACTACTGGAGAGTGCAACTTCTCTGGCAGCTTAGCAATCTACGAGAGAGAGAGAAAGAGAGGTGTGGATGATTTAACACCTGAATGCCTGAGTGTTTCTTTTATATTCTATGGCTATTATATTCTATTGCTGTTTCTCTATTCTTTTTTATGTTACCATGGCCCAAAGTCTGAAAGGTATTGAGAGGAATTTAAGCAGATGTTACGTCTATGTTTCATCACTATAGTGCAGCTCACACTAACATGCCCACTCTTATATTGTGATTTTTCTTTGCTCTCTCAATAAATTATATCCTCACATAAAAGGCTAGATTAACTTAATGATGTTTGAGCTGCTCCTTGTAGAAACCGTGACTGTTGAAATCACAATGAAATCATGGCACCCCACGGATCACCTGAAAGCTAACTTTATCATAATAAGTGAATGGAGTTATAGTGCCAATTGATCAAATGCCAAATACTTATATGAAAAGGTTTTGTTCATCAAGTTTGAAACTTCGGAAGCCTGTAGCTGAAAAAGTGTGAGCATCCGAGCTGTTTTCTGCTATGTGAAACATGTATTGCTTGTAGGCCTCATTCAAGTCTTTACCGTGTCCTTCATGAAGGTCTTTTCTAAAGCAAGCCAGAGCTCCTCATCTTTGTAGTTGTTAAAAGGGTCCAGGTTATACCTGTATAAAGTAAACACACAAAGAAAACACTTTGAAGTCACCATAAAATCTAAATCAACAATAATATTTTTTTTGAATGGAATGTTGCAATGTTTATTTTAAATGATTTATCGGTGCAAATCGTTATTTTTTAAAGTTAACTAAAATGTATTGTTTGAAATTATTTATATATATATATATATATGTGTGTGTGTGTGTGTGTGTGTGTGTGTGTGTGTGTGATATAAAAAAAAAATTTAAGTATTTTATTTTTGCCAAGGCAACATTTCTCATTTTCATTGAGTTTAACTTGATGTGCTAATAATTACAACTAAAACAAAAATGAATTAAAATTATATGGACATATTTATAAAAAAAATAATAATAATAACAATGTAACAAAAAAGGTACTTGAAAAGTACTTGAATGTTTAAAAGGCAGTATATATGAAATTAGTGTTAATTTTTGTTTTCAACAAAAAACATCTTTTTCACTATTAACGATACAACGCGTCTAAATTCACCCGGCTGCCCGGAGCGCATGCGATCTCGCGATATTACTCCTTGGGGTGAAAAGCGGTCTCGCGATATCAGTATAAAGTTGAGTTTGTGGTAACACCTTTAATGGTGCTTGCATTATATTGTTCGGTCTTTTATTGCATGTGCTGTTTGTTTGGGTTTCATTTGGGAACGCGTAAAAAGTCTGACGCGCTTTGTGTTGCACTCAGTGTTAATTTTGACAGCAAATTTTGATTTAGTTTTAGTCATAGTCCTTTGACTAAAATACCATTTAGTTTTAGTCATATTTTAGTCATTTGAATTGTTTTTAGTTTTAGTCAGGTTTTAGTCGACTAAATCTACAGTAAATTTAGTCGGCTACAATCTAATGGGTTTAGTTACAGTGCATTTATTAAGCATTTCTCAAAAATTTCAAACTCGTTATATAGATTTGATATTAAGGTTTTATCATGATAGACACCGATTTAACTGCGGTGACACACAACATGCCTTTATGTTGTAAATAAAAACCACTTCTCATAAACAAGAACATGGTCTTCCTTTTAATGAAATACCAATGGTTATATAGGCTAATTATGCATTCTTTGTAGCAACTTGTTTGCCATATTCTTCATTCTTTCAAGCAGACATATTTATTTCTATAAATAAATTTAGATTAATCTTTAGAGCTACTAAGGTTTTTCAGTCAAGAGCAGTGAATGATTTTCTGTCTTTCTTCTGTTGCTTGATTAACATCAATGCCACAGACAACAGCAACTTAATTAGACTACTATCCCTTTAAAACCGAATGCACAGCTGCAATGGATGCATTGTACTGATACACGTTCTCCCTACTGTTTACGTTCACTTAAGACGTAATCGACTGTGTTTATGTGAATGCTCGTTAAAACGGACAATTCGGCATGATTTCGTGTGTATTTCTCCGTTCATGCGACGCGAGACTGTACTCGCGCGCTGTGAGACGCGCTTTCTGTGTGTGTATGCCTCAGTGTCTGCGCTCAGAAAACCGGACCGAATCGAGTTCTCTCTTGCGTCGTCAGATTTATCCATATGTCTGCTCTTCTCTAACTCCCACATATTGACATTTTTGAACGTTTTATGAGACGTGCAGCAATGTATTATAGCTTATGTCCTGCCGGTTCATATGTATGCATCTAACCAAGCTACGCAGCAGATTCGTTCTGAATGAATCTCTTCCCGAATCGTCCCTCCCTAACATTTTCGTCTCGTTTTTATTCGTTGAGGAACATGTCAATAGATTTTTGTCATTCAAAAAGAGTTTTCGTTCGTCATCGTCTTGTTGTCGTCGGTGAAAAAAAAATGTTGTTGACCACAATTATGACCAAAATTATTCGTCAACGAAATTAACACTGGTTGCACTGTTATCATTTACAAGCGTGGCGCGCGTCTGCATCTCAGCAGCGCGGTCCACAAACTCTTCCTCTGCATATGCTGTGAGTTTATTCATCTGAGAAAACAGTGTGCGATATCTCACTAGCAGTGGCGCCTCCAAGGGGGGGCCAGGGGGGGCCACGGCCACCCCTAAAATGACACTGGCCACCCCACTGCCCCCCCCCAAACAGAAAGAGTTTTTTTTAGAATAATATATATTTTTTTACATAAATTAACACGGACATTGACGAAACACTACATTAAAAATAAATATAATAAACTTGTATTATGTGTACCGTAGAGTTCGCTCTCAACCCCTCCCCCTCTTTACCTGCGTTGCGGCGAGAGACTTCGCGCGCTCACACAGCCGCACTATCGAAGCATACTGCAGCACATGGTCTGTTCAAGTTCGAGAGATGCAATCAACGCGGGAGAAACTTACAAGTAAAACTTCGTTTTCGTATGTTATATAAAACTTAGTTTATTCTGTCAAACTCACATAATACAATACTGTTTGGCTATAGATTAGGCGTCACTAAAGCATTAATTACGAACTGATCTAAGTTTTTATTAGATTAATATTACTCGGGGCTCTACAGTGCGACCATTTCAGTTGCATTTGAGGCTGAAAACTAGACTACTGAGTGCGACTATGAAAAAAATATTTAGGAGAAACGTGCGACTGACTCAAATCAGCATATTTGAGTTTGCGCTGAAGGAGCTTCAAAGGTTTCTAACATACTCAGTGGCTGCGTTGAGTAATGTAGCCTATCACTTACTGACCTATCCACTCATTATAACAAACAACGCGAAGACGGACTGTAAATTAGATTCACTGTGCAGTGTAAGGAGCTGATTATAATAGAGTTTTGTGAGATTGCAAACTAAGATGAGTGACAGCTTTTAATGATTATTAAGGGAGTTTGCAAATGTGATGGATTTAATACAACAGTTCATTAAACAAGAAGTTAATATTAATTTAAGTGACTTATATTTTCTGACTACAACAGTATTGCCTTATTTTGCTCTATTTGGTCAACGAAAATAGTTTCCGACAAAGTAACAGCTGAGTCACAAGATCTCCATTCAAACACAGCTGTTTTGTTTATGCATGAGCTGCGTTTTTAAACGAATCTAGTGTCAATAAAGACAGTCATGTACTTCGTTCCTGAATGAATCAGCAGTTCAAACGAATCAAATAAATGAATGATTCAGTGATAAAATCAGTGACATGCCGCCACCTGCTGGCAGTTTTAGTTTAATTTTTAAAGTGTATTTCCTGTTATTTAAATAATTTAATATTTCTATATTCAAAATGTTATATTTAAAACATTAACCTCAACATGAATTTATGAATTTAATTGCACTCTCAGCTTCATTAAACATTTGAAAATACACCTACAAGCCACTTGTGTGGTCTTCTGTGCCACCTCTGTAGTACAAATTTATTCCTTAAATACTGATTGCATTTGATTGATAACTTATTGTTATTCTACTTTTTATTCTGTTGTTTTAATTAGAAATGTTAAAAAGCTTATACATTTTTGAAGATGACATACTTTTAATAAAGTTAGAAAAATGCCATTACAAAGGTAAAAACAAAATTCCCTGTAAATCACTTTAAGGAGTCAAATATCACCTCGTAATGGGATTTTTAATTATTGATTAGAAGGTGCTCCTGAATTTTGACCGTACTCGTAAAAAGAAAAGTAAGTGTAGAGCCCTGTTACTCCATGAGTTGATATGTAAATTATTGCAGATTTGGGCAACATTTAATGCACTATCTTTGGCTCTTAAAGTCACATATGTAGAACAGTTTTTGTTACCCAGACAGACAAGTAGTATTTTATTAATTTATGTCTGACAACAGAAACAGAAAATATTTAAATTAAGCACTGACAGCATATTTCCACAAAAATGTAGGGTTTATGATAAATAATCGAAATGAAGAGGAAAGCAGTCAACATCCACCTTCTTCAGCAAAAGGTCTGTAAATTCTGAGAACATTTAGGGCTTAATTTACTGCAACAGTCAGTGTACCAATTGTTTTGATGAAGTGATGGGTTAAACATCTATGCTTCTTGTTTACTTTTACTCTCATTTGAAATGAATTTGCACTCCAAATAAATATGAGGGTACTTGCAGTTGAATTGCAGAGCGACTTTTTTTCTGTTTTGCTCCATACAGATTTTTTTACATTTTGCTCTGTATAGTAATAGCCTACTGAACTTTATATGCACCTAGAATTATTGGTAACACCAAAAATTATTGTCTGCCATTAGATTTAGGCATGCAACACTTTTTTGAATTGTGCCACCCTAACATTTTATACTGGCCCCTTTCGGCCACCCTATAAAAAAAATCCTGGAGGCGCCACTGCTCACTAGACTTATAAAGTAAATATTTTAGAAACCTATGCCAGCACAGGAGAATACATCAACATATTTTTTATGTGCTTGCGATTTCAAAATAAAAGTTTAAACCCTTGCTCTGAGTTTGCATGTGACCAAATATTAAAATGATTATGGATTTAAATGTCATTGAATCAAGCTGTAAAGTGAAACATCACCAGGCCGCTGGCGCCCTCTGCAGGTATTTGTTATAAACTTATCATACGTAATGTATTTAAGTTAGTTATGTTCATATTATATAGTATAGGCATATTACTTTATGTATTTTAAGTGTTGTTCAATAAAACTATGTAATTACTTGGTTTTGATACTTTATTCAAACCAGTTATTATTGTCTCATCATTAGTTTAATATATATATATATATATATATAAATGTAGTCATACTGAAGCCTGTGTATCACTTAGGTTTATTCTTATTACTTAAAAATATCAGATTACTCAATTGTCAAAATAATCAGTAGATTACTTGATTACCAAAATAATTGTTAGTTACGGCTCTAGATTAGTTTAAATATTTCAAAATATAACTACATTTTTTTGCGGAGCTCAGCGTCTTGCTTTTTGTGATTAAAAGACAAATATTTTGTCATTGAAAATTTCTTAAAAATAGTATTAAAGTATTGTCTCGTTCTAGTGAACTAAGCATCTTTATTTTGTCTCATCTCACGAGCTAAACGTATTGTCACACCCCTAGTGTCCATGAACGTGATATAGCTCATAATTTTCCAAATGTATGATGAAGCTTTACTCTTCAGGTTAATCATATATTCATGAAAGAAAATCACTTTCAATAAGGAAATTGATAAATTTGCCATAGTATCCTTTCAAATGTTAAAGTTGCCACAGCCATTGCATGCTTTGCATGTGCTGCATGTTATTTGTACCATTTTGTTTTATTCATTTATTTATTAGAATTTGAAAGATAATAATGATATTGTGATCTCTGATTTTAGTCCTTGAAAACCAAAAAAAGTAGTGCTTAAAGTCTTGAAAGTCCTGGAATTTCATTTTGCAGTTTCTGTACGAACCCTGAAAGAAAACATAAAATTAAAAATATTTAAAAATATTAATAAAAGTTATAATACACTCTCAGAAATAAAAGTACCCTTTCAAAAGGTACACCTTTGTACTGTATTCACCCCTAAAAGATACATATTAGTACCTAAAGTGTGTATATTAGTACACTGTGAAAGGGTACCACCCCATTGACAGCTTTTGTACCTTTTTTTCTGAGAGGGTACCATATCAATAATACTAAAATTACACTGCTCTTCACTGATGACGTGCACGAATGAATGCTGGGCAAAAAAGTTGTCCAGTAACCAGACCAGTTGCATTCCCTCAAGCAACCGTGTTACTCATGTGAAAAGGTCACAGAAATTAGCAGACAGCAACAATCCAAATTAAAGCTGCAAGCAGCGATGAATGGACCCTCGCACCCGGGCTCACTGCTGACCGGTTGCTTCAGGGAGAGAGGGAACGGTGAGCAATATGCATTTAAAAAGGCAAACATAGAGGAATATGTCAAAGTTATTTATATGTGCCAAACCTGCTGCCAGCTGGTGGCACTATGTCTATAACTGAATATTGGCATGTAGATGTCTTCAGGGCAGCACTTTTATCAAACATATGAAGTTTGATGCAGATTGAAAGTAGTATGTTTGAGTTACTATTAAGCATGACATTTCCTATTGCCAAAGGTGGCGCTATGATTATAACTGAATATTGGCCTTTAGGTGTCTTCAGGCCATGACTCTTACCAAACATGTGAAGTTTGGTGCAGATTGGACATTGCATGTTTAAGTTAGTGTAAAACAAGCCATTTCCTGTTGCCAGCAGGTGGCGCTATGATTATAATGGGATTTTGGCCTTTAGATGAGTTCAGGCCCGGACTCTTATCGAACTTGTGAAGTTTTGTGCAGATTGGACATTGCATGTTTAAGTTAGTGTAAAACAAGTAATTTCCTATTGCCAACAGGTGGCGGTATGTTTATAACTGAATATTGGCCTTAAGATGTGTTAAGACCATTACTCTTATAAAACGTGTGAAGTCTGGGACAGATCGGACATTGCATATTTAAGTTAGTGTGAAACAAGTAATTTCATGCTGCCAGCTGGTGGCGCTATGTATATAACTGGAAATTGGCATGTAGATGTCTTCAGGCCAGCACATTTATCAAACATATGAAGTTTGGTGCAGATTGAACATTGCATGTTTAAGTTAGTTTAAAACAAGTAATTTCCTGTTGCCAACAGGTGGCACTATCACTATAAATGAATATTGGCCTTAAGATGTGTTCAGGCCAGGACTCTTACCAAACATGTGAAGTTTGGGGCAGACATTGTGTGTTTAAGTTAGTGTGAAACAAGTCATTTCCTGTCACCAGCAGGTGGCGCTATAATTTTAACTGAATATTGGCCTTTTGATGTGTTTAGGCCAGGACTATTATAAAAGGTGTGAAGTTTGGGGCAGATAAGACATTGTATGCATGAGTTACAACAACTTCCTGTGTCATGGTATTAATAACATGTTTTAGTACTTAGTAAGTGTTGCTAGCATGTTTGACCATTATTCTAGCATGTTTAGCACACAATGGCATAATTTACAGTGTTGCTAAAAGTGCATCACTGTGTAAAACATGTCACTTCCTGTTGTCAGTAGGTGGCGCTATCACATATAACCGAATGTGAGCATGTAGATGTCTTCAGGCCAGGACTGTAATCAAACATGTGAAGTTGGAGGCAGATTGGACATTGTATGCCTGAGTTACAACAACTTCCTTTTTGATGGAGTTAGTAGCATACTTTAGCACTTAGCTAAGTGTTGCTGACATGTTTGAGCATGTTGCTAACATGTTTAGCACACAATGGCATATTTTAATGTGTTGCTAATAGTGCATCACAGTCTAAAACATATCACTTCCTGTTGCCAGCAGGTGGCGCTATGACTATAACCAAATACGGGAATGTATGTGTTCAGGACAGGCCTCTTATCAAACTTGTTAAATTTGGGGCAGATTGAACACAGCATGCCTGAGTTACAGCAACTTCCTGTTTCACTGCATTACTAGCATGCTTTAGCACTTAGCTAAGTGTTGCTAGCATGTTTTAGTATGCTTGTAGCATGCTGCCAGCATATTTATCACTTGTTGACACTTTTTAATATGCACCTAGGAGTCCATTACAGTGTTAAACATGTCACTTCCTGTTGCCAGCAGGTGGCGCTATGACTATATCTGAATATGAGCATGCAGATGTGTTCAGGACTGAACTCCTATGAAACGTGTGAAGTTTGGGGCAGATCGGACATTGCTTGCCTGAGTTACAGCAACTTCCTGTTTCATGGCGAAACATCAAACTTTGTCAGGCCCCCAGGGACTCTAGATCTTCGCAATTTAACATCGCAAAGGCCTTATGATGACACTCAGCAAATTTGAAGACGATCCGATTAAAACTGTAGGAGGAGTTTGTCAAAGTACGAAGCCTGGAAATTGCAAAAACTGCACAAAAATCGAACAGGAAATTCAAAATAACGTACTTCCTGTTGGGTTTTGGATTTTGTACCAAGAGGCTTTTTTATAGGTAATGGTGTGTTACACGTGTGTACCGATTTTCGTGCATGTACATAAAACGTAGCTCGAGGCGCACTCTTTTGAAATATTATAGGTGGCGCTATCGAGCCATTTTGCCACACCCACTTCTGAAACCCATATCAGATGTAAATTTTCGCCATTTCTGACCCGTCTGCAAAGTTTCATGAGTTTTGGAGCATGTTTAGGCCTTCCAAAATGCGATTCACTTTGGAGAAGAAGAAGAAGAAGAAGAAACGGAGCAATTCCAAGAGGGTCCTCGCACCTCGGTGCTCGGGCCCTAATAAATTCCAGATAGACAAAATTAAGCCCTACCCTTTTTTTCAGTTTGAGTAGCCATTTTACTTCGATTTACATCAGTAACAATTTCTGGTTCATGCCAACTATAGTGACTATTTTTATAGTGACCACAAAATGTACAAGATTATAATACACAAAATATGTAGATTAAGGTTCTAAGTATCAAAGATCACTGCCAATTTATTTTTCATAATTGCATAATCCTTGTAATAGCTAATTAATTTTTGCAGTTGTGATATTTCACAATGGCTGTTGTAAATTTCAGTTTCAAGTAATTTTAATTGAGGTGATTCACTGGTAGAATAAGATAGTGGAAGAGTTGAAAGGTTGAGAGGTCACCTGACTGTGCCGATGAAGAGTACAGGATCCTGTGGTATGACGGAGAGTTGGCTGCGAAGATCACTCAACCCCAGCTTGCAGATGTCCACATCATCTATAAATATAGTGCCCTCAGCCGGCTCTGCCAAACGGAACAATGCCACACCCAGAGAGGACTTCCCTGAATCAGAAAGAGAAAGAGAGGGTCAATGAATGATCAATTTCAGAAAGATCTGGCAGAACATCCTCATTCATATTGCAAATGCTTTTACTGATATGCACAAGCTGCTTTATGCATTTTATCAAGGCAACAACATATTTTAGTACATAACTTTCCATTTCTGAACTTAACCCAGGTAACTGTCGATATTAACTTATGACAATAATAAGAGAAAATTAAACGTAAAAATTTAAAAATCTTAAAAAATAAGATTCTCTCTCACCAGAGCCAGTGCGTCCCACAATGCCGACTTTTTCCCCTGGTTTAATATTTATGTGGAGATTATTGAGGACTATGGGCGTGTTGTCCCTGTATCTCATACTGTAGTTTTTAAAGGTAATGGCGCCCTCCTGTGGCCAGCCGGCGGGAATATTCGCTTCCTTGACACTTCGTGGAGCCTCTGATACACAACTCTACATCACACAAGCATGCAGGGGTAAGAAGAAATCAAAACTATCTTCTAAACTGAATATGAATGCATGATATACTGAGGTAAGCTTAATGTTTAAGTCTCGTACCGTAATATACTCCAGCAGCCTCTCTACACTGGTAAACTTCGCCTCCACCTCCGTGGACAATCTCACCACAAACTGAAGGATTCCTGTCAACTGCAATGACAGAAACGCAAGAAACGTGCTCAGACATCTAGTTGAATATGACATAATATAAACTTTCATTTGTTAACCTACTGTTCTAGTCTGTGAGAGTTACCTGTATTGTATAAGATAAGGCCAGGCCCTTTTGAGAAGTGTTTATGGCCTCATTGGAGCTGAGCACTACAAAAAGTGCCACTATCAGAGTAACAGTAGCAGACAGGAAGTCTAACCAAAATGACAGCCAGCGATTCCCACAATTATACAGCATGAAGTGGTTTGAGTTGATGTCACTCAGCATCTTAAACCTGTCATTGGAAACACAAACGATACGTGACTCTCAATCCATTGGTTTGTTTTCTACGTTTATTTAATGTGAAGTCAATATACAGTCAGTTGAACAACTAAACAATTAGTGACAGCTTCTGTGTGAAGAACAAAAAAAAAATTCTTAACTTTTTCTACTGAGTTCTCTTCAATAGCCATAGATCGTATGGCATAAATGTAAACTATACAACAGTTAGTTCTGGTCCTTGAATCTATTTGGCCGTATATGGTCCAACAGCACCGGGTCTTTTTAGAGTCTATTTCTGAAAGTTACATCATTACACCAGTAGGTGGCAACACACAGCTGTCTTTGAGTCATAGACTCAACTGATTTGATTTAAAAAAAAAAAAAACTAATTCTGTTCTGGTTTCATTGGTGGAGCAGAAACAGATGAAGTAACTGGCAATATTGTGTCTAAAATGTAAGTTACAATTCAATTTCGGTTTCAATATTAACTGGACTGTTGCATAAAAGCAATATCCCACTTGTAATCATGTTGCTGGTCTAAATATTAACACTTATGCTTGCCTGCTATTGCTTAGGTATGCTGTATTCTGAGATGATTCATCAGTGTCATAATGGTGATTCATATTTATTTTGGCAAGTACCACAACATGTATTGTATGACTTTTTTTTTTTCTTTTTTTAATATAAATGAATATCTTAATATATTTTCATAGATCCAAATATATTGACAGTGATATCTTACTGTTCAATGTACTGCTTTCTTTTGTCATAAGCATGGATGGTGCTGAGTCCCTGTATGGTCGAGGTGGTGAGAGAGATCCAGGGAGATCGACTCACATTCTCCATCCTCTTCATCTGGCGAATGCTCCTTTGGAAAACACTAGGGCAAAGAGAAAACACAGATGGGTTATATATTTCATGCCATTGAAACCTGTTTGGTGAATCAGTGATTGTGATGAAAACAAAATCTCATCTTATGCTGTTAAGGTTTAATGTTTATGTCTCACTATAGGATTGTGGCAAAGATGACTGCGAGAATTGCCACGGCGATCAGGAGGTATGGGAACACTACGCAGATGGTGAGAAGGGTGAAAGTGACGATCAGACAGAACTGTAAAAAGTTCTCCATGTTGAATGGCAAAACTGAATCAACCTCATCTTGGTCTTTACTGAAGCGGTTCACCAGGCGGCCAGTTGGAGTTGTGTCAAAAAAACTTATTGGGCTGCCAAGGATCTGATGAAAAGTACAGTCACATGGTATCAAAATGTTGCAGTTCTCATTTTACAGAACAAATAGTAGCACAATGCTTGATCACTTCAACTTAAACTTGATCACTCACATTATAATAACAAATTCCTTTGCCATGAACCAATAACAATAAATTAAAATTCTAAAAAAAAAAAAAAAAACAGTACAGGAATCATAGTAAATTAATCTACTATATCACTAATATATTATTAATACAATCCCAATTTCTGATAAAAATTTTCATAATTACAGTGGAAAAATAGTGGAAATATCTTATTATATGGGGTAATCTGCTAATAATATATCGTACCCGTTTGAACATGGTGTCATGCAGTTTGGAAGAAGCATGCAAAGTGACTTTAGTGAAGGCGTAGCCCTTGGCAATACACAGCAGCACCATAACAACAATAATAATGCCATAAATCATTTGGTAGAATGGCAGGTCTGGATTCTCTGAGATATTACCACTGCTTGATGAATTACTACTGCTGTTCTATAAGAAAAGACAGAGAAAACCGTGATTTGATAGCAAGATGGTAAGGTCTTGATGAGTCACATGAATGTGTGTGTGTGTGTGTGTGTGTGTATTTGTATGTATTTACCCCTGATCCCTGTTGTAACCAGTAACTCAGCCACCAACTGCTGAAAACAGACGATCCCACGAGAAGAATGAAGAAAAGAATAACAATGAACAGCAGTAAATACCCTACAAAGGTATATAGACAAAGATAAAGGTATAAATTAGAAACAGTGTTAACAGCATTTATAAAGTACAAAGAGACAGAGCTAGAGAAGGAAGAAAAAACCTCCGGCAGCTTTGCAGTATTCGTGATAAGTCCTCCACGTAACTGAACCTTCAAGCGACACTTCTCGTGTTACTAACTGATCCTTTTTCCCTGTGACACACATACAGACCATTGTGTGATTCAAAGTTAACCGATATGAATATAGTGGATATTTTCTTGATTATATTGTGATTATATATTGTGAATGTTTTCTTTTATCTACCTTTTGTTTCTGTGGAGTCTTTGGGTAATTCATTTGTTACATGTTTCTCATCAGACATATCAAAAGCTATCAACAGAAAAGAAAGAGAAGTTTTAAGCAGATGTCTGTTTTACCAAAACAATTATTCATTACATTTAATGATAATTAGCAGGCGTAGGGACTGCATATTTAAACTGTAACATCTCATACAGCGCTCAAGTCACATGAAAACAAATTTGGCACAATCCTCCAGCCTTATATCTATCTGTAAAACACAATGCTGAACTTAAAATGTTCATACAAAACTTTTAATTTATATGGAAGCCATGATGCTTTGTTTAGACAATCTTTTAATCACGTTCAGCTATTATTTAATTATGTGACCCTGGACGACAAAACCAGTCTTAAGTGTCAATTTTTCAAAATTGAGAATAATAAAAAATTAAGTTTTGATACATTTACGGTAAGAAATTTACAAAATATATCTTTACTTAATATCCTAATGATTTTTGGCATAAAAAAAAAAATCGATAATTTTGACCCATACAATGTATTTTTGGCTATTGCTACAAATATACCCCAGCGACTTAAAGGTGTCATAGGTGATTGTCTTCAGAAACATTTTTTGTTATTCTGGTTAAAAGTCTCTTCACATCCTGATAGCAATCATTAAGTTGTGGTCTAAATGTATTTATGTGTATTTATATATTCTGTGGAAGGCCTAGGACCAAGAAACGTTTGTCCAATCAAAACGCTCGGTCTGAGCGTTTTAATTAACCTATTGGTAAGCCCCTCCCCTCAAACGCAGACTAGCCAATGGCAGTCGAGTATCAGTTGCACGGGGAGCGGAACTCGGACATCTTTAGGTTTCAGTGCCATAGAGAAACATTGAAAGATCCGAAGCTCGCATCGGTTTTATGGGGTTTACGCTTCAAAAATGATGACTGTAATATGAGACTTCTCCCGCTTACATCGTGATCTGTAAACCCTGGCTTCGAGTTACCCACCATATTTATTTTTAAATATTTGGTAAATCCCTCCATTGAATATTTAATTCCCATTTGGTGGCCTTCTGTGTCCAAAATTGTGCAAACCCCCGCATATTTTGCATGTCTAACTTAACACACCTGATTCATATAACCAGCTCGTTAGAAGAGAGCTCCGTGCATGAGCTGTGTTCCCACTGACATGCTCCCTACAAAGTGTTCATTGCTCCCTACTCCCTGAGCAGGGAAATCCGTTGAAGTTTATTTCACTTCAGAACATTCATTCACGGATTTGCACTGCGCAGGGTCTTACACACAGACGAAACTTACTAGATAAGTGTTAAGTGTGACATAATATACCTCTGTAAATAAATACAATTTAAATTCACGTCTCGCACACTTTAATGTCCTTTGTATGGAACATATACGCTCGCTTTGAACTGGAATCATGGCGGAATGTCTGGTCATGTCCACTTCGCAGGGCACTTATGACTTACGGTCGAACAGAACAACCGTCTGATGTGATAAGATATACATGTGCAGAGCAGGGAGGGTGCAAGGACTGTCATTGGAAACCGTTGATGTAGCCTATTGTAGTAATTTAATGTTGTCTCTGGTATTCTGCTCTTTGAGCGTATGTGCATTCAGGGGGCGTGGCTTTGGACCGCGATTGCAGGGAGGGCGGGACGTTCGCTTTCAGTGCTATCAGGCTAAAGTTAGCATTTTCCGAGATCTCCTACTGCACCTTTAAGACTGGTTTTGTGGTCCAGGGTCACATATTTCTTATAAAACATTTATAAAAGCCTATATAGATATATTTATAAATAAATTGCACTTATTTATTTCTTGTTATTTATTACAAAATAAAATTATCTCAGGAAAATATAATATGATTCACAGTAGTAGACATTTTTTAGACTTGGACAATTTGATTTGTTGTTGTTCTCTGACCTAAAGGGATCCAAAATGAAAGAAAAGTAGATTCTTTTAACTCTTGTTAATAACATATTTAACCACTAACCTGGATTTTCGATTCCGTTGACTTTGGGCTCATCTGGATTGGTCTCTTTAGAGTCATTGTGTTCAGCATGTGTTTTGGAATCAGACTCTGAATTTTCCTATATGATCCAAAAATGAAAATTAAGAAGAAATTCAGTGACACAAATCATTCCGTTCTCAGATTTAGTTTTTGCTTAGTATTGGAAACTGGTACATGTCAACATAAGTTTATTTTAATGGCCTATTTCATTGATAAAGCAATTGAAAGGAGTAAGTGAGAGTGGTTACATTGCTCTGTTCCATCTGGAAGTTGTTAATGAGGTGAGCGTAGCGGCCTTTAGATTTCATCAAATCACTGTGAGTCCCTGCCTCCTTTATCTCCCCATTATCCAACAGCAACACCTGATTACAAAACTCCAAATACTGCGAACACAACAGAGAGGAGCGCCTGATGACATCGGTTGAGATGAGCATGCAAAAAAATCTGGGAATTACTAATTAAAAGTTATGATTTTCAGATCATTATGTGGAGTTACACATTAAAGGCAGCTGTGCTGAGTAACACTGACTCACACAGTTGCTAAGACATGCCATGTGACGTGAGTCAACAAAAGGTTTGAGCTTTCTATAATGGTTAATTTTGTGAATGCACGTGAAAGAAAATGTGTTCCCGCCATTACATAATCAGAGAGGCAGGCTTATATGACCGTTTTCCCAACCCCAGGAGGTTATGCATTAAATGTATTACTACAATACCAATTAATCATTACTGTTTACATCATGAAACTGTCTACATGAGGTTTATGTGTATTTCCATGCATGTTTTATATTGTATCTTCTTCCAGGACAGTTAATACATTAACTTCACGTACACACAACTACAGCCTTTAAGCTCTGAAACATCTGATGACAAAAAGTAATGTATAACTCAGCAAAGATTATTTATCTAATGTCATTTTTGGAGCAGGTTTCTGTATACACAAGAACTGGTCAACAGTGTTTTAGATCAAATAGAATAATCTATATCATTAAAGAAACTGGCCTGATTTTAGCATTTGTAGCTTTTTTATTAGATAATATAATGTCTTTAAGATTTTATTGATAACCATGACTTTTCCACAAGCACCACTCAAAATTCCCTGATATTTTCATGTTTTCAGAAGCTACTGGGAATCATATCAATATGTTCTCTGGTAGGAGCAAATATTTACTCCACTAACAGTTCAAATCTTTCGAAGAGAAAAGAGGCTTGCAAAGCCAATGAACAGGACATAATGGAGCGAATTACCTGCAGTTGATGAGTGACCAGAATGACTGATTTGCCCTTCAGCTCTTTCTTGATGCATTCTTCAAATATGTGCTTCCCAACATGTGCATCAACAGCAGACAGAGGATCATCCAAAAGGAAGATGTCTTTATTAGAATACACTGCCCTGGCCAAACTGACCCTCTGCTTCTGACCACCTGAAAGATTAATACCTCGCTCTCCAATCTAGACACACACACACACACACACAAGTAATATTATCATACTCACATGCTATTTAACTGAATTCAATTATCTGATTAGAGTACTGTACGTTGGTAAAATGTGGAAACAGACCTCTGTCTGGTCTCCATATGGAAGTATTGCTAGATCAGGTTTCAGAGAGCAGGCATGAATAACTCTGGCATATCTAAAACACAGCAAGCATGTACCATATTTTATAGGATGCAGCAAATCAGTACAAAGGATCAATGTTCAACAACAAAAACAGCTAAGACTGACCAGAGCCAGAAATTTACCCCATCCAATAAAAGTCATTACAAGCAATAAAAAAACGCCATAAAGCAGTTCATTGTCGTCTTGGCATTAAAACAGGATCTGGTAAATTACATGTGTTAGAAAGGTGAGGGGCAACTTCCTAGAATGACAGGACTGACATGCAGGTAAATTAATACTTGCTATATTTGTAATTTCAAGATGAATGGGTCAGTGGTGTCTAAACTGTGTATGTCGGAGACCCGTTCACTAAATTTAGCTGTTCAGTGAAATAATGTAGAGTTTCATACTAAACTACTCTTCTTCTGTCTGTCTTGCAATCCCACCGCCTAATATTTAGATTTTGAGAGAATAAGAGTGCTCACATTTACCACTGTTTGGCCATTTTTGCAGGTGGAATCCAGTCATTTCAAGAGTCCACACAATCTGGAATTTTGTGTGAGGGTGAAAGACTTCCCTATGCAGATTTTGCAACAGGATGCTTGGTTTAAAGTGATTCTGTGTGAGCTGTGCTACATGCATCGCTACACTGTTGACAACAGACAATTGATCTTTTTTGGCTGCAATATTTTGCCAAGACTGTGGGACGCTTTTATTCATATATTAGCTAAATATTGTAGCTGAAAACCCATGACAAAATGAAAGGTGAAAGGCTGTGGTCATGAATAATTTCATTGCTTTAAGACATGACTGTACGTTCTCTTCTAAGTTCAATTTAGTGCTGCGTTTACCATTTTAAAACTTCCACTGCATTAATCTCTCCTCTTCTGGCCAGTAAAGATGCTGACATGATAGACTTGGTGTTGGCATTTGGCCTCCAGTAAAATGTCATAATATAACTTCAAATGTGGCTTTGTGGTTTAGTAAAGCTCTGGCAACCGCACTGCCTGTTTTGGATTGTAAAGTTTACTGAATAGAAGTGAACTCTACTGTCCATTTTTAAAAAACAAAAATGTAACTGTTGACCAAAGTCTTTGACCTGTTTAGTCTTTGATGTTTTTCATTTCACCTGGTTTGTTCAAATGGTTCTCCCATGAGGATATTGTCCCTTACAGTCCCGTGGAATATCCATGCTTGCTGGGAAACATATGCTAATGTTCCATTAGCTGACACAGACCCACTCAGAAGATGCATCTGCCGGAATAAATGATTATACTGTCAGTCACACCTCATCACATCATATCTGAATCTGTTCGTTAGGATGCAGAAAAGACGGAGGCACCACACCTGCTCAAGAATACTTGAAATCAGAGATGTTTTTCCACTTCCAACATTGCCACACACCCCAAGCAGACTTCCCTATAAATGAACAGAGAGATTCATTAGACTCTGCTGTAGTGCTAGAACACAACCCGAATGTTTATCAACTATTGGAATGGCATAACGTCCCATATAATATAGTCATATCACACCTTTGAAAGAGTGAAGCTGACATTTCTGAGTGAAGGTTTGAAGTCTGCATTTTCAGAGGGATCTTGAAGCTTCTCGGTCGAGTTCGTGGCATCTGGCAGGCTCCATGAGAATGAGGCCTTTTCCATGGCCAACGCTAAGTCCATATTCTTATCCTGTGTGAGATAACCTTTGGGGTTCTGTACCAACATGAGCTTCTGTAGAGATACAAGCATTAAATGTTTGGTTATTTGCATCGTACTGTCGAGAAAAATCAGGTTCATTCAAAATGTTCATTCAATGTAACAGACATGATCGACATGTCAGAGTATCAACCTACAGCGTGTGCAAAATACTCTGGAAATATGTTTCCTAAACACTTATCAGAGTCACTTGTATGAACGATATTTAAATCTTCCTCAATATGTCCTGAACTGATACCAGATTAGAGCAGATAATGGGGCCAAAGGTACAAAATCACAGGGAAAAGAGAATACCTTTTCAACAATGGTTTAGGTATAAAGGAGAGATATTTATCTTTGGTTTTGGATAAAATGTGAGAAACATGAAAGAGTCCAACCTTGAGTCTAGCGAGAGCCACTTTACCCTCAGCCACCGCTTTAACAGAAAATGGCAGCACACCCATAGACATCCTCATGCAGTTAAATACAGCAATGATAGTGTAGGCCTGTGGAGAAACAATAAGATGGTTAGAGATAACTCAACAGTATAAAAGTAATGAAGTTAAAATACTCAAATTTATATCTACAGTACCAAAAGTCCACTGGGGTCAGTAAGATTATATC
The DNA here is from genome assembly GCF_012432095.1 of Onychostoma macrolepis. Classification (NCBI taxonomy): domain Eukaryota; kingdom Metazoa; phylum Chordata; class Actinopteri; order Cypriniformes; family Cyprinidae; genus Onychostoma; species Onychostoma macrolepis. The sequence goes on along the minus strand of NC_081161.1, from coordinate 25,895,248 downwards.
GTCAGCATTTATTTGATCAAAAATACAGCAAAACAAATATACAGTAAAATATAACTTTTATTTCTATTAAAAAATATTTTAAAATGCAATTTATTCCTGTGATGGCAAAGCTGAATTTTCAGCAGCCATTACTCCAGTCAGTGTCACATGATCCTTCAGAAATCATTCTAATATGCTGATCTGGTGCTATTTTTGATATTTTTCAGAAGTCTTTGATGAATATAAAGTTTAAAAAAAAACAGCATTTAATTAAAAAGTAATAAAAGTATAAATTTTTTTCCTGGCATCAAACTTTTTGACTGGTAGTGCCTATTTATTAATTTAGCAGAATATAAACCGATTTTTGTTTTTTGCACTCACGGTAGAAGGAAGAAGAGGCAGGTTCAGTGCAGTGTGGACAATGAAGGTGAGGATGGTTGCTAGTGTGGGAACTATCGTTGTAAAGGAAGAGTTTAAACTCTGAACATAACCAGCCTTTTGTAATAGCAACTTCTCCTTTTTCCTGATATCTAGGTTTGAAAAAATAAGGTAGGAATAGATGAGTGAAAATGGAATGCCTATTGCATTCCATAGAGTCATGAGAAAATAAAATGGATGGATGGACAACCTGTGACTGTTTTTTCAAAAGACTCCTCCCATGCATACATCTTAATGAGTTTGATGCAGGTCAGGACTTCGTTCATAGTGCGAACACGTTTGTCTGTCACAGATACAGTCCGCCGTCTAAACATGCCAATCAGCCTGGCAATTGAGAACTACAGCGCACACATACAGACACACAGGGAAAATCAACAAAACATTACTGAGATGAGTAAATATCAAATACAGATCTCAAAACACCTTGCAGAAGAGAACAGCACACCTGTATTGGTAGGAAGATCAAGTAGACCAGAATTCCAATAATTGCTGTGTATCCCAGAATGACGCAGGCATATATGATACAAATGATCAGCAGGAACGGAACACACAGCAGAAATGTTCCAAACAAGACAGCCTCAAACATTCGATAGCCATCACTCGTCAACACATTTATCGTCTACACCATAGAGAAACAAAGCATTAACACAACAAGCTCTGTTTGTATTGTATGTAATTTAAGTAATTTAAAAGTGATTAGTAAAAAAGAACAAATAATCACAAATAAATCCCCCATCAAATAACCAATAACTAGATTCTACAAACGATAAAGTGATGATATTCACTGCTGAATCAACAATCAATAGCTTACCTCTCCTATACTAATGCTGGTTAGACTCCTGAGAGAGATGATTTTCTTGAAAGCGAGCATTGAGAAAGCTCCCTTTGCTCTCACAGCGGTTCGCAAGTTCAAAGCCCACAGGCATGATGCAAAATACGCCTTGCCAAATTCACCCACGAACAGGGCCACACACAAACCAACGCCATGCAACAGTGTAGATGACTCAGGCTGCTCAATGTAGCTCAGGATTTCATTTACTAAAATAGACTAAAATGTAAAAAAAATAACATTCAAACAAAAAAACATTATAAGAAATCATGCACACTAGATCAGAGGTTTTCACATTTAATTAGAACTATTTGCCTTTAGTACAATGGCAATATAAATTATTCAATGAAACAACTTTATAATAGCATGCTTACTTTTTTTCTCACAAAGTATAAATAGGTATTTATTTATACATGAAAAATATACAGTTGCTACTATATTTTTTGCAAGTGGGTCCCTCAAAAGGGTTATAATATGTTTTATTAATTTTTCAACTGAATGATGCTGTGTACTTCTAAGCCATTTTACATACCGGACCAACAAATGCTCCGAAAGCAAACAGGACAGAGATGAAGAATGACACTATAAATCTTGTCTTCTGGAAACGCATGACCACTGCAGGAAGAGATGCCTTCTCTAGACCCACACGGGCGACTTCCTCATCCCACAGTCTTTGGAGCCTGAACACAACAGAAATCACAAGTTTTTTCCCCCATTTTTTGAACATAATCCATTTCCCCACAAATACATTTTCCCAGACTGAAAAGACATCAGACAATGACTTGTGGTTTCATGTTCGCCAAGTGCTACACTGGAGCTACTCATTCTGCTGAGACTTCCTAAACTATGTTAAGATTGGAATGGAAAGCATATGAAGAATTTGCTTAATTGTTGTACCTCTCTCCATTGGCGTGGGCTCCATCATGAGGTGAGAGATAAAGTGAATCCTCATCTAACCGATTCCTAAAGAGCTTCCACATCATGGGTGTCATCCATGCAAATGATGTGAAGGAGAAGAAACCAGCATCATCAACTGGATGTGAGCTGTAAAAAGTTAGAAAATGCACATTTAAGATCACATTATGAATTTTTCAGATATGATATATGAATGACAGACTCATAAACACAAACACTGGGGCATTTCTTTCATTAGCAATAAAGAAAATAGATGTTATTTTAGTTTTTTCTCTGATTTATTGATGAAATGGACAGATCACTTTCAGTATTGATATAAAAAATATGTAATATGTTTATAATTTATTGAGAAATCTGGTGAATGTCTTACTTTGAGCCAAAACGGAATGGGATGAGGGTTTTCAAGCTTTGCTGGTACTTGTGCTTCTTAGGAGGAGGTTCTGGTTCCCTGTAATCTAGAACCGGAGGACCTTCAGGAAAAGCACTCATAACTGAAGCACTATCTCTTCTCTGTTTCTGCACAATAAGAGAGAAAAACAAAGAGATATGGATATCATCAAATAAAAGGGATTTTGAGTCAACAATATCTCATTAGAGGACAAATGTTTTGACAGAAAAAAAGGAAAATATACAGTCAGCATCTCACTTACAAAAGAAACTCCTTCCACATTCTGTTTCTCTGTGGAGTTCCTCATTTTTTCCGTTTCTGTAAGTTATTAATCAAGAACTTTACATGAACTTGAGGAAACATGAAATATAATGTCTCGAATGAATAAAAACAGTACCCTTTATGTCAAAAACAGTCATTCTAATATATTAATAGTAGTAAAAGTTACTTACCCTTTATCTGCTGTCTTTGTCTATGTACTGGTCAATGTATTTGTCAGGCTAATCACGAATGCTTTAATACTCTAACAAGCTTTAATGTCCTGACGCTGTAGCTGAGTTACATCACTGTTTTACCAGGCTCAAAGGTTAACATAAGCAGAGGTCTTGCCACTCCTCTGTCTCTCTCACCACCTGTCAGATGCTGCAAATTCAGTCTTTTTTTCAGCCTGTGAAATAAACCAAAGTCACTTTATAACAGCCCTGAGGAAACTAACTCTGGGTGAGAAGGCAAAGAAACAAGAAGTTTCTTTCACCTACTGTTTTTTTACGTAGTTGTTATGTTACTGTTGATGAGTGTCAGTCACCACAATTAAGGTCAAAACGAGTTACAGTTTCTATGAATACAAATTTTAACAATGAATTGGCAGACTCTAAAGCTTTTATTTCTCTCAGCAACAGAAAGGGCACTAGGGCAAATAACTTTAGCAATTATTTTAATAAAAGAAACACCGACCATTATTTGCATTCTTGACAACTTATTGAATACTTTCATCTTTTTATCAATCAAAATGTGAGGTCTGTCCTGTTTGTTTATATATTAACCATCATAACTTCTCAGTAGGTGATGGTGCACCTGACCTCAGTACAGGTCAATGCTGCTTTAAAGCCTCCTGAACTATGAACACTTATTTCTGACGAGTCAGTTTTGTTGACATGACAGTTAGCTAAGTTTACTATCCATTAACCTGCCCATGCACTGCGTCACATTACATTTATAATTAACACGGTGTAGATAAAATAATATTATCATTTTATAATTTCTTATTATCTTATCAATGGCTTATTCACACGTTCAAATGTTCTGGATTATTTTATGTAGCTGAACACAACAAAGAACAAAAAAGAAGCGTAGGCTCCCTGTCCAACAGCAGGCTAACTACTCAACATCTTGTAAACTGTGTAGTAAAAGGAAAATAAAACCAAATTCGGCCCAGGTTTTTAGACCAAGTCAAGTAACGTTATTACATACACTTGGCAGAGGAGTAGCAACACGTTTAATACCAAACAGTAGCAAGGCTACGTTTATATTTATAGAATACCAATGCTTTAATAATTTATTTGAATTATAATTTACTTATTATATTTTCATTAAACTTGTTTTATTGCATTACAAAAACAAACTCGCCTCTTGCGCATTACCGTTATCATAGATCACCTTTTTTCCAACAAATCCTCCTGCGCATGCGCTCTCGACATCCTGTCATTCATGCAGCAGTGCGCTGGACTGAAAGCGTTCAGAGAGCCCTTCAATATTCAGTCGTTTTAACTAATTCCTTCTCAACCGGAAAATCAAATGTTTGGTTCTGCTCCAAAAGATTCACGAAAAGCTATATTCATATTCACGAAAAATGACCGATTCAAAATAGCACATGATATTAGCTAGCATCGTCTAAGGACCGTGGACTAAAGGAAAATTATAAAAGAACCTGCAAGTGGAAATTGGGTTGCTGTCTCAAAATGGAGAATAGCTTCAACTTGGCAATACATAAATGAAAAGAAAAAGACTCGGCATAGGCTGTGGCTGCAGACATCAAAGCACGTCCGAAATAATCCAATAATTGCGTAACATCCTGTCTCTTTAGCATCCTGTCTAAAATGCCTTTATCTGATCTCGTTTTCCCCCAAAAAAATATCATAGATGAACCCTTCGCTCCATCTCTGCAGTAAATGATTTCATAAATGTCCCAAGAAATAAGCCTGGTAGGCTATAGTGATAAAAACTCAAGAATTCGTTCTAAATCATTAGATGTGATTTTATGGTGCTGTTGAATAGCTATATAGCCTATATTCTCTGAAACTCTCAAAACAAGTATTTATCATGCTCATGATCAATTATTAGCAATATAACATGCTGATATAAAATTCAGCTTTTTTTACTTATCTTTGTCTACGAGCAGATCCTATTTCAAAGAGAGAAAATTAAACAGAAAATACCTTGCATGACTTAAATCTTCTCATTTTTTCTGTCCAAAGAACACAGGAAAAGGGAATTTCCTCCTTTCATTTTGTGGCTAACTCGTGATACAGCATGTTTGTCTCCAAATCAAGCAGCAAGTGTTTCAGATACACAAGCCTTGGAGTTTGCTCAGTGATGCATGTTTTCCACAACAACAGCTCTGTGTCTACGGACCAAACCATGTGAAACTCTTGCTCACTTTCTCTGCTTTTCTTCGGTTGGAACTATAACAGAACATGAAGAATAAAGTCGGTCTCAAGATAAAAACTGTCCTATGAGTTTTTTTCACTCCATATACTGATTATTGCTTGTATGTGTTTCAACCAGCCATATCAATCCAATGAAAACCAAACTGCTGAAAAAGTAAAATCATTTGATGATATTGCATACAGACAGACAACTGTAACATATAGACAGTCAACAAGGCATATATAAAAATGCAGGCAAAGTAATAGAAACCGAATAAATAAACATATACATATAGAATAAGGGAGGTATTTGATATAATATTGTATGAATAGTAGAAAAAGGTTTGAATGGATTCAGACCAATGTAGATGTGTAAGACCACAAAAGTTATAAATCTATATAAGGGATGTGGTGATTTTTGTAGCAGCCAGAAGATGCCACTGAAATACTTTAAATGTACTTTATGTTGCACAATCATCACAGTGAGTCTGCATATAATTCAGCTGCAGTGTCCCACACTGTTGGAAATGGGTCATATCACGTACTGCTGTTTGTCTTATTCATTTTATGGAAGCTTATACATAAATCACGCTTTTGTTTGCACAATAAGTACAGTAGGACAGAACAGGTTGAACGTGCGCTTGGTAATATGATTGGAGGTTGTAAGAAGTCTGTTTTATCAGAGAATTGTATTTTACAGTGGATCATAATTTGGCAAATGCACTATTATAAAACAGCTTATTAAGTACTGATTGTGTTAGGAAATGTGACAGTTTAAAGCATTTTTCTCAGGAAATGTTCATATTTTCTGTTAGTTTAGATAAATATCAAACTGGTGTTGCTTGAGAACATCAGAATTAATATTTATTAATTGCTACATAGTATTGGTGGTATTTTTATTTAGCAATTAAACAGACCTTTTATAAGCTGTTATTTGAGGAATGACATTGATGCATGCTGAGACCATTATTTATGCAAAAAATGAAAATGAATCTTAATCTGAAACATTAGTTTAATTTGACCACTTGAGGACGCTGTAAAACAAAAGGCTCCTGATTTTAGCCCTATTATTATTGTACCTCTACCCAAGTCGCAGGTGTTCATAAGTGCCTTAATATAAATTTCTAATTTAGATATCATGGGTTTGCATGACATTATGTTTCACAGTAATATGAAAATATTTGAAGTAAATAAACTGTTTATATTGTGATGAATTTAATATTAGGGCATTATGCAAAGCAGTAGCCTGGAGAGAGAGAGAGCAAGAGCAAGGCAGGAAATCTAAGAAACAATATTCTCAGCCAGTTCTAGTAGAGACATTAGCTTACACAAAAGATTAGGGGTCATACTGTATCTGCCAAACTCATTTTAGCAACAGTCACAAGACAGGAAGCATGTTGTGTAATGGTTCCCAAATGAAACAAACAGATAAGCACTGGTTTCAGTGTTCATCACCAGCAATGCTCTTCTGTGAAACAATACTTTGAAAAGCAGTAGTAACGAATGCTGTGTTGAGTCGTACAGAAATGTTCGGCCTTTGTGGATTTTGCCCTTTGTTTATCATTCATAGTTGATTTATTACTCTGTGGTTCAAGGGCGTGTTATTCAGTTCCCTCATTCTGCAGACATTCTTTCTGAGTATTGCGCTTCCTTCAGCTCTCACTGGATTCATCTTAACGGTAGGATTTTCTTAAATTCTAAAGAATTTTCTTTATTGATTGTTGTATATTTGGGACACTTTTGCCATTGAGATGACTGGTAAAATGTCCCAGTTAAGCTGAATTCACCCTGTTATGTCTCAAAACTAAATTACCTGCATTGCAAATATATATATATATATATATATATATATATATATATATATATATATATATATGCGTGTGTGTGTGTGTATTTATTTATTTTTAATATATGCAAAAAAGCAAAACATAAACTGATATAGATTTTTTCAAATAACTTTTTTGATACATTTTATTTACCTAAAATATCTAGATTTCCATGTTTATTTAGATGTACAGTTAATTAAAGAATTTCATTAATCTGAAATGTATTTTAAGATTTTAACATATTATCTTGCTACTTTAAATATATTATGGCATTTGAAAGATTACATGTGATAATAACAATAAAAAATGTATTTCCTCAAGCCACACTATTTAACATATTTTACCATGCTTATAAATTATATATTTTCATATAACCATGTAAAATGACTAGACATTTTATGTTAAAACTTTAAAGAATTTTCTAAAGAATTTTCTTTATTAATTGTTGTAATTTGATGCTATAAAAACGGGGCGTGTCGTTATGGTTGATTGGGTCTGCGGCTCCACCTCACGACACTACTGCGCAGACTCGGGCTCCAAATGACGTCATTTACACATGATGGCAGCGGCCATACTCCAAGAGGGTCTGGCTGCAGACATAGGGGCGAGTGGAGCTCCACTCAAGAGCGGAAATACGTCACCTCCACTAGCGACGCGTCCGCCATGTTGGTCCGGGCAAGACTGCCATAAAACTAATGAAGGTAAACGGAGCTGCGTTTTTTTCTGCATAAAAACACGATGATGTTTACATTTATCAGTCGATTTCAGTGATTTGTGATCTACATGGAATTAAAAATAACTGTCTCCAGTTATTTAGTTATGCTTGGAAAATGATTAATTTTCGTTAAAAATTGAAGCTCACACGCTTGTTGATTTGGCTATTTTTATGGTAACAATTCTAATACTTAGTATAACTGTGACACCACGTGTAAAATAATCTAATGTACATGAAATGAAATTAAGTTTTTTCTTTGTGGAAATTGCTTTCCGTGTCTTCAACCCCAACATTTCAGCTTGTCTTGTGCTTCAGGTCAGAACACATCATTCCCTTTGAAATACGGAATACAAATACATCTTTAAGTACTAATAATTGACCATCATTGATGAAATGGAATAAAATCAGTAAATACAAATAAAAAATGTACACACTGGTAGTCTGCTTTCTATATTTTCATAGCAGTCTATGGATACAGATATAAACTCCACAACAAACAATAAGAAATATAACTGATAATCTTTTATGGATCCAGTAAAAGTTACAGTTATAAAACATTATGCACTAATAATAAATATAGTAATATAGTAAACATATAGTAAAAGTGATATGTGATATTTAAAAAGTATAGTACAAATTGTAGTAAAGTGATAATAAAATAGTGAGTACAACAAGACAATAACATGTAAGTGAGATAATAATAGATTTATAATAGGTTTATAATAGATTTCAGTTCTTGCTTTCCCTGAGAATAGAGTGTTTTAGATGTAATTCTCCACTGGTTCCCTCAAGATTTTCCTATGGGTTTTTATAATGGGTTTTTTACAAATAATGAATAAAATATGGTCTGTGATAAACATAACTTGACAATACTTTTGCTCTACAATGCAAATTACACACACCCATGGTGAAAATGCAAATTTTTAAGCAGTTAACAAAACACAAACAGAAATCTCTCTTTTTTTTTTTTAAGAACTGGTTTCACAACGATATTAAATATACAACAAAGAAGGAACACTCTTTGATTATAATGAATTCCTTTTTTATTGTAAAATACCAATTACTCAATTGTTATTGGTTCAATCTCTTCATGCACTCACATTTTATGGTTTTGTTGACTGAAATAAATAAATATATATATATATATATATATATATATAAATTGACAGTATAAGAGATTCTTTGAATAAGAAAGCTTTAAGAACTTTGAAAGCTTGTGAACTTTATAATATATTTATTTATTTGATTTTGATATATGTATACGTGTATGTATATATAGGGCCTATGGTTTTGTGTCTTTGTTTACAACTTTTATACTTACCTCCCCCGGCAACTCCTATTTGTTGTAAATTATTTTTCAATCCTTTTCCTTTTTATTTTCCTTTTCTTTTTTGATGTTATTTCTTGATAATATATTGTATCGTATTGTTCTTTGAATAAAAATAAAATAGCCCAAAACCATCCCAATGGTAAATGGTAAAAATCGCATTGCAGGGGCTAAATATCACGTTATTGGTTTCAGCAACATATTTTGAAGTAGCCCAATTCCGAGGGAAAAAATCAGTTGATAGATGACAATGGTCAGCTATATTCCTTTTCAGAATTTTCCAGGAAATTTGATTTTGGGGCTTCGTTAAAAGAATATAACATTGCTGGAATATAACAGATGCTGGAATAGATTTTCTGTTGATATGATTTCAAACAAAGCGGTTATTGAATTTGTCCTCAACAATCAAAATCCTTCTACTGAAATAGAATTGTTAGGCCTATATATAGAAACAGGATTAGAGGTTTGCTATTCTTTCAATAGAGTTTTTATACCACTAGGAATGGCATTAAATGGATGGCATTGTACAACATTAATTGGAATGCTGCTTGGTCTCTTCCGCACAAATATTTATTAATAAACAAAATAAAAAAAGTCACATTTAAAATATTACATAGGTGTCACCCTTGTAATAGTGTATTTAATAAGTATATGCAAAATATTGGAGGAAAAAGGGACTTTCTGTTATAGAAGAGACCATTGTACAACTTTTTTGTGAATGTGTTTATGTAAAACATTTTTGGAATGAGTTATACCTCTCAGATAAAACAAATGTTAGAATATGTATCAACACTTTTGATATTATTTTTCTTTTATTATAACTCTAACTCCTGTATTCAATATATTGTTAATCTTTTTATTATATACTTGGCAAATGTTTTATTCACAGGTGTAAATTTTGGGGTAAGAACCCAGTACTGTAAAATTTTTCTGGTTGACTATAATTCTTAAGTTTTGTCTTTAATGGGCATAAAAAACAAACAAACAAAAAATTTATTAAAAAGTCAAAAATTGCTTTCAATGTTTAAATTTGTATAATTTCCCCCCTTTGGTTTATGTTATTTATTTGTTGTCTTTTAGTTTATTTATTTACTTATTTTACTTTCGATCTTGTATTATTTTTGTATTTTGTCCTCTATTATTTTTGAGGTTGTTGTGGTTATGTGCTTGTTAAGTGTTTTGGCATCAATAAAAAAAATTCCGAGGACTTGGCAACACTGAATGGAGGTGACGTATTTCCTGTTCAAGAGTGGAGCTCCACTCGCCCAGAGCCATATAGAGAGAACATTACTTTGACACAGTTACACCTGTTAACAAATCTTATTTGTAAATGAAGAAACATTCATTTTCTGTAAAGCTGCTTTGAAACAATGTTTGTAATAAAAAGTGCTATACAAATAAATGTGAATCTCCCTGGAGCGCTCCCATGCAGCACAGCAAACTATAGTGGAGACTGTTCAAGGACAGCATGCTTTATAGCATGTAAATAAGTGCATAACAAAAGTTAACATACATCAAATATATGATTAAATGGGTAAAAATGTTTTAAGTTATTTTAAATTTGAATATACTACAAATATATATTTAAATATTAATAATGGAGGGGTGCACAAGAATCAAAAACATTAATTCCCACTTAATCTTAAAATATCTTCACTTATTTGGAATGAATTTTCAAAGACAACAAACTTAACATTCACCATGAGATTAGTAAAACGACAATGAACATCAAGATGTGATTGCACTCGACTAACATACAAGTTGTTAGAAAGCACACACACACACACATAATTATATTTATACAGAGAGGCTGAAGTTACTTGGTAAAAGGCCACAATGTCGTTTATATAGCAAACATGGACTTTTACCATGGTAACGTCAGCCTAAAATATGTTAACATGGCAGGTAAGGATAGCTGACCACATTAATCCTCAAATATTAGCGGATTTTATCTTTTAAAGCAACACTGATACAGCTACATATACTATGTATACTTTATTTTATAAATAATGTAAGTAAATTATTTTATTGTCTACTAATTACCAAAAATCACAGTTCTGTCTCTCTAACTCAATGCATTCAAATTGCCCGCTATGAACTTCCTGGAACTATTGAGGTCTACGAGAATCACGTGACGATCGAGCGTTTTGAACTTCCGTTGTCGCAACTCTAGCTGTGTAGAAGGCTGCGTCCTCCGGAGGTTGCATCCTCTGTAGGATGCATAACGTATACGAAGTGTCCTCAACCTAGAATTAAACGAGACGGCCTTCGTAGGACGGGCGGGAAAAAAAACAAGTATCACGTTGATTTGCCAACACATTTTAGAGCATCATTGCACTCTCACACTACTTAAATTAAGGAAAAATGTTTCTAAATTTGGAAAGTAATTAAAAAAAAGCTTGTTTTATTTCGCTCAATGTTTGAGGAGCTGCAACGTTCGTACAACAGACAGCTGTTAGAGGAAAAAAAGGAGGAGGATATTAAGAACAAAGTTTAACCTATATCAACCTCAAAGTTTTTATTGGAGGCTATTTAAGTTAAGTTGAAAACACCACATCTGCGCTTCTGTGTACATCTGCCGGCACCGGCATTTTTCAAATTAACGACAGTTGTTTATTGACGCAAAGAATTGTGGGTTATCTGTTGCAGCGAAGGATACACCTGATGCATCCTCCGAATTCCTGTGAAAGAAGGTCGCATTCGGAGTGTCCTGCTTGCTTTTCTGAAATGAGACAGCCTCGATGACGTATGCACCCTTCGAATGAGACCTCCGGAGGACGCAGCCTTCTAAATGAGACACAGCTAGAAGCTGTCCCCTTCTTCCAGTTACGCCCCTCTCTTGCGGTCCGTAACTGGAAGGAGGCGTAACTTGAAGAAGGGGGCGTAACTTGAAGTTGTCCAAATCACACAGAACTACGCGAGATGTCAAAACGAGATGTTGTTGGCAAGATGGCCGCTTGTATAGAGACAAGGTGAGTGTATTTTTTTCCCCCCGAAATAACCATTTAAATTGAAGTGTGTAAGTCATTTTCATACAGTGGTATTGTTTATGGAGTTAATAAGCAATATATAATTCAAAAGGTGTAAAGATGTTATCCCCGATTTCACAGACAAGGCTAGTCAAGAGTAGTCCCAGACTAAAATGCATGTCTGGGCTGTTTTAACTGAAAGCAACTTGAACTGACTGATCTTAAAATAATTGTTTTGTCTCAAGATGCACATCAGTTTTTTTTATCCAAGGCACGTTTATAAAAGCTACTCAGATGTCCTAATTGAACTATGACCTAATCCTGGCTTAATCTAAACCCTGTCTGTGACCTACATAATATATAGCATATTTGTGATTTTGCTGTAAAAACACGTTTTATAATGCATAACGGGAGCTCCATTAAGTACACATACGTCTCAAAAGTGGATTTACATAAACCATATACATCTTAAAGATGATTACTAAATGTCTATTTAACATCTGACAGGATTATCTTTGATAAATATTGCAGATGAGCACATCTAATAGACATGAAACAGATCTGAGTGTGTTATGTATGTGTGTTGTTATGTAGAATTCACTGTTGTCAACACTGCTTTAGATGAATGTAAGTAAACAAACAAATCTACGTAAAGTAACTGAACATAAGTTATCTATTTTATTAGTTCATTAGTACTGTTGATAAATTGAGGAACATTTGTGTTGGATAAAAAGGGAGTTACATCAGCAACTACCTCAACATGTGAATGCAGTATTGATCAGATAAATCACTGACTCTTGTCTGGATGTTACAGGGACAGAAGAGTCACGTGTGTTTATCCGCTGAAGAGTGACTGATGAAGCAATGCTGCCATCAAAGCCTCTCAGTGAGTACACTACTGACATCAATAAAACAGCTTTTAAATCTTAAGTTGTAGTTTATTTTAATTATTGTAATTTCAAACAGAGCTATTACAGCACTTTTCTGATTCTTGATTCCTGTGCATTTGCTGCAGATCTTCTGTGGTGGAGCAGGACCTGCAAGGCAAGGTGACAGCGGCATTTGTGAAAAAAAAGGGAAAACCTCAAACAAAAGGATAAAGTAAGATCATTTTGTTACTTCTAATACAGAGATCAGATGACATTATGCTGTTAAAATGACTGCTTGTGTATTATGTTTGGGCGTTTTTGTATGATCTGAAATGTCTGCAGACTGGTGAGGATGGAGAGTCCACAGCAGCATCCTGGAAATGATCCAGTGCCATGAATGAGTCGCTCCATCACTGCACCTGCCCTCATCTGGACCAGATGCTGCTGTGGTCTCTTCATCATCAGTGACCCCAGAGCTAGCGAGAACATCTAGAGAAAGACCAAAAGACACTGAGGATGTGATTTTGGTCAAGTTTGTTCTGCTGGTTTCTGTTCATACAATGAAGGCTGACTTTCAGAAGCTTCAAAAGCATCATCAAAAAATGTCATGAAGCTTTTATCCAAAGTGATTTACAGTACTCTTATTACAGGGACCTACAATCCCCTGGATCCCCAATCCCCTGAAAATGCATGTAATTGTAAACATGAAGTGATATTTGGCAAGAAATGGAAAGCTGACAACATGAATTGTAAATGTTTAACTCTGTTTAAATGTTTTACAGGTAGTCGTGCTCATGGAGAGCAGACACAGCGGCAGCCAGATTGTCCTGCACATGTTCTCCTGCTCTTGTCTCAAGGTTGTGTGGTTCAGGGGTGTCATCATGGTCTTCCTCATCCTCTGGCTCAACACAGTGAAGCACAGCGCAGCTGCAGAATTGACACATCTGTGTTGAGGTGGCAGTAGGATGTGGGGTTCACCATCTGTAAATACATGATTGTTAGAACAATACGTTTGATTGAAGCTTTGTTTCATCTGTTGTTGACTTGTGTGTATATATATGTATTTATTGTGATGCTTGCTTTTATTAATTATTTTACTCATTTATTCATGTTTCTTATTGTTGTCATTAAATAAAATATATTTTATTAATTCATGTATTAATTGCTTGACTGAAAATTGATGTATTCACATCGACTGCATTTGTTCAACTAGCTATGTCACGACAAAAATTAGATTTTGCTTGTTTTACTAAAATGTAATTTTAAGTAAAAAAAAAAAAAAAGAAAGTCATATAATTATTGGTTGGCACTTATCACTATTATTGCGTGTAAGTGTTGGGGTGGGCAAATGATGCAATTCATTCTGGGGTAATCTTAATTTTTAAGTTGAAATACTTACATTTTTAGAGTATAAAATCAACAGTCTTCTCCAAAGGCGAGATCTTCGAGCAGCTGCCCGACATGTCCTTTGTGCTGACATCTCAAACGCTGAGGAAAACCGTACTAGATCGTTGAGTTAGTGATGATATGAGGTGTTAGTGCACCTGTCCCTCTTTTTATTATTATTATTAGTATTGCCGAACTTATTACATAAAATATCAGGGAAAGATGGTTGTATCTAACGATGAACAATCTTAATGGCATAAAACAGTAAACAAAAATGTCATGTGTTCATCATAGTATGAGATTATATACACAGAAAAAAAGCACAGTGACAAGGTTAAATATCTTTGAATAATTCATCATGATGCTTTTTTTTAGAAGCCTGAGGGATGAAAAAAGTTAAATTCAACAAGAAAAAGAAGAAAACAGGAGATTTAAGCCACTTTTGCTTGTGGATGAAAAAATAAAATAATTAACAAAATATTCAAGAGATAACAATTTTGGGTTTTCATAATAAAAAAAAAAATGAAAAATGCTTTAAGGATAAAACTGGATCACATTAGTGGAGTTACAAATATAAGAACTTAAATCAACACTAAATGTATTGGCAAAATAAAAGGGCAGCTGTTTCTTCAACAAGACCACAAAATGAGCAAATTTCATCATTATCAAGATACTTTAGATAGATTAATTAAACCTGTCACTCATATATTTTAAGTTGTTGCGCTTGTTATAACGTCTAAGGTCACATGATAACGTCAACATAGCGGATGATATCCAAATCACATTCATACTCAACGCATTCAGGCTGTAGAGTATGTACTCTTTTAGCGCTCGTTAAGTAAGAACTTATTGAAGAAAGTATGAGGTTTCGGACGCAGCCCGACAACATCTCGTTTTGACATCTCGCGTGGTTCTGTGTGATTTGGACAACTTCAAGTTACGCCCCCTTCTTCAAGTTACGCCCCTCTCTTGCAGTCCGCAGACAGGTCTGCAGCCAGACCCCTCTCGCCATACTGAGATGTATGCGCTTCACTTTTCTATAGTGGAAGGAAGCGGAGACGCGTCGTCCATCTTTTTTACAGTCTATGGCTGGTATGCGGCTGATTTCATGCGCGAGGTAAGCTGTCCGCGAAGCGCTCGCCCAAGTGGAAAAATGCTCTGTTGCTGCCAGATCTCGATTGCCGAAAATTATATTGTGTTTGATGCAAAACTAACCCGACGAAATCATATGAAAAAAACAAAAAACATCATAACTGTATATTTTCATGCTTTCTCAAGCAAAGCAAATTTTGAAAGTCCACTAAAAACATATCTGGTCATAGACAATGTTGATGGCGTTATTGTCAACATGCCTAAGTAGTAAATAAATAAATAAAAGTTTATAAAAATATATAGAACTTTTGAAATAATAACAAACATCAGGAAAAAATAGTAAACAATACCTTTGTTTTCCGTATACTTGTGTCACTTACAGTTAAAGTCCTTCTGTGATTTTATTGTTGTTTGCAACGTTACTTGGCAGTATTTTAAAGATATTATTATTATTATTATTTATTTATTTTTATTTTTTGGTATTTTGCATTGTCTGTTATTGTCATCCGGGTGGGAGTTTTAATAAAAAATAAATGGGGGGGAAAAAAAGATTCATTCAGTTGATGCAGAGACCGGGGGAATTAAAACTTTGTACATTGTTGCTTGTAGGGATATAATGGACCTGAAAGAGTACTTGAACAGGATTGGGTTTACTGGCCAATATGACAAACCCGACCTGGACAATTTGTTCACCATCCACAAGCTGCATGTTATGAAAATTCCATTTGAGAACCTCAGCATCCATTCTGGCGAGAAGAACACTCTGGACCTGCACATCATCTATGATAAAATAGTCAAGAGCAACCGGGGAGGCTGGTGTTGTGAAAACAACCTCTTGTTCTCATGGGTCCTGAAGGAAATGGGATACAAATTCACCATGCTAAGCTCCAAAGTGTTCACCATGGACTCTCATCTTATCAATCTGGTGGAGATTGATGGGAAGCAGTACATTGCAGATGTGAGCTTTGGAGTGTCGTGCCAAATCTGGCATCCCTTAGAGTTGATCTCAGGTAAATACCAGCCGCAGCCTCCAGGTGTATTCCGCCTCATAAATAATGGCATGCAGTGGGTTTTGGAGAGGACCAGAAGGAAGCTATTGTTCCAAGATAACGCCTTTGCTAATTCCAGCCTCGCTGATAAACGGCTCATCAAAACAGTATATTCCTTCACATTAACACCCCGTGATGCAGATCATTTCCGAGAGATGTCTGATTTACTGCAGACTAGTCCAGACTCTCTGTTCATGCTCAAATCCATTTGCTCCCTTCAGACGCCCACAGGCTTCAGAGCTCTGATTGGTTGGACGTACAGCGAGGTCACATTCAAAGAAGACTCAGACTTGGTGGACATGAAGGAAGTCCCAGACTGTGAGATAGAGGCTTTACTGAGGGAAAAGTTTAACCTGGTGCTAGTAAATAAATTCACACCCCAAAACAACAAAGCTGATTATTGCATCTAGAACTCAGCTCATCTAATAATTTTAGTAATCAGGGTGTTTGCTTGAATATTGAGATAAAAATTGTACTCTCTGAAGGCTCTGCTTTGTTGTCTTTTATTATTTTGTTAATGCTCTCTATATACATTTAATCATTTTTCAATATTTTTGTTATTTAGGCTGTGAAACCATGTCTCCATTTTAAGGTTGCAAATGTCATAGAACGATGTGGAGGAATAATTTTCCATTGCATTTGCTTGACATAACAATAGGCCTACTCGTTGAGTCGTTGGATTTGTACTTGTCAGATGAACTACACCGAGAAGGACGTAATTAGCATCATTCAGTAGACTGTGCTCATTATTACCTTTGTCTACTTTGTCTCCTACTTTCAGCTCTTTTCTTGCATATTCTGCCTCACTGCTGGGCTGGTATAAATGTTTGATACATGTGAAATTTTGTTAGTCTACAAACAAATAAACAATATATGATGTCAGATCCATTTCTCATGTTTATCTCATAAAGCACATGATTATAAAAGAGAAAGATGGGGAGATAAAAACTTGTAGAAGAGAGAAAGAAACACACAATTTTTTTCTTCTTCCAAGAATAATACAAGGGGAATAATTAAGGGGAGAACCCCATCAGCACATTACAAAAAATAATTTAATTAATAAGAAACTCAAAATCTTAAAGGGGTGGTTGATTGCAATTTCACTTTTTTAACGTTAGTTAGTGTGTAATGTTGCTGTTTGAGCATAAACAATATCTGCAAAGTTGCAGCACTGAAAGTTCAATGCAAACGGAGATATCGCCTTTTAAAATTTTGGAAGTTTAATGCCTACAAAAACGGCTGGTAAGGGACTACAACGAACTACTTCCCGGGTCTGATACCCAGATAAACCCCGCCCTCGGGAACATGTAAGGAAGGGGGCGAGGCCATGCTGTGCTGCTTTAGAGAAGAGGAAGAGAAAACATAGGGGTGCACGTAAAAATCTATTCATATATGAATCGCGATTCTGTCTTCTAACGATTCTAATGGATTCACAAGTTTCAAAATTAATGTTCTAAAACAGCGGTTCTCAATAATGTGAACATTATGAAGCTGCAGACTCGGAGCCTGCTGCATCCACAGTCCCGCACCTAGAGTCCCGCATTTTCAGACCCCTCGTTTTTCGAGACAGCGCCTCCTATCAAATTGGATCGGAAAAACATTTGTGTATTTCAGTACACCCTCTCAATGGTCTGTGACATCGACTAAGTTAATAAAAGGAAATTTATGTTTATTTTATTTACTTTAAGTTTATTTGGTAAAAGTAGAAAACAGTATGACCTTTAACTGGGCATTTATTTCAGGTTGACATGCCCATGATTAGAAAATGGTGGTGCCTTATGCTAATGGAACGATTTCAAATTGACGGGTATGTCAAAAAGTATTGTACATTTTGGTAAAATATTATTCAGAGGTCCCATATATGAGTTCAATTTGTCATATTACTTTTGAATATTTTTTCAATACAACATTTTATTTAGCATGAGTAACAAAACACCCTTAATAACTCTCTTAAGCGACAATTTCTTTTTTCCTATAATTTTTTATTTATTATTTTTTGCAAGCTATGGGCGCAGGTTTGCCTTCTGGACAGACGAGGCAAAATGCTTATTAGAGGCAAAAACTCAACCTCTGTATAGGCTAAAAAGAAGCAGAAGCATCACACAAGATGTCCCACAGCACGTCCAAGCAGTCCAAGATCGGACAAGAACTGAAGAAGCACTGGTGGACTGCATTGTGACTTCAAAGGGAACAGAGCAGCATTTAGTGGTACTCAAATGGTCATTTTTCACCATTTAAAGATGAGCATTCCTAAATTACTCACCCAGGGCTGTGATCATTGTCAACTTCAACATTGTCAATTGATTATCCAGTATGCTCTTTAGCTATATTTTTAATGGTTATGCCAATTATTCATTGATGGCTTGTGTATATATAAACAACACTTTTTGTTGCATTATCCTGGCAGGAGGCTGAGGAGGTGTTCCTTCGTGGCCCTACTTATCACCCTAGGTATGCTTGTAATTTGCATTTGCAAAAAAATGTTTATTATTACACAGTATTTTTGACAATGGCATTCATCTTTTATTGTAGTGAAGTTGAGGAATTTGACCGGGTGATTGCAAAAAGAATGAGAAAAGAAGCAACATTTGCCTACCAGAAAGTAATTATTTTGCCTTATGCATTTACATTACATTTTACATTTATTCATTTAGCAGACGCTTTTATCCAAAGCGACTTATAAATGAGGAGGTTTTTTTGAATGCAATTGAAGACGAAAATAAAGTCACTAACACAATTCTTTCTTCCTTTTTTCTTTGCTTTCTCCTGTTTACAGCAAGATGACAGTGATTAAGGCGATCGTTAAATAAAGTACAGAATTGTTTATTATTGGTGTTTTGTCTATTATTTGAGTTTTGCTTCACATTCAAAATATCAAAAAACAGGTTTTGTAATGTTAGCATGGTATAATGTTAATTAGACCATTATATGTTGAACTGAAAGAAAAAATGGAATTTGAAACATTGTACAAAAACAAACATTGTAGCAATATAATATCACATAATATTTTTCAGAAGATAGTTCAATCTGTATGTGTATCCGTTACATCAATAATTTCCTTTCAATTACACCCACGCTCAAAAAATAAATACTGGGTAATTAGTTAGTTTGAGAACACAATGATTTTTTTTTTTGCCACATGCATTAAGCAGGGAACGCAAATATTTATTTGGATAACTTTAAATAAAAAGAGACCGTAATACTGCATTCTAATGTTTTCAATGGCATCTGGGTGCGGTTGGATAAGGGTGTTATACGATCTTCCGAACAGCAGGAGGCGCTGTCTCGAAAAACGAGGGGTCTGAGAATGCGGGACTCTGGGTGCGGGACTGTGGATGCAGCAGGCTCCGAGTCTGCAGCTTCATAATGTTGAATAATGTTCCTCGCGTCGCCCTGCTCTGCATCTCTCTCTTTCTCTCTTTCTCTCATTCAGATCGTCAGATCAGCTCCAACAAACTGTTACAATTATACATTTTCACATAGCAATGAGAAGCGTTATACATGGAGGCGTGTGCGGTTGCCGTACTGTATTAAACCTTTAATCAGAATAAAACCGTATATTAAAAGCTAACATAAGCAGTAGCATAATAACAGCATATCTAAAAGTATGAGACAACAAACAAACAAACAAACATACCATTAAGAGCCGTGCTTGTACAGGTTCTGCACGATCCTCTTCACTAATATCCTCTGCATCTCAATCGGGCTCAAATTGATAAGCAATATAGACGACGCCATTGTTTACAATACAACCGGAGCACATGCTGCTGAGTTGAGGGGCGGGACGTTTAGACGCACCCTCGGCGGTTTAGTGAATCACAACACACTGAGCCAGCTAACCAATCAGAGCCCATCACATATTTCTGAGGGAGGGGCTTCATAAAAACAGGAAATAATCGAGGCGTTTGTCAGAGAAGGGACAGAGCGGTGTGGAATAAAGGTAAATTATATGAAAAATAATGCGTTTTTAAAAAACGAAGCATGAACACATGTTAGACTGCACCCCATAAACACAATCAAGCCTAGAAAAAGAACAGTCAACCACCCCTTTAAGCTTACAGATGAATTGCTAGAGATGTAATTTTGTTTTCAACAATATACTTTTGGTACGAAATTTCCTTTGAACACAGAAAATCTACCTACTTCAAGTTGAAAAAGTAAGTTGCATTACATTTTTAAGTATAATCAGATTGGCTGTCATTTCAACTCCTTGTAACAATAAAAGTAAGCAAGCAATTTTAAAAGTAATTTAAAAAGTAAGCAAGCATTTATTTAGATAATATATACTTAGCTGAAAGAATAGTAAACAACTAAATATCGAAGCATCTATTAAACAAACAAACAAACAAAATATTTCTTTAAGATGACGCCCTGTTCTCTAGGAGCCAATGAGAAGAGAGCTTCCGCGATTGGCTGGCGCACGCTGACGGCAGTGGTGTGTGTTTGCAGGCCTACACTCGGCGACTACAGCACTTGGGAGAAGAGCAATGAATTCATTAGAACAAGCCGAAGGTATTTTTGAATAGATCGATTATCAGTTTAGTGTTCTCATCTCCAAGTGTCATATCCGAGTATTAGCGCAGCGTCCATGTGTTTGTTATGGCAGGTTAGATGTATAGTGTTGACACCATAGAATTAATATACGTAGACGCCTCATAGACTGACGCTGCCTATTGGAGCTGACGTACAGCGCGCCCCCCCTGCATTAGTTTCTACTGAGGAATGTGTATCCCCAACTACAATAATCATAACTCCGCGAATTTTTACCGGATTTTCACACGGTTTGGTTTGTTACAAACTGCAGAGATTTAGTTTTTTAGATTTAGACGCTGTCACACATTAAAAAATACGTGCTTTCATGCTAAAAGACTTTGTATTATGCTCTTTAACAATAAAGACATATGGTAGGCTATGGCATATTGATAAATGAATGAATTTTATATTTTAATAAAGAAACAAGTTTGATTGTTCATTTGAATTTATTTCTCTCTCTGTCTCTCACGCACACACTCAAACACACACGCGTGAAAAGAACTTAAAATAATAGTGGAAACAACTTAAAATACGCCATAATGTTTGCTCATAAAGGTAAGAGTAATACATCATTCGGAACTGTAAAGGGTCTACTTTTATTTGTGTGCATTCACAATATAAAAAAACATTGTGCTTTTATTAAAATAAATAGGAAAACAGATGCGCTTGCCGTCTCGTCTTGAACAGGAGCGCTTCACAATGATGAACTGAAACGAATTGAGTCACAAATATGATAAATATATCTATAGAAAGCTTTAAATTACTACTTTAAAACGAAATAATTCAAATCGAAAACAAAAACTCTTTCATTATGTAATCCGTAAAGATGCATTTCTCTCTAAAGGCACGTCCAATGAGGAGATGGCAAGTCATTTTTCATCACCGTCTAAAATATAAAAATAAGGAAAAGCCTAAAACAGGCCCGATTATATTTTTTCAGATTTTTACGTTGCTCTGCTCTTAATTCCTTAACATTTAAAGGGTTTTCTGCAACGAAATTTTGTCTGCATGATATGTGAATTATTTATTAGCCTATTTTTTTATCCATGCAGCAAAATGCTTTAAAACAGCTGTAAAAATTACTTTAATCCAGATGATTTTAAAGAACTTTTCACTATAAATTTTACGGGTAGATAGTCGATAGAAATACGGCTATAATCTACTGCTGAAATGTTTGCGGGGCAAATCTCAGGTCAGTCTGAGCTCATGGTACACACAGTGCGTCCAGCCGTACACCTGCAGGCGCCACTGACCACAAATGACACAAGCATGAAATGATGTCCCAGTAAGAACACATCCTCTGAACGTTGAAGAACAGAAAAAAAAAAACAGCAAGAGATAATGAGAGAGTACCAGTTCCTGCTGTAATAATGTTACACGTAAGTAACGTTAGTTACGATGACATAATATTATAAATGGTAAAATAACCAAAATTATTGTTCAATCTTACTTGTGAAAGGTAATCCCACGCGATCTGGTATCTGCGCGGGTTATTGCAACAGTAAACTGCACAAAATACGGGCATAAATTGCTCGCTCTCCGTTGACTCCGCTGCTATCGTAGAGCGAGGAGACCCAAGCAATATGGCGGCGACGCTGGAATACGTTCCAGCATGTCATGAGGCGTCTACGTATATTATGTCTATGGTTGACACAGTGCTGCTAGCATCTAAGCTAAGATTCTAAGACCCTTCAGCTGATAAAAGCGTGATTTATTTTGCTGACATGCACTACAGCAACATTATGAACGTAAGTATGTAAACCGAAATCTCGCAAGACTGGTGCCTCAACAAGGAGTGCAGCTCCTCTGGCATTGTAAAACCCGGTCTTGGCTTTTAAACATTGGCCAATCATAATGCCATCATCATCATTTGGGAACGCGTAAAAAGTCTGACGCGCTTTGTGTTGCACTCAGTGTTAATTTTGACAGCAAATTTTGATTTAGTTTTAGTCATAGTCCTTTGACTAAAATACCATTTAGTTTTAGTCATATTTTAGTCATTTGAATTGTTTTTAGTTTTAGTCTAGTTTTAGTTGACTAAATCTACAGTAAATTTAGTCGGCTACAATCTAATGGGTTTAGTTACAGTGCATTTATTAAGCATTTCTCTAAAATTTCCAAACTCGTTATATAGATTTGATATTAAGGTTTTATCATGATAGACACCGATTTAACTGCGGTGACACACAACATGCCTTTATGTTGTAAATAAAAAACACTTCTCATAAACAAGAACATGGTCTTCCTTTTAATGAAATACCAATGGTTATATAGGATAATTACATTTACATTTACATTTAGTCATTTTGCAGACGCTTTTATCCAAAGCGACTTACAATTTGGGGAACACATGAAGCGATTCATCTTGAAGAGGCAATTCGACAAAGGAAGTGCTTGTAACACCAAGTCTCAGGCATTGTTTAAATAAGTACAAGCTAGCAAGGGAAGGAATAAGTAAGGAGAAAGATTTTTTTTTTTATTTTTTTTTTTATGTGTAGGTTGAAGTCAAGTAGTGTCGAAAGAGATGAGTTTTCAGCTGTTGCTTGAAGATTGACAGGGATCCAGTACTCCGAATATGGGTGGGAAGATAATTATGCATTCTTTGTAGCAATTTGTTTGCCATATTCTTCATTCTTTCAAGCAGACATATTTATTTCTATAAATAAATTTAGATTAATCTTTAGAGCTACTAAGGTTTTTCAGTCAAGAGCAGTGAATGATTTTCTGTCTTTCTTTTGTTGCTTGATTAACATCAATGCCACAGACAACAGCAACTACTATCCCTTTAAAACCGAATGCACAGCTGCAATAGATGCATTGTACGGATACACGTTCTCCCTACTGTTTACGTTCACTTAAGACGTAATCGACTGTGTGTATGTGAATGCTCGTTAAAACGGACAATTCGGCATGATTTCGTGTGTATTTCTCCGTTCATGCGACGCGAGACTGTACTCGCGCGCTGTGAGACGCGCTTTCTGTGTGTGTATGCCTCAGTGTCTGCGCTCAGAAAACCGGACCGAATCGAGTTCTCTCTTGCGTCGTCAGATTTATCCATATGTCTGCTCTTCTCTTACTCCCACATATTGACATTTTTGAACGTTTTATGAGACGTGCAGCAATGTATTATAGCTTATGTCCTGCCGGTTCATATGTATGCATCTAACCAAGCTACGCAGCAGATTCGTTCTGAATGAATCTCTTCCCGAATCGTCCCTCCCTAACATTTTCGTCTCGTTTTTATTCGTTGAGGAACATGTCAATAGATTTTTGTCATTCAAAAAGAGTTTTCGATCGTCATCGTCTCGTTGTCGTAGGTGAAAAAAATGTTGTTGACGACAATTATGACCAAAATTATTCGTCAACGAAATTAACACTGGTTGCACTGTTATCATTTACAAGCGTGGCGCCTGCATCTCAGCAGCGCGGTCCACAAACTCTTCCTCTGCATATGCTGCATATTTATTTGAATTATAAATTACTTATTATATTTTAATTAAACTTGTTTTATTGCATTACAAAAACAAACTCGCCTCTTGCGCATTACCGTTATCATAGATCACCTTTTTTCCAACAAATCCTCCTGCGCATGCGCTCTCGACATCCTGTCATTCATGCAGCAGTGCGCTGGACTGAAAGCGTCCAGAGAGCCCTTCAATATTCAGTCGTTTTAACTAATTCCTTCTCAACCGGAAAATCAAATGTTTGGTTCTGCTCCAAAAGATTCACGAAAAGCTATATTCATATTCACGAAAAATGACCGATTCAAAATAGCACATGATATTAGCTAGCATCGTCTAAGGACCGTGGACTAAAGGAAAATTATAAAAGAACCTGCAAGTGGAAATTGGGTTGCTGTCTCAAAATGGAGAATAGCTTCAACTTGGCAATACATAAATGAAAAGAAAAAGACTCGGCATAGGCTGTGGCTGCAGACATCAAAGCACGTCCGAAATAATCCAATAATTGCGTAACATCCTGTCTCTTTAGCATCCTGTCTAAAATGCCTTTATCTGATCTCTATTCCCCCCCAAAAAATATCATAGATGAACCCTTCGCTCCATCTCTGCAGTAAATGATTTCATAAATGTCCCAAGAAATAAGCCTGGTAGGCTATAGTGATAAAAACTCAAGAATTCGTTCTAAATCATTAGATGTGATTTTATGGTGCTGTTGAATAGCTATATAGCCTATATTTTCTGAAACTCTCAAAACAAGTATTTAACATGCTCATGATCAATTATTAGCAATATAACATGCTGATATAAAATTCAGCTTTTTTTATTTATCTTTGTCTACGAGCAGATCCTATTTCAAAGAGAGAAAATTAAACAGAAAATACCTTGCATGACTTAAATCTTCTCATTTTTTCTGTCCAAAGAACACAGGAAAAGGGAATTTCCTCCTTTCATTTTGTGGCTAACTCGTGATACAGCATGTTTGTCTCCAAATCAAGCAGCAAGTGTTTCAGATACACAAGCCTTGGAGTTTGCTCAGTGATGCATGTTTTCCACAACAACAGCTCTGTGTCTACGGACCAAACCATGTGAAACTCTTGCTCACTTTCTCTGCTTTTCTTCGGTTGGAACTATAACAGAACATGAAGAATAAAGTCGGTCTCAAGATAAAAACTGTCCTATGAGTTTTTTTCACTCCATATACTGATTATTGCTTGTATGTGTTTCAACCAGCCATATCAATCCAATGAAAACCAAACTGCTGAAAAAGTAAAATCATTTGATGATATTGCATACAGACAGACAACTGTAACATATAGACAGTCAACAAGGCATATATAAAAATGCAGGCAAAGTAATAGAAACCGAATAAATAAACATATACATATAGAATAAGGGAGGTTTTTGATATAATATTGTATGAATAGTAGAAAAAGGTTTGAATGGATTCAGACCAATGTAGATGTGTAAGACCACAAAAGTTATAAATCTATATAAGGGATGTGGTGATTTTGTAGCAGCCAGAAGATGCCACTGAAATACTTTAAATGTACTTTATGTTGCACAATCATCACAGTGAGTCTGCATATAATTCAGCTGCAGTGTCCCACACTGTTGGAAATGGGTCATATCACGTACTGCTGTTTGTCTTATTCATTTTATGGAAGCTTATACATAAATCACGCTTTTGTTTGCACAATAAGTACAGTAGGACAGAACAGGTTGAACGTGCTTGGTAATATGATTGGAGGTTGTAAGAAGTCTGTTTTATCAGAGAATTGTATTTTACAGTGGATCATAATTTGGCAAATGCACTATTATAAAACAGCTTATTAAGTACTGATTGTGTTAGGAAATGTGACAGTTTAAAGCATTTTTCTCAGGAAATGTTCATATTTTCTGTTAGTTTAGATAAATATCAAACTGGTGTTGCTTGAGAACATCAGAATTAATATTTATTAATTGCTACATAGTATTGGTGGTATTTTTATTTAGCAATTAAACAGACCTTTTATAAGCTGTTATTTGAGGAATGACATTGATGCATGCTGAGACCATTATTTATGCAAAAAATGAAAATGAATCTTAATCTGAAACATTAGTTTAATTTGACCACTTGAGGACGCTGTAAAACAAAAGGCTCCTGATTTTAGCCCTATTATTATTGTACCTCTACCCAAGTCGCAGGTGTTCATAAGTGCCTTAATATAAATTTCTAATTTAGATATCATGGGTTTGCATGACATTATGTTTCACAGTAATATGAAAATATTTGAAGTAAACAAACTGTTTATATTGTGATGAATTTAATATTAGGCATTATGCAAAGCAGTAGCCTGGAGAGAGAGAGAGCAAGAGCAAGGCAGGAAATCTAAGAAACAATATTCTCAGCCAGTTCTAGTAGAGACATTAGCTTACACAAAAGATTAGGGGTCATACTGTATCTGCCAAACTCATTTTAGCAACAGTCACAAGACAGGAAGCATGTTGTGTAATGGTTCCCAAATGAAACAAACAGATAAGCACTGGTTTCAGTGTTCATCACCAGCAATGCTCTTCTGTGAAACAATACTTTGAAAAGCAGTAGTAACGAATGCTGTGTTGAGTCGTACAGAAATGTTCGGCCTTTGTGGATTTTGCCCTTTGTTTATCATTCATAGTTGATTTATTACTCTGTGGTTCAAGGGCGTGTTATTCAGTTCCCTCATTCTGCAGACATTCTTTCTGAGTATTGCGCTTCCTTCAGCTCTCACTGGATTCATCTTAACGGTAGGATTTTCTTAAATTCTAAAGAATTTTCTTTATTGATTGTTGTATATTTGGGACACTTTTGCCATTGAGATGACTGGTAAAATGTCCCAGTTAAGCTGAATTCACCCTGTTATGTCTCAAAACTAAATTACCTGCATTGCAAATATATATATATATATATATATATATATATATATATGCGTGTGTGTGTGTGTATTTATTTATTTTTAATATATGCAAAAAGCAAAACATAAACTGATATAGATTTTTTCAAATAACTTTTTTGATACATTTTATTTACCTAAAATATCTAGATTTCCATGTTTATTTAGATGTACAGTTAATTAAAGAATTTCATTAATCTGAAATGTATTTTAAGATTTTAACATATTATCTTGCTACTTTAAATATATTATGGCATTTGAAAGATTACATGTGATAATAACAATAAAAAATGTATTTCCTCAAGCCACACTATTTAACATATTTTACCATGCTTGTAAATTATATATTTTCATATAACCATGTAAAATGACTAGACATTTTATGTTAAAACTTTGTACATTGTTGCTTGTAGGGATATAATGGACCTGAAAGAGTACTTGAACAGGATTGGGTTTACTGGCCAATATGACAAACCCGACCTGGACAATTTGTTCACCATCCACAAGCTGCATGTTATGAAAATTCCATTTGAGAACCTCAGCATCCATTCTGGCGAGAAGAACACTATGGACCTGCACATCATCTATGATAAAATAGTCAAGAGCAACCGGGGAGGCTGGTGTTGTGAAAACAACCTCTTGTTCTCATGGGTCCTGAAGGAAATGGGATACAAATTCACCATGCTAGGCTCCAAAGTGTTCAACTCACTGGAACAGGAGTTCTTCACCATGGACTCTCATCTTATCAATCTGGTGGAGATTGATGGGAAGCAGTACATTGCAGATGTGAGCTTTGGAGTGTCGTGCCAAATCTGGCATCCCTTAGAGTTGATCTCAGGTAAATACCAGCCGCAGCCTCCAGGTGTATTCCGCCTCATAAATAATGGCATGCAGTGGGTTTTGGAGAGGACCAGAAGGAAGCAATTGGTCCAAGATAACGCCTTTGCTAATTCCAGCCTCGTTGATAAACGGCTCATCAAAACATTATACTCCTTCACATTAACACCCCGTGATGCAGATCATTTCCGAGAGATGTCTGATTTACTGCAGACTAGTCCAGACTCTCTGTTCATGCTCAAATCCATTTGCTCCCTTCAGACGCCCACAGGCTTCAGAGCTCTGATTGGTTGGACGTACAGCGAGGTCACATTCAAAGAAGACTCAGACTTGGTGGACATGAAGGAAGTCCCAGACTGTGAGATAGAGGCTTTACTGAGGGAAAAGTTTAACCTGGTGCTAGTAAATAAATTCACACCCCAAAACAACAAAGCTGATTATTGCATCTAGAACTCAGCTCATCTAATAATTTTAGTAATCAGGGTGTTTGCTTGAATATTGAGATAAAAATGGTACTCTCTGAAGGCTCTGCTTTGTTGTCTTTTATTATTTTGTTAATGCTCTCTATATACATTTAATCATTTTTCAATATTTTTGTTATTTAGGCTGTGAAACCATGTCTCCATTTTAAGGTTGCAAATGTCATAGAACGATGTGGAGGAATAATTTTCCATTGCATTTGCTTGACATAACAATAGGCCTACTCGTTGAGTCGTTGGATTTGTACTTGTCAGATGAACTACACCGAGAAGGATGTAATTAGCATCATTCAGTAGACTGTGCTCATTATTACCTTTGTCTACTTTGTCTCCTACTTTCAGCTCTTTTCTTGCATATTCTGCCTCACTGCTGGGCTGGTATAAATGTTTGATACATGTGAAATTTTGTTAGTCTACAAACAAATAAACAATATATGATGTCAGATGCATTTCTCATGTTTATCTCATAAAGCACATGATTATAAAAGAGAAAGATGGGGAGATAAAACTTGTAGAAGAGAGAAAGAAACACACAATTTTTTTCTTCTTCCAAGAATAATACAAGGGGAATAATTAAGGGGAGAACCCCATCAGCACATTACAAAAAATTATTTAATTAATAAGAAACTCAAAATCTTAAAGGGGTGGTTGATTGCAATTTCACTTTTTTAACGTTAGTTAGTGTGTAATGTTGCTGTTTGAGCATAAACAATATCTGCAAAGTTGCAGCACTGAAAGTTCAATGCAAACGGAGATATCGCCTTTTAAAATTTTGGAAGTTTAATGCCTACAAAAACGGCTGGTAAGGGACTACAACGAACTACTTCCCGGGTCTGATACCCAGATAAACCCCGCCCTCGGGAACATGTAAGGAAGGGGGCGAGGCCATGCTGTGCTGCTTTAGAGAAGAGGAAGAGAAAACATAGGGGTGCACGTAAAAATCTATTCATATATGAATCGCGATTCTGTCTTCTAACGATTCTAAGTTTCAAAATCAATGTTCTAAAACAGCCGTTCTTAAAGGTGCTGTATGTAGGATTAACACCGAGTGGTTGAACTAGGTATTGCAGTTCAAATTCAAAATATTGGAGACGGTTATTTTCACCCGGCCCCTCCTCCTCAGACTTGACGCACACGCAGGTTGCCAGATTAAGGACATCAACAGGAACAAGCGCACATGACGATGAATACAATTAAATACACTGTGTTTTCCGCCAACTGGCAACTCGGGGTGCCGAAATACAATTGGGTAAACTGACAGTTGGCGGGTTTCACAAACCATAACAAACACAGACATTCCGGGCCGGAACGCACATTTTCAAAGGAGAATAACTGACTGTAGCATTGTTTTTCAGATAAACAAGTATGTTAACTTAGCATGTTTCTTAAATATCTGCAAACATATTATCAGTGTTGGGCAAGCTACTTGGAAAATGTAGTGAGCTAAGCTAACAGTTACTCTTCTTTAAATGAAGCTTAACTACACTAAAGCTACAGCCTGGGAAATGTAGCAAGCTAAGCTACGGCAACATGGCAAAAGTAGTTTACAACATCCAAGCTAGGTCTTGTATTTAAAGGAGCCGAAAAGGAAACAAGGATGCTGATCTTGTGCAGACTGACCACAAGTAGGGTATAAATTAACCTCATGAAATATTTTAATTTTGAAAGTAAGAAATTTATCAATGGAAAGAACTTATAGTTACAACAATTATAGTTACATGTTTACTAACGAAATAAACCAATAAATGCCAATTGGTCAAATCGGTGTTGTTTTGAGCAAATTAATTGTATTCCCGCTTAAAAACAAGCGTTCTAGCGTGAAAATGCTTGGGAACTAATGTGGTCGGAACCAAAGTTTACAGGACTGCGTTCTCTGGACTCCTCTCAAGCGGAGAACTTCTACATTCCGATTGGTTGCCGCCCAACCGCGTCATAGCTCATTACCATAAAGTTGACCTTACTTCAACTCTCCTTGATATGGAAGGCCGTATTATTAAATTTGTCTTTACACGTAACGTGTACAGACGAAATAACGCCTGTACACGTTATTGCGTCTACACGCGTTATTTTGTGTACAGACGTTAGTGTTTTGGCCAATGGCAAGGCCAAAGTCATCCAAATTTGCATAAAATTGATTAAACATATAATAGTCACGTAAATCTCAACATAATGACTTGTCATTAATAAATAATACATTTAAAAGTGACGTACCAATATACATACCAACGCACTTGGTAGTATGTCATTCTCTTTCCGGACATGTCAGCGCTATCTATAGTCACATGATAATGACGTTGTATTACAACCTAGAAAGAGGCGGCATTTCAAAATACATGCAGTAGAGTTATGGCGTTGAGGAATTTTGTAAACAACTGTAAACAAACTGAAAAAGTGGTTATAAGCTTTATTTCTGAGGTGCGTTAATTGCATACAGTTCATTCGGTTTTCTGGATTTTTCAAGGGTACAATTCACTGTTTTGTTCTTGCATGTCATAACTTGATTATTTCAGAAGTTCTTAAAAAAAAATCCTGCACTACAACATTTTCTGATGTTTTGTTATGGAAATATGACCCACAGAACATAAGTACCTGACCAATCAAATGTACCGACAAAGCATGATGGGCATGTCATAGCTTGATTATTTCAAAAGTTCTCAAAAATGTTGTAATGCAGGATTTCGTTAGACAATGAATTTATCTTGCCCTCTCCGTGCTTTTTTTGTTTTGTTTTTTTGTTTGTTTACAGTTGTTTACAAAATTCCTCAACGAGAAGATTAAAAATGGTATTACTATAGTAAATGTAGGCTAGGCTAACCGTGTTTTTTGGGCGTTTTTATTACGAGTTGTAGCTTATTACCACAGTTTTACTACAAATACCATGGTTAAACTATGGTTAGTGTAGCAAAACATGTTTAATTTGTTTTTACCATGGCTTACCTATAATAACCATGTTTTTTGGTTGTAACCACGGTTAATTTTCGTAAGGGATATTTTCATGTTATTTTATATCTTTTTATTGGCGTGTATTTATGAAAATGATTAGGCTATATGTTTAACACACCACATAATGCTGTGCATTTCAAGGCACTTCAGTAGACCTTTAATGTTACCTATGTTTTGTCAATGTTAAAATTATTTTTAATATATCATCTGCTAGCTGCCTCATGTCACAGAAGTCAGTTAATTCTCAGCACATAGAGACTCTTTCACCTGGATATCACACTACAGAGACTGTGTCTGTTCCCCGAACTAGAAGAGCAAACTATCTTAAGAGTAACTATTTAATTGATGTTCAACAAATAAAAAAATTGTTCAATACAGAGAAACAAATGATAAAGCTTGACTTATTAAATATTAGGTCCCTTTCTACAAAAGCACTTTTAGTAAATGGTACAATTACTTATCATAACCCAGATGTTCTCTGTATGACAGAGACCTGGCTAAAACCAGAGTATTACATTAATTTAAATGAGTCTCCCCCCCAAGATTACTGTTATAAACGGAGCATTTTCCTCGGGTCAGCTTCCTCGCTCGAGCTAGGTGCTTCTTCTAGGCCTTCATGGGGGTGAGGGGGTGGTTGTGGGAGCGAGTTGTAGTTCCGGTGATATAAATGGTTGGCTGAATTGGCGATATCCAGCAATGCCTGTCTGTTGCATGTTAGCAGTGCATTGTATTTGTGCACTGCAGAGAAAACAAGAAAAAAAAAAAAAAAAAACGGCATTCGAGCAGGGAGCGAGCAAACGAGTCTGCCTCGGGGGCGCCATGATTAAAAAAAGGAATTATAAATGAATTAATTTTTCTTTTTTTATTAATATAATTATTGTATTTATTAATCCAAAAATGATGTTATGCTACACAATTTAGTATTTAGATTATTTAGGTTAAAGATTAGAAAAAAGTGTAGGGTTTTTAGTGCTAGTGGACTTTTATTTTGACACCGGAAATCTTGTGTTTACGCGGCTATGCGTAATTGCGCGTCTACACGTCAGAACGTCTGTACACGAAATAACGCGTGTAGACGCAATAACGTGTACAGGCGTTATTTCGTCTCTATACGTTACGTGTAAAGACAAATTTAATAATAAGGCCTTCCATACCTTGACGCCCTCACCGTCCAAGACGCGCCGCAATGTTTACAATACAACCGGAGCACATGCCGCTGAGCTGAGGAGCGGGACATTTAGACACGCTCAGCGGTTTAGTGAATCACAACACACTGAGCCATCTAACCAATCAGAGCCCATCACATATTTCTGAGGGAGGGACTTCATAAAAACAGGAAATAATCGAGGCGTTTGTCAGAGAAGGGACAGAGCGGTGTGGAATAAAGGTAAATTATATGAAAAATAATGCGTTTTTAAAAAAACGAAGCATGAACACATGTTAGACTGCACCCCATAAACACAATCAAGCCTAGAAAAAAAACAGTCAACCACCCCTTTAAGCTTAGGGGAAGTCGTGGCCTAATGGTTAGAGAGTCGGACTCAGGAATTGTAGGTGGGGGGAGTGAATGTCCAGTGCTCTCTCCACCCTCAATACCATGACTGGGGTGCCCTTGAGCAAGGCACCGAACCCCCAACTGCTCCCCGGGCGCCGCAGCATAAATGGCTGCCCTCTGCTCCGGGTGTGTGTTCACTGTGTGTGTGTGCACGTTGGATGGGTTAAATGCAGAGCACAAATTCCGAGTATGGGTCACCATACTTGGCCGTATGTCACTTCACTTTCGCTTTTACAGATGAATTGCTAGAGATGTAATTTTGTTTTCAACAATATATTTTTGGTACGAAATTTCCTTTGAACACAGAAAATCTACCCACTTCAGGTTGAAAAAGTAAGTTGCATTACATTTTTAAGTATAATCAGATTGGCTGTCATTTCAACTAGTTGCAACAATTGTACAATTGAACAAAAAGTAAGCAAGCAATTTTAAAAGTAATTTTAAAAAAGTAAGCAAGCATTTATTTAGATAATATATACTTAGCTGAAAGAATAGTAAACAACTAAATATCGAAGCATCTATTAAACAAACCAACAAAATATTTCTTTAAGATGACGCCCTGTTCTCTAGGAGCCAATGAGAAGAGAGCTTCCGCGATTGGCTGGCGCACGCTGACGGCAGTGGTGTGTGTTTGCAGGCCTACACTCGGCGACTACAGCACTTGGGAGAAGAGCAATGAATTCATTAGAACAAGCCGAAGGTATTTTTTTAATAGATCGATTATCAGTTTAGTGTTCTCATCTCCAAGTGTCATATCCGAGTATTAGCGCAGCGTCCATGTGTTTGTTATGGCAGGTTAGATGTATAGTGTTGACACAGTGCTGCTAGCATCTAAGCTAAGATTCTAAGACCCTTCAGCTGATAAAAGCGTGATTTATTTTGCTGACATGCACTACAGCAACATTATGAACGTAAGTATGTAAACCGAAATCTCGCAAGACTGGTGCCTCAACAAGGAGTGCAGCTCCTCTGGCATTGTAAAACCCGGTCTTGGCTTTTAAACATTGGCCAATCATAATGCCATCATATCTGACACTGATGTATAATACATGCAAAGTAGTGCACATTTTCCCGAAAATATAAAAGCTATAAAGCTGCCTGTGCATTGATATGCATGGTACAGCTAATGTTTCTGACCCTATAAACTCTTTTGCCCATCTACATTTTTAGGTTTTCTTCATTATGCGTTTTTCAGAGTGGTGTGAAACACAGCAGCATGGTGTCTTAAAGTGTCTTAATTCACCGCTGACAATATGGTCTTTTAGTAACACTTGGCTGTCTATACAGTAGAAAGGCTAAATGTTTTTGAAAGAGGTGTTACATGACTTCAACACTCATAATGCTCTGGGCTCGATCCAACTGTCCATGGTCGAGAATACAGAAATGCGGAAGTGCCATCTGTAGTTTTAATAAAAGCCCTGCAGCTGTCAGATCACTTTAGCTGATAAATAAATTGGGTGATTTGGGTACAGGTCACATGGCGAAAAAATACACATTGTTCATTTATTTGTACTACCGACATTGTAATGATGCAAAGCTGTCCTTGTACTTGTCCTTTTAAGTGGTGGTTGAATTCTTTGTCATTTAAAACTAAAATTTGTTCAAATTAGAAAACAGATGTTGCTTACCTCACTGTAAGTCCTGTGCTGATACAGTTGTTTTGCTCCTTTGCAGACCTGAAGGCTTTTGAGAGGAGACTGACGGAGTATGTGTCTTGTTTGCAACCGGCTACAGGTCGTTGGCGCAGTAAGTCAGTCCAGCTTGTCTGGTCAAATCTTTATTGAATCTGTTTCAAGCAGTTTAAAACCTGGACTGTGTGTCTGGTCTGAGCCAAGATCTGTACATGCTTTGTCCAAGTGTCCATAACATGTTAATCAACAAGGACTGAAATTGTGCCTTACATTGCCTCAATTTAATTAATAAATTCTGCTTTTTTTTTTTCTTTTTTTTTTTCTTTTTGCAGTGATTCTGATAGTGGTGTCTGTTTGCACAGCCACAGGCGCCTGGAACTGGCTGATAGATCCAGACACTCAGAAAGTATGTAATATTTAGAGATGTCAGATTAGCGTCAAATGCCACGTTCTGCCTGTTTGCCCTTATAGTTGTTTGTCTGTCATGTTCTCTCTTTCCACAGGTTTCTTTCTTCTCATCTTTATGGAATCATCCATTTTTCACAATCAGCTGTGTGACTCTGATTGGCCTTTTCTTTGCTGGAATACACAAACGAGTTGTTGCACCATCTATGTATCCTTTTTAATACAGGAGATTTGTACTGTCTTCATTGTATTCAGCCAATCAGTTGACTATTGACTATTACAAAACTGCAAATGATCAGTGACTGCCAAATCTCTCCTTAACCACTTGCAGTATTGCAGCACGCTGTCGGACAGTACTAGCAGAATATAACATGTCCTGTGATGATGTGAGTACTTGTGTCCTCTGAATTGCCCTTTGTGATCTCTCAGTTTCACTGGTTTATGAATGCAAAGTAAATGCAAACATTTGTATTTTTCCCTCTCACATACTAGACGGGGAAACTTATTTTGAAACCACGGCCTCATATCCAATAGCACCTTGAAGAGACAGCAGTGGAGAGTATTTCGTGTCATCATATTATTCATCAAGATTGCACATAGGCCTCAATGCCGGGAGATTATCCAAAGTGTGTGAAGGTCGACCTCCCAAATAGGACTCTAACTTCCCTCTGCAATTTATGAAGAAGCAATGGGAGCTCAAATGGAAATGCCCATTTTTTCTTCTATTTTTAGATAACATCCTTATATTTCTGTTGGAAAATTTGAGTTTTATTTGATTGTGGATTTTGATATCCTCATTTGTAAAGCTGTTGTCCTATTTTAGATGCATACGGTGTATGTATTTTTAAGTAAATTGCTGAACACATAATAAATATTAAAGTGTAGATATTTGTTCACCTTAAGCTGACCTTTATATATGTAGGCAACATTTGTAGAATGTCAATGCCTATGACATGATGTGCTGCTTTTTGTTGTTTTTAAAAAGTACTTTTATGCAACCAAAGGCTGCACTAGATGTTTAACATATAAGGGAAACAGTCAAATGCATCTTTAATGAGTGTCATTGTTGGCTGAGATTTTATTTACTTTCACTCCAGAGTCAAAGTCTACAAGAAAATCTTTAAATAAGTTGTGTTGGCAATAATAAAAGTTGTTTGTTGTACATTGTTTTTTGCTTTTTATTATTATTAATGTTTCTTAACCTGAAAACCAGTTATCAAATTCCTGTAGTCCAAATGGTATAGCATGGTGCTAGCAATACAAAGGTCATGGCGGGTTCTGTTTCAGGTAGTGCATGATGAAATGTAAACTTTGAATGGAAGTCGATTTGGATAAAAGTGACTACCAAATGCATAAATGTGAAGGTACTGGGCCAAATTTAAACTGCAAATGTGCTTCTGAAGTGTCATAGCTGTCTTTACACACTATTTCTGATCAAAGATGGTATAAATGCATGTACACAGCAATTACAACTGTATAATTTGATACTGGGGGCTAAGGTGGGTCTGGCGTTTAAGCAGCATTTTACACTGAATTTTGAGCAACACAAAGCAGCCTTATTTCGCGTAAAGACATGAGCCATTTCCGCAAGTCTTCATGGTGATATATTACATATTTCAAAAACGATTCGAAAATCCACATTTATGTTACAATGATAATAAAATAAGGTTTATAAAATGGATAGTATAGGTTTTACTGCAATTTCGTGTTTTCCAACCAGATTATAATGAAACTCAAAAACTATAATAAAACGCAATTCCACACCATGTCAATCCTTTTTTATTTACACTATCAGTCAAACGTCTTATCACTTCAAATTCTCTTTCTATCGGCACATTGTGAATCATTTGTGTCAGTGAGTTGACCGGTGAGAACCGCTCGGACCGATTCAGTCAGACTCGTGAAACAACTGTTCAGACCGGTGAACCGGTTCAACCGATTCATTGAAAAGATCCGAACCAAAAGAGAGATTGGTTCACGAATCAGACATCTCAGGAGCTCATGTGGCCACCGTACTTGTTGTAAACATGGCGTCCGACGAAGATAGCGATGAGGATTTCGTGACTTATGGAATTCCTTTAGAGCCTCTGGAAGAAGGTACTAAAATGTGTGCAGTGAAGCTGTCATTTGTGTGAAATTGCAGGTTTTTGATACTTAGGAGCTGTGAATGTTTTAATAAAAAATGCAGGCGTAGAAAGCGCACACTTCTCTACGCAAATCCACGGTGTTCGTGTAACGTTATGTGTATTTCAGATGAACCCATCAGAAAGCCGGTGCCTGTGCATGAACAGACGGTTAAAGACGAGAAGGGCCGTTTCAAGAGATTTCACGGTGCTTTCACTGGTGGCTTCTCCGCTGGTTACTTCAACACAGTCGGCTCTAAAGAAGGTCAGTGGCAGCCTTGCTCAGTGCACTGATGTTTTAATTCTGTTAACCGGGTCTTGTCTAAGTTTAACTAGTCTGCTGTGTTCTTTAGGCTGGGCTCCATCAACATTTGTATCAACTCGACAGCAAAAGGCAGGGAGACAGAATGCTAGACCAGAGGACTTTATGGATGAGGAGGTTTGTGTGTGGATCTCAGTTCTCCTAGTCAATAATACTGTGCCTTAAATACCTGTGAAGTTCTTGACATGTTGTGTCTAATAAAGAATATGTTTACTTGAAGGATTTTAGTGAGCATGGTATTGCCCCTCAAGAGATTATCACTACAGATGATTTTGCATCTGAGAGGAAGGATCAGTTAAAGGACAAGGCACGAGTGGTCAACTCTCTTGCTGCTCTGATACCTGGAGACCCCGGACTGCTGGAAGAGCTTATTGCCCCTGCAAGGTACTCATCACTCTCTAACTATATATATATATATATATAGATAGATATATATATATATATATATATATATATATATATATATATATATATAGTTAATCTAACTAAAATGTAGTTGTAAATTGAAGTTTTTACATTGCATTGTGTAATTCCAGGTCATCCATTGGTGTGGAGCTGCTGAGAAAAATGGGCTGGAAAGATGGCCAGGGAGTCGGACCAAGACTGAAGAGAAAGCAACGCAAGCAAAACACTGGTAATGAGAGAAAATATCATAAATGTTTTGCTTTAACTGTACTGCCATTTTTAGGTTTTAGATTTGGAAAGCCTACATGTTAACATTTGCTCTTTCTCATCTTTCAGATGTGGCTAAGCTTTACGGCTGTGCGTTGCCGCTCAATGGATCAGAGGAGTCAGAGGTGGGCATTGTTTGGTGTATGGGTTTTTCATCAGATTCAATTGAAACTTATTATGGCTGTGTCTGGAATCATATACTTTCATAACTGTTTAAAAAGTGTGTTCTAGTATAAATGTAATCTGGATGTACTACATCTTGGATGTAGTGAAGTGGATGTACTTCCAATGTTGTCATTATTGTTATGTGACTTACTAGGGTCAGCTGCGTCGCTTTACTTCTATTCACAAATCCCCTCCCGTGTCTTGGCATCATGGCATAGTAAAGTGTCCACTAGATGCGCAATTCAGAAAGTAGTAGATCATCTGGGTACTTTTCATCTACTGTTGTATGAATACTGTGAATTCAGATACACTGCTCTTTTCGCATTCTGTTTTTAGCCTACTGTTTAGTTGGGAAGTGTGGATATTCGGATGCAGCCTATGTGATTATAATGTGAAGAATAGACTTACTGCTGAACTTTCTTTAGTCAGACTGAAAAACATATACCCAATTTTCTTTTTTAAAGGAGGATGATGATGAATTCGCTCCAGAGAATGTGACCTTTGCCCCCAAAGATGTGGTCCCAGTGGACTTCACCCCTAAAGTTGACTCCCATGGTCTGGGTTACCGAGGGCTGAACCCACTTCAGGCCTTGGGTGGCGGATCAGAATCAGCACATATAAACCTCTTTACGGTTCAGTCTGACAGAACAAGCAGCTTATTTGGGGGCAGAAATTCAGGACAGCAACGCAGGGGTGGGATTGCAGGACAGGTAAGGCCAAAGTACAATCAGTAATGACCTAAAAAAAATTAATTTGAACACTTCTATTTGAAGATACATGCTGACATTAGTGTATACATGTGTGTAGGCTTTTGGTGTTGGTGCAATGGAGAACGAAGATGCTGATATTTATCATAAAGACTCCATGTCCAACTATGATACTGTTCTGGGAGGAGAAGAACCAGGGGATGGACTCTACGGATGGACCGCTCCCCATCAGTACAGCAGGAAAAAGAATGGTTGGTCTGACAGGAAGTACTTTTCTGTGTTCTTATAATGTCATGATACTTCCAATTAGGGGTGTGCGATATATATCTTCTGCGATTAATATTGTAATTGTTGTTTTAACAATGTGCAATTTGACATTATCGAGTATTCTGCAAAAACCAAACAAAACAGTGCACGCATACATTATGTGACGATGTCAAGTGGGTTAAACAGTGCGCGTGCGCATTCAGAGTGTGTTTTTTCACTGCATGATTCAGTCTATTAAAATGCATTTTGAAAGATCACAAAATTCAAGATATAGGGGCAGAAAATGTACATATTTATATCATTTTATATAGTTAAAATCACAAGAAGAGTGACGTGTTTTTTCCTTCAAAAATAAGCTTGATTACAAATGTGATACTGATTTTATACAGCAGTTCAATAAACAATAAGTTAATATTAAGAGACTTACGTTTTAGACACCATATTGCCTGTTTTTGCTCTCTTTTCCACCACAGAACAGTTTTGCATCTCTGAGCAACATGATGGTGTTTTGTTCCTGAATGAATCAACCTGTTTAAATGATTCTGTTCATTGACTCACTTGTTAATAGTGACTTGCTGCCACCTACTGGCGGTTTTAATTTCACATTTAAAGTATCTTTTCATTTTTTAAATAATTTCAAACATCAGTTTTCAATGTTTTATATTTAAAATATCAAAACATTAAGCATTTGTAACTGCAGGTTGAAGCACTCCCTCTGAGCTGAATTAAACAGTGTGTAAATACATCTAAATGCCACTTCAGATGCAACTTCTGCAAAGATAAATTTTGTTAATACTGGTTTCA
Source organism: Onychostoma macrolepis (assembly GCF_012432095.1). Lineage (NCBI taxonomy): Eukaryota > Metazoa > Chordata > Actinopteri > Cypriniformes > Cyprinidae > Onychostoma > Onychostoma macrolepis. The sequence goes on along the minus strand of NC_081161.1, from coordinate 25,855,005 downwards.
TTTGTTTGGTAACAGCCTAAATTTCTTATTATTCTAATTGACTGATTAAATGTAACGATTTGACTCAAGAAGAAATGGTTTTATTAAAGGTAAAAATGCCAATAAAAGGTAAAACCAATTTAAACTGAAATGAAAAGACTAATTTCTGTTCACTGATGTGAACTGACCGCACAGAATGAAGAATATCAAAAACTGCAGCTGTCCATGGTAGTCAGATATCAGCACAATAACACACTTGGCAAATTATCGTCTAATTATCCTTATCCCCAAAAATATCGAGAGATTATTTTTTTTCAATATCGCACACCCCTACTTCCAATCACTTTGGTTGTATCAGGATGTCAGAACAGAATGCTATTTGAGTGTTTTTCTCCATGACAAATTAATTTGTTTTTGTTCCAGACTCAAAAAGAGATGTGGTATATTCTGGCAGGATTCTGGATGGGTTTACATTGGCCTCCGAAATCACAGAGATTAAAATAGTAATATACACTTTATTCACAATAACACTACTAGGCTTGAGTTCCTTTATTAGCTTGTAAGTTGTGCAGTTAAAATAGGCTAATTGGTTTTGTTTTCTAGGTCTATCCTCCCCCTGATTTGCCCCGTGATTTTCGGCCCGTACATTACTTCCGTCCTGTGGTTGATTCATCCACCGTCAGCCCCATCATTGCCCAGGCACTGCAGACTTCACGTGGACACCTATCACAGGAAGCACCGCAGCAGGGTCGTCACAGCTTAGACTCTTCTCAGAGACGTGACATGCTGGGAGAAACACCTCTACAGGGTAATGATGTGCCTGCGTATGTGTTGAGATTGTTTAAAAAATAATTTGAATCATAGATTTGTAATTGCAATTGAATTCAGATTAAGGCTGATTTTCACTACACGGTTATCAAGAGTGAAATGATCCATGGAAATACTATTATTGTGATATCTATAGAAATATTGCAATCAGTCAAATTGATCTTTTGTGTTTTCTCTCTTTTTGGCTGATGTATCACTCAGAAAGAGTATAGGTAGTCGGAGAGAGAGTTAGTAACCATAACTTTACAAAATAACTTACTGTACTTAATGCACTTCCTGCATTCTGAGGTGTTGCACATCCCAACTTTTTACCAGAATCCAAAAAGCTCCCAGACTGGCGTCTATCATCTCCTCCGTCATGATTTTGTTCAGCAGTAGTAGCTACACACTGTTGTTGTCTTTTTTTCCTCTTTTATGACTAGTGACAACCATTTCACTGGTTGAAGTGTCAACCAGATAGTTACTGGCAATTGATGATATTATTTTAAGTTTAGTATTAGCATTCTATAAAGATTTCATTTTTCAGATACCATGGTTTTTGTCAATACTGGTATATTATGACAGAGCCACACAACCCCTTCTGTGAATTAAAATGTAATCTATATCTAAAATATGTAGCACAAAATCAGGGTCTGTTTGTTATTTACCATTTGTTTTGAATGTGAATAAATTACGAATTTCCGTTTGTTTTGAATGTGAGAAAATCTTAATGAATACACTTTTCTTTTCTTTTTCTTTTTTTTTAAACCAATAATGTATTATGGGCAATTTTTTAAGCCAAACTTAATTTAAAATGTGTTTGTTTTGTAGGCCCAAGCTCTGTGTTTGAGCTGCTTGGCAGTAAGGACCGAGAGCGGCTGAATGAGATCCGCAGTGCAGCCAAGGAGCAGAAAAAGTCCGTGGTAAACCTTTCCTCAGCTGAAGATCGAGCTGCTCTGGTGGCTTCGGCTAAAGCTGCCGCTCTACAGGCCCTGTCCAGCCGCTTCCAGTCAAACACCCCACAGCCCGATTCTCTAACCTCTCCAGCCAAAACTCAGGCTTCCTCTGAAACACAGATGGCTTTGAATGCTTGGTCCGGTCCCACTGCAGATGCTAGCAAAACCTTTAAACCTTTTGCAAAAATTCCTCAGAAACAGGCTCGCTATGATCTGTACATCAACAAACTCAAAAAGGGCGATAAAGGTGAATTGGATCAGTTATGTTTGGTGTGATGTATCCTAGACTTTGTTCATTTGGGCTTGGCTAAATATCTGATTTCCACTCTGTGGCGGTGATTTGTAGATGCCCTGGAGTCGAGTCTGGACTCTTCCATGACGGAGTGGGAGAGAGGGAGAGAAAGTGATGAATTTGTGCGTGCTGCATTACTCTATAAGCCCAGCAACTCTTCTCTCTCTTCACGTTTCACACGTGGCAAACATGAGGATGATACAGACAGTGTTGAGGTCACACGGGATCAAGAGGTACGGAGTTACCTTCAGTACAATAAGTTAACTTTTCACATTAAACTTTAGTAATAAGTTCAGGTAATTTGTTTGGATAAAATGGAACTAAAAGGTGCTTATGGATCAAGAATAGTCCACTGTATATTATAATTGTACTTTAATATTCACTCTGTTTTTTTTAGAATGATATGGATGACAAGCAGGCCGCTGTGAAGATGAAGATGTTTGGAAAGCTGACCAGAGAAACATTTGATTGGCACCCTGATAAACTACTGTGTAAAAGGTTCAACATTCCGGACCCTTATCCAGGGTAAGACAGACTTTCAGTTTTGGTGGATCAAATCATATGCTGTATCTGAAGATATTCCTTTATTATTTGAGTATATAAAGGTCAAGGCAGGGCAAAAAAAACAACATTGGTGATTTGCACTAATTGAAAGAATACACAATACAATTATGATCATTTTCAGCCTCAAAGAAAATACAAGTACTGTTAATGCAATGTGTATTTTTTGTACTTTCCACCAACTTCTTTTAAATAAATGTAACATTTTTAAACATTTGATTTAAAATGATTACATTTAAATTTATATTCAGTCACTTTTATTGCTTAGATATGTTTTTCTTTTCATTCTAACAATATTGTAGTAAAATTAAATAAAAATAGATCAATCGTTTGTATTGTATTTTTTTATTGACATTGATACATTGTCACTATAAAATTTACAATATTTTATTTTTTTATTTTTTCTAATATTTTGTGGATTTTTGTCGTTCTAAAAATGTATTACTTTCATTGGAAGAAAATGTATTACTTTCATTTTTCTCCATGTGTTCCATTTATCTTGTCTGGCATTTGCAGGTCCAGTACTGTGGGAATGCCTAAAATAAAGAGAGATAAGTACTCGGTCTTTAACTTCCTGACCGTAACGGATAGCAGTCAGGTCAGCAGGGAGGCCCAGAGTGCTTCCAAACCTCCCAGCTCCAGCACAACCCTTCCCCATTTGACTCCAGAAGTCAATAAGAAATCCAGATGGGACATAGCAGGGCAGGTATCTGAACCTAAAGACCCACTTAGTGCGTTCCTCAGCGAAACGCGCAGTGAGGTTTCAGCGGCCAAGCAAATCGAACCTGGGGACAAGAACCAGACCGACTCTTCACATGCTTCTGCCAATCCAGAGGTACCAGTGGATACTTGACTGTATTCATTTAACTCTAATTATTAAAAAGCCTCCTAAAGAATACATTTAGAACATTTCTCTTTTACAGAAATAAATTTAACGCTAAAGTAGTTTTCATTTAGTACTGTATACAACATAATCTCAATGTAACAATCACACTTTTATGCAGGTAAAAGTGGCTCAGTCCGATGAGAAGCAGACTGAGCCAAAGACTGAAGAGGAGGAGAAGGAAGAGGATGAAGAAGAAGTGAGGCCTCCTATGGATCTCTTTAAAGCCATCTTTGCCAGCTCGTCAGATGAGAAGAGCTCATCATCTGAAGAGGATAGTGAAGAAGAAGAAGAGGTGGCCCCTTCAACATCTGAACCAATCCAGAGCAGTGCAGAGACACTCAACCCACCCATCTCTGCTCAGCTCACTCCTGCTCCTGACATCAGCAAAGTGCCAGGTATATTCTGAAGATAAGCTGTTCCACAAAAATCTTTCATTGATTCAGATGTCAGTGTCTAATTATCATAATAATTTATTGACTGTTTTCTCTTCCCCTCAGATTTAAAGCATCTTACAGTCCAGAGCAAGCCATCTGCTGAAACAACTACAGCACAAAATACCCAGTCCTCCTCACAGAGTGCTCCTGATAAATCTCAAGGCCTGGATGAAGAGGAGTTTGGCCCCAGACTGCCACCTCCTGGTCAGTCAACATACTCACTGCAGTCACCATCCCCCTCATTTATCATGTGAACAACACGTTAAAGCAATAATAGTAACTTGCATTTGGAGTAAATAAATGTCTAAAGCATGAATGTCACTAGAGATCCTAAAATTATGGAATTGTTTTCAGCTAAAGCCTGGAATACACTACACGATTTTTGCTCCAAATTTCCACCGATTTGCAGTCTGGAGTAGTTGAAGCTAGATGATGAAAGTCAAAGCCAGCCTGCAGATTTGAGTGACAAATTCCATAGAATTTCAAGTAGTGTATTAATGGTCACAGACTCCGAATTGTTTTGGTTTTTTAAGCTTTAGTCTATAATTCCATCCAGTTGGTTGGAAATTGCTTGATATTTTCAGCCGATTTTAGAACACATGTTGTTTTCATTTGTTGTTTTCACCGTCTCCTAGCAACAGTGCGCTTGTTTCTGCCTGAGTTTGTTGTAATTGGAACAACTTTAATGTCTGATAATGATCCTCAGTCGTTTAGTGTGTGAAGGCCAGTTTCCTCTGTCACTATTTACAAAGTGTTTTAAACTGTTCAGTTCAGAATCTGTTCAGAATTTAAAATCTGTTCAGAATTTAAATGTCGTGTAGTGTATTCCAGCCTTTAATCACACAAGACATAGTTTCTTTAATATCTGAGACTTCTGAATATACGGATGCAGTAATATTAGTTATTACTTTTTTATCTTTTCACTAGCCTGTCTTTTATATTAACATAACGTTTTACATTGTGTGTCTCTTTACCAGGGTTTATTCCATCTGCACACTCGCCGCAGCTAAAGAAACAAAAGAAGAAAGATAAAGAGAAACACAAAGCCAAGAAACACAAAAAAGAGAAAAAGGTGGGTTCTTCTGGAGCAGATGAGCCCAGTCTGAGTGCCAGACATCTTTGCAAAATTAGAAAGTACATTTAATTTAACTTTTTTTTTTTTTTTTTTTTTTTTTTTTTAGAAGAAAAAGAACAAAAAACATAAGCATAAAGGGAAACAAAAGAAGAGGGTAGAGGAGTCTAATAGCAGCTCAGAAGACACAGACTCCAACAGTGAAGATGAAAGTAGAGTTGTGTCTACTAGTGAACTGCTCCAGAGGTCAGAGCTCATATTTTTTATCATAAAGCATTTTATAATGCATCTTGTAAATGGTAAGGTTGTCTTGGTATACATATTAGTAATTTAATGCTTGAAATATGATTATTTCTCTTTCTCTCTCTCTCTGGCTTAGGTTAAAAAACATCAGTAACAAGAGATAGAATGTGTCTGAAGAACCGAGAGTGAAGATTTTGTCTTACAGAAACTTCAAGATGAATACTAATTTTGTGTGTGTGAGAATGTTACGTATGTTTTTGTGTGTGTGTGTGCGTGCGCGTGTGTTGGTGCATTTAAGTGTACCTGATGGCGAATGTGTTATGATTGCAGATATTTTTAGTAATAAATTCATAAATACAAAAAGATGAGTGATTATTATAATAAAATGTCAACCAGCTGCATGCTAATTCTGTACTCTGTTTCATTAATTGAAAAGTTGCTGACAGTTTAGGTGCTGTAAGTGGAGCAGATAAAACATTCCAGATTAATAAAACTATTCCCCACCCATACAGTACACCCGACCTACCCTCACCCAGATGTTAATTGTCTATTAACATCTGAATCAGAATCAGAAAAGACAAGTGTGTTTACACAAGGAATTTGTCTTGGTTGACATTAGCTTATAGTGCTAAAAAAAAAAAAAAGGTAAGTCTTCACTGTCTGTACATGTATTAAAATGAAATATAGCACAAATAACAAAGAGAATAGACAATACATTTAAAAAAAAATAATAATAATAATAGCTATGTGGAGATAAAAATATAGGGGGAAAAATACCAATAGATTAGAACATATCTGCTATAAACATTTACACCATGTGTAACTAGGTTTTTGATAAAATCTAATACAGTACAAAATTTAAATATATGTATTCTGCTCTCTTGGGGTTTATTCTTCAGGATTAAAAAACAATCTACATGATCTGGTCACGATCTGCATTGTGTTCTGTCAGGACGTATACTGCAAAAGTGGCAAGGATAGGTCAGGCACAGACAGTCAGCAGATTTTGTGTCTTAAAGGGATATAGTCGACAAAAAATACTGTCAATTAATCACGTTCATCACATTTGTACAGTGTTCTCTCTGAGCAACAATCTAACGTTACACCAGATCGCACAGCGCGCATTTTGATGTGTAAAAATGTTAAGCGAAACCTATACAACCTAAACAAATGGTCAAAACGGTGTCAATACTATGATGTTTCTAAGCGCTGTGTTCAGTCCATTAACAGATTCGTAACCTTTCTGTCCTTTCGTGCTTCACAAACATACTTTACTTCGTTCTGGATGAAGTAGCCTATATATACATTGAAAAGGACCAATCACGCAGCGGCGCCGTGGCTTAGTTGGTTAAAGCGCCTGTCTAGTAAACAGGAGATCCTGGGTTCGAATCCCAGCGGTGCCTTTTGTACCGTGCAGGCACAACAATACTTTTAAGTACGTAACACCAGATAAAATAACAATTTTAAAAAACACTGCATTCAAAATGGACTAATGCGACTGGAAATGTATCGCCAAGACAGTCTAGTCGTATGTACGTTGTAGAAACTGAGCAAAAACTTTTGAATTTGAAACCAGTCGGTCCACAAATCTTTCAAAATGACTCTAACACGATCTTGTATTTATTGCTAAGCATGTAAATAATAAAATGGTGCACACGCCATGATATCCAGCGATGCATCCCTCCGTCCACAAGAGCGCAGGCTTTCACTGCCAGCTGGTAAGTCTCCTCCAGACAAACCATGAAAACAAACCAAGGCAAATTCTATGAAAAAAAAAAAAAAAACTGTTTACATGACTCCATCATAAGATCTTACACGAATGCATCCAGGCCTTTTTATTAAGATGTAACATTTAAGTTAAACATTGGCGTTTACATCGGCATCATGTTATCTTGGTGTTTTGAATTATGATCTCAGCGTTATTTTGCATGAAATGCGCTTCAGTAGTCTTCGATGGACAGATGAAGTCCACTGAGCTGCATTGCCGCTATTACTTCACCATACATCTTATTACATAATTGGCACACTGTGGAACTATATGGAAGTAGTGGAACGATATTATCACTCGTAAAGATATATTGCGAAAAGAAAAAGATGTAGTGATTAATAAGTAAATGGAACAGGCTTAGATCGCCCTAAGAAGAGCATTTCATTGATGAAGAATCATTGTGTGCCCTGTGCTGTCCCCGCTGAACCTCCAATCCCGTCTCTCCTCTGAAGGTCTCTCTGCCTTTCTCCAGACAGCGCAATGAGACTCTCGGAAAGAGGGAGAGACGCTGCTTTTGATGCTCGAGCAAGACGCTAAACCGACGCGAGCAACATCTGTCTGGATGCTGAGGAAATGAGCTGAGTGTGAACGAGAAGAAGATGACCGTGATGATGGAGAGGATCGGGGCGATTCGGCTTTACCTCATGAAATGGATTTGTCTACGCTGGGCTTGGGTTTGTGTGGGTAAGTAGACTTCTTAAGGATTGTGATATTATAATTTGTCATGTATTTAATAGAACAAAAGGCGCACGGTTTATTTAAATTAGCAGTCATGCTCTAGCTCACTTTTTATTGCATTCTACCTTTTTCAGCCCACGTGTCAGAATCATATTAAATATTTCATTCAGAGCATAGGCAGATGATTGCAGGTTGAAGTATGCGAATGGCAGCGATGACAAAGAAAGGTTAAGCGGCGCACGCAGGTTTTGCAGCATTCATACCGGGAGAACCGAGGAGGACGGATCCGCGTTCGGCTTGTTGCCATGGCAGTTATAAACACGGCGGTATCAGCCTGATCTCCTCCGAGACCGGCTGGCTGATTGTGTGTTTTTCTAAAAAAAAAAAAAAAAGTGAATTATTGTGCAGCCTTTCGCGGATAAAAAGCAAGTGGAGTTGTTCACGTGCAATTCTACACACCTTGTTGTAATTAAAATGCAAACATTATGTATACCACTTACCAATTTTGCTAAAATGGTTCACTGGTTTCCCTAGACTGGTCTATTAGTTGGTTTTAGAAATGTTTGGGACACTTTTCAGTAGGTCAGACTGGTAGCACACCTACTGAGCACCAGCATCTTCCAGGTTTGGAGACCGGCTTAAACCTGTCCAACAAAACATAACTAGCTACTCTATTAAGATAAGATCTGATGCACTTTTTCGACCTCCTCAGCATTCTGAGCATTGGTTGTTTCGAGCATAAAATCTATGTTCACAACTAGACAGCAATGCTCTCACGGTCTGCCAAGCCTTGGGCATCTGATCTCACCCATAATCTATTCCTAGATAGCACTCTAGGCTTGTTTGAGTAACACATGATCTGTTGAGGTCAGCTAAATGCTCAACAAACAACCGCAGATAAAAGAGTGAGAAAGAGACGCCTGCTTTTGCTCAAGCAGATGCTCTTATACCAGAGACGGAAGCACAGAAAGGGAACGAATGGCTGTGGTATATTGGAGGTGGTATCCAGTGAAGGGGTGGTGACAAAAGAGGGTTTGGTTGGGGGTGGGGGCATGATGATAGTACCAATGACACCTAGAGCTCTTCTTCTCTCACACACAGACAGACAAAGGGACCTTCTTCTCTGTTTCTTTATCACGCTCACACACCCAAATACAAGCCTTTCCCTTTGACTATGGATCTTCCATGTTCAGATATGTTTTCCCCACTAAATGTGAGTGTTAGTCACTGATATTTACACAGTGTTTCCCTGTTGAGGATGTTCCATCTGCTAGACGAAGACAATGAGCATGTGCATTATATTCAACTGTAATAGTTTGCAATAGTTCTGAAATTAAAAACAACAAATCCAGGTATCTCAATAACAGCAAAATGTTCTCCTTCCTTTGTGTAGAGGTGATTTGATAGGATTTAATTTAGGGAAAGTAACAAAAGCAGACACAGAAAGAATATGGGGAAGACTGTTTTGAGTTCAGGTCATTTAAGCCTCACTGCCTTATTTTCATCTGTGTAAAATTCAATGTGTTGTCTACCCTGATTAAGATTATAATGTGTGCTGTATGTATCTCGGAAACTAAAAGGATGTCAGTGAGCCTTGAGACTCAACATCATAAAATGATTTGTGCTCATATGCTGGGATTCCCCTGATCTCTGTCCTGTTCTCTCACACGGAGAACAGGGTATTATTAGCTGCTTCTTTTCAGCTTTGCCTTCAGGCATTCAGACGCTCCTAGACATCATCATATTATATATAGAGTAGAAGCAGTCGCTGGGTGTGTGAGAGATGTGTGTTCATCCTGGAGGGTAGTGAGGAAGTGTCGAGGATGGAGCTGAGAAGAGAGTTACATCACAACATGTGCTGCCATCACGTCATGCAAAACAGAAATATCAGGGAATTTTATAATTGTGATTTCTAGTTCTTAAAAGGTCATGGAACTATTGAAGAGAATATTTTTCTTGTTGTTCAGCTCTAAATGTATTACATATTTTAATATATATTATTATATAAAACCCTGTAATCACTAATGACCGGAAAAGTCAAGGACTATTATTATTATTAATAATAATGATAGATTATATTTTGATATTTATATATATTGTATAAAATATTTTTAAATCCAGTAATCACAAATGACTGGATAAGTCAAAGATTATTATTATTTTATTATTATTGTTTAAAAATCCAGAAATAACGAATAATTGGAAAAGTCTGGGAAATTCATGAGTCTAAAGGTCCATAAGTTCTTTACTGTTGTTTTTTCTTCTTCAAGAGACTTTAGCGTAAATAAAAGGAGAAGAAAATGCTATAGAAAACAGTTAATTGTTTATACGCTTACTTGGACTTACTCTTTCTTCCTGGACTATTTCTGTTGCTTCCCAGGCTATTTCTTTCTTGTCTTATTGTATTTCTGTTGAGATTCGTAATCATTAGCACACACTCTCACACACTTCCCCACTAAATTGAGTATTATGTGTCATGGCAATTCCACAGGCTCTCTCTTTTCCTTCTTGAGTGAGTGGATCAAATTCTTACCATCATATATACCTCAGGACTCCATAAAGCCTGGTGTGATGTGTTGATGTCGTCTCAATCCCAGTGTGTCAGCTGTGGTCACTCATGAGTCACTCTGCCACACACAAACAATGCACATGTCTTCTGTGTGTGTTCCTCAGCTGCCTGTGGTGGGAAAGTGGAGTTACACACCGAGAGGAGAGGAGTGATCTACAGCCCATCATGGCCCCTCAACTACCCGCCCGGAGTGAACTGCAGCTGGAATATACAGGGGATCCGCGGAGATGTGATCACAATCAGGTAGACGCACACAAGCAGTCTCTCACAGTGGTGACTTGATTATTTCTATTACCATGATACATAACACGCCAACTGTCCTGTTCTTGTGCATTTGTATTTCTCCTCTGTCCAAGCAAGAAATGCTGCTTTTCATGAACATCAATTAGTCACAGCAACTTTCACACCGGTAGAGACCCCAACAGCTTTTATTTATATACTCAATTGTATGACTGTATGGTATTTCCAAACAAAAACCCAATGTAAGGTTTTTTCAATTTTAATTGTTTTTTGCATTTCAGTGTTTATGAGCCTGTTTGCAAGTGCATATTGGTTTGCGCATTCTTCCATATGAAAGTGCTTAGACTGCTGTATGACTAGAGCTGACTGCAGGGATTTTATAATGTACTTTTTCTTGCCTCTCCTGCCACTGTTGTGTGTGTTTGTGGGCTTCGTCACCGCTTTAATGATATTATCTAAAAGCATGACATCATCTCCTCAGAGATTTGTTCTTAGAGGAAACCTGGTTCTTAGTGGAAAAGGATAATAGTTCTGATAAATTGAATTTTAATTTCTTTTAATCCATACTGGCTAATTACTCATTGTCTAAAAGCTGAAGTAGAGGCATTTATGCAACACTTGATCAATCTCATTTTCTCAAATTGCCTCAGACAGACTGGAATCGTACTCGCTCATCCAGTACTGCGATGAGATTTTTATTCCTGCTTATATTTTCTCTATTCCCATTTGAAAAAATGAGAAATGTTACAAAATGAAATGTTACAAAGTAAAAAAAAGAAAAAGTTTTACTTTTTAAAGATAATTAATGGGTTTTGATGTTTTTTAAAGTAAGCTTTAATTTAGTCCATTGCAATAATGGAAACTAGACTACTATAATGTAATCCCATATATCTAGAAGTGAACACATTTTTGCTGGAAACTAATGGTACTGCATGATTTGTTTATAATTTTCTTAAGGTTTAATGACTATCACAAGTTAATATTGGCAGCCTAATCTTCGTCTGCCAGCCATTGTTAATCCTAGTGTTAAAACCTTGATTTAATTCTTCCAATTTTAAGACGATGTTTAATACATCACAAAAACAAACAAACAAACACTTAATATATATATATATATATATATATATATATATATATATATGTGTGTGTGTAAGATCACTGAATATAAGATATTGTAGCAATGCAGCACTGGCCTGGTAGGTAAAGAGGCAGTTATGCCAACTGGCCCAAAACTGTCTGGCACTGGCCCCAGGCCATCAGGTCATCCTTATTGTTGAGACCTGTCTGAAATATTCAGAAGCTTTGCATAATGTGTGTGTGTGTGTGTGTCCATTTGATTGACAGCCAGAGGAGATTTTAATGTCTGTATTTTAATGACTATAACTATACTGTGAAAGTGCAGTTTAATAATGTGTATTTTATCATATAAATTTAAATAGTTTCTGCAGTTATTGGGTCACACAGTAGGGGTGAAAGTAATATCTCTGCATTCTGATGAATGAACCATTTACTTTAGCGAAGTGCTTATTCTTGCTTATGGCTATAATATTTGTGATTATATAAATATGATATAACAAACATAAAATCATTAGGTGAAATCTGTTCAAGAGAACATGTCTTAGACATGTTTTGCCTCTCAAATGGTCACAAAACATTACTAATTTATCGTAAAACAAACAGTAGAGTTTAAGTAGAGTTTTGTTTAAGCAGCAAGATTTGGAGAGTATATGGGGAAAAGAGAGGTAAGAAAGAGAACAGAGCAATAGATGAGTAACGTTGTCAAGTTATTGGCTGCAAATAGCCCATTCTTCTGTAATGGTACTGGATGCTGATTTTATCTCTCACTCTTGAGTATTTGTGTGTGTGTGTGTGTGTGTGTGTGTATGAGAGAGAGAGAGAGAGTACTCTGTGATAATAGTTCCACTGCACATATTCTCTCTCTCTTTTGCTTATGTTCTCCCATTCCATGGTATCACTGAAATGTTATAGCGTCATTCCTATTATGTGGAAAAATCAATATGATTGTGTAATTTAAGGAGGTATCACAGGAAATACTATGATATCAATTAAAACAATTTTCCTAAGGAAAACGATTAAGAAGCACCTGTAATATTTCTTAATACATTGACATTTTTTATTTTAATGGCATGGCAAAAAAATGGCTCAAACCATCCATTTAAACCAAAAATTATAAAACTTGTGTCTTGATTATAAAACTAATGATTTTTAAATGTAATATAAATACAAGTTACATGATCATTTATATAAAAATTTGATCTTTAAAATTGTTTAAGATCTTATATTAAAATAAATATGATGGGTAGATGAAAATATGCTCCAAGTATATTAGGGTCAATATCACCATAGAGTGCCTTTCAACCCTCACAATACTCAAAAATTGATTTTAATTTCCCATTCGCTTTGTCATATCATAAATAGTAGACACTCAAGTACTATAGAAACATATTAGCTGAGCTCCCACACATTTTTTTTTTTTGATAATTATGGGCCATTATTCAAAGCATAAACCATAAGATATGTCCACCGTGTCATGGACATATATATTACTGTTAAATACGTTTTCATTGCAAAATTAAGATGCAAACTATACTTTCTGAAAGGTATGATGTCCCTTTCCTAAACAGGGTTATTTGTTTGCTTTCAGATCATAAATACATAAAAGACTTCATGTAAACCTTGTGTTTTTAAAGAAACTCATACAATTCACACAATATTTTTTCTTATTTGGAGAAAACTGTGATATTTGGATGCAGTTTTTTGTTTGCATGTTATTGACCCCACACCTAGCTATTGAACACACTGGATTATATAGATATGATTTAATTATTATTTAAAATATTATTGTAAAATATCAAGATGACAGGGTGGACCAGCACATGACGGTGTGGACACATAATGCAGACCACGCAAATCATGACAAAATATGAAAATGAAACATTTATTCAACTTCTAAAAAATAATATAATAATAATAAATAATATAATTACATCCTCAATCACATTGATATACCGTCTCCTTCCCATTCATTTTCATTCAGTGGACATGGACATTTTAAGCTTCAATTAGCATATTAGCTTACAACAAACTGTGTCTAGCTAAATATTTAGTCTGGTTGTTGAAGAGAATTTGGTATATTTAAACTGACATATTTTGAAAATACTGTATTCTAATCACTTCTGGCATATTTTATGCCAACAGGGTGGACCTGTTAAGCTTGGGAAAAGCAAGTAAGCAAACTCAGACTAAGAAAATTTGTCAATTGAAAAGTCACCAACTTATTCACCTCCGCCACTGAAGAGACAAAAAATCTGTTGTCCTGATGTCACTAAAGGGGATGGCCTTTTCTTAAATGGGCGGATTTCCCAACACAACAGGGTGGACAACCATTCAAGGGACATGGACAAAGTCTTCTTTTTTATTAAATACAAATATCATTTTTATTACCAAATGATCAATACACTCAAATTGAGTTTAACAATATAATAATAGAGAACAAATTTTTTATTTTATGACTTGACTGTATTCTAATCTCATTCAAATTTAATGAGCAGTGCATGGGACAAAGCAAAATAACACGCATCCTCTTACATAAAACTAAAATAAAAATCAAGAAAATGTATCTAAAGACCCAAGTAATGCTTTTGTTATGAATATAAAAACTTAGACTAATATAACACACCCTTTCATAGTCATTTTTATGTTAAGTTATCATGGCAAATGAGTTATTTACATACAGGACACCAAAAGGCACCCTACCGTGATATTGACCCATTAAGAATATTTTCTGTTCACCTTGTACACAAACAGAACTGTCTTATATTGTCACAGCAGAAGGGGTTGGCGTGGTTGCAAATGTAACCTTGAAATGAAAACGAATCACATAAAAGGGTCACATAAGGAGAAGAGAAGAAATGCTTTGCTATGCTTGGATAAAAGTTGTTTTATTTTTTCGATTGTTAATTTGACTTTTTCTTTATATCGATTTATTGTGCCTCTGACATTTCATTTGATGATATTGTTCTAGATTTTTTTATGTAGTATACATTATTATACAGTGGACGTGCTGAAGCAGCTGAGATTCCAGCCCATGTATTAAGCACCGTGTATTTGCTGTGTCCAGTTTTCACAGCTTTGATGTGGAGGACACGGGGGACTGCAGGGGCGACTGGCTACTGCTCGGCCCCACATGGAAAGCTGAGTATCGGTTCTGTGGCTCTGTTCTTCCTCCTCCTTTCATCTCCTCCAGAGGACGAGTCTGGGTCTACTTCCACTCTCAGGCTAACAGCTCTGGACAGGCACAGGGCTTCAGACTATCTTACATACGAGGTGAGTGAACTTAGAGTGTGAATATGTTCCATTAGAGCCCCTTCTGCTCATTTGTGTTTTATAGTGGGGTATAAGTGGGTAATACTTGTGCCCCATGTTCCAAGTCTTCTAATATGATGACTGTGTGAAAAACTCATTTTCTGTCATTTTCTCTACTGCCAATACTCACAAATTTCATTTATGTTTGTACACATTCAAACCTGGTGCCTCACAATGCGTCAGATGTCATTTGTTATTGTGTGCCTTATAACTAATTGTCATGCAACGAGTTATAAATACAGACAAGCATAGACTAGCGTCACTGAGATTTTTAAAATATTTTTGATCTAAGTGCTCACAAAGGTTGCATTTATTTGATCAAAATAACAGCAAAAACATTAATATTGTAAAATATCACGAATAACTCTTTTATATAAATATTTTATTCCTGTGATGGCAAAGCTGAATTTTCAGCAATCATTACTTCAGTCTTCAGTGTCACATGATCCTTCAGAGATCATTCTAGTATGTTAATTTGGTGCTCAGCAAATGTTTCTTATTATTGTCATTGTTGCAAACAGTTATGCTTCTTAATACTTTTTGAGGAACACTTTTGTGGAAATCTTTACTGTTTTATTTCATCTTTTCTGAATAATAGTACATTTTTTTAATTAAAACAAAATCATACTAACTCCAAAATGTTTAAACAGTACTGCA